>NC_090648.1:122651204-122953704 GCF_040937935.1 Hyperolius riggenbachi | reverse complement strand
CCAAACATGATGGAATTTTTATTTGTGCTGATTATAGGGGGGCCAGCTTCACGGAGCTTCCTAAATGAGGCGAACTGAACATGCTCTTGTCCTCCCGCTCTTTGGCCTGGTGCACACCAAAAACCGCTAGCAGATCCGCAAAATGCTAGCAGATTTTGAAACGCTTTTTCTTCTTTTTCTGCAGCGTTTCAGCTAGCGTTTTGCGGTTTTGTGTAGCGGTTTTGGTGTAGTAGATTTCATGTATTGTTACAGTAAAGCTGTTACTAAACAGCTACTGTAACAAAAAACGCCTGGCAAACCGCTCTGAAGTGCCGTTTTTCAGAGCGGTTTGCGGTTTTCCTATACTTAACATTGAGGCAAAAACGCCTCCGCAATCCAAAATCTGCAGCAGCCCGGGAGTATGCGTTTCTGCAAAACGCCTCCCGCTCTGGTGTGCACCAGCCCATTGAAATACATTACCCAAGCGGATCCGCACCCGCAAGCGGATCGCAAACCGCAGCCGAACCGCTCTGGTGTGCACTAGGCCTTTGTGCTTGGAATACCTGCCTAGCGCACTTGCTCCTACACTAGTACTGCAGGACATTCATGTGCATTTAGTAAAGACCATGGCAATCACTACTTGTGTATGAAAATTCATGGGCAAACGGGAACAGTTTGACTAGATGAATGATCTGATAATCTAATTTCCTGTGTAGGGATGGTAATGCTTAGGAGAACTCATGGATAAGCATGTGATCAGTTTGATCAGCTGACAGATTTGTAAGGTTCTGATTTGCTGTGATGACTACCTGGTTTAACATGATCATGTCCAGCAAATCAGAACCTTACAAATCTATTAGCTGATCACATGCCTCTCCGTGAATTCTCCGAAGCCAGTGATGGCTGACCTTGGCATTCCAGCTGTGGTGGAACTACAAGTCCCATGAGGCATTGCAATACTCTTACAGCTCTAAGCACAACTCGGAGAGGCAGAAGCATGATGGGATTTGTAGTTTTGTCACAGCTGCAGTGCCAAGGTTAGCCCTCACTGTCTTAAGCA
Source organism: Hyperolius riggenbachi (assembly GCF_040937935.1). NCBI lineage: Eukaryota > Metazoa > Chordata > Amphibia > Anura > Hyperoliidae > Hyperolius > Hyperolius riggenbachi. Next base: position 122,952,665 of record NC_090648.1, on the reverse strand, counting down.
TTGCCATCCCTATTCCTTTGATCATTTTCTGCTCTAGCACATAGTCTTGACCAACAAACCAGAGCTTTACAAATCCACCACCTGATCTAGCACACATGCCCACACATGTATGCAGCAGGGAGAAGCGGCAGTGCTTCCCAAAGCAGGCTGCTTCTGAGTGACTACCACTGGTTCACATGGGCTTCTGCTTAGCGTTTCGTTCAAACACTGTGGTTTTTTTTTTTATCAAGACCGCCAGCATTTAACAGCTTAGCTTTTAATGGCTTTTGAAAGCTTTCAGGAGAGCAATGCATTTTCTGGGCTTTTGGTGGCTTTTACAGGAAGTATATGGAAAGGCTGGGCTTTTATGGCCTTTCTTTGGCTTTCAGTGGCTTTTGCTGGGTTTAAAACGCCTTCTAGAAGCTGCATGTTGCTTTTGAGATGAGACGCTGGGATCAACTGCCAGGCTTTCATGAAAGCCTGCAAAAGCTTGAACTAAACGCTCCCATTCACTTGCATGGGAGGGCAGTAGATCCCTAAAAACTTTACTTTTAAAACGCTGTGTTTAATGCCAGCAAAACGTCAGTGTGAACCAGCCCTTATAGGTGTGCAGAGGCTAATTATAGGCAGGGTACACATCTTGCATTCAAAACATATGCACCAAATTAAACACACCCATGTAAGGCTCCAATGTCACTACTTCTGTCCAGCTTGGGTATCCGAACCTTTCAAAAATGCCAATGTTGGATAAAGTCCGGCATAGGCTTGGAAAGGGTTAAACTGCAAAAATATTTATGTTGTACTGATGCAGGTTTATACTTTTTATTTTATCTAGTGCTGTTTTACTTTACACTGCATCCATCATCATATAGAACTGACAATACCTACAAATGGGAACTCTTGTCTCGGTCCTGAATTATAGCTAAAGACAGGCTTGCTAGGAGTGGGTTCCTTTATGTATCAGTTCTAACACTCAACGCATGAGGCATGGGCTTTGGCTCAGTTACAGTTACCATCAGCCATATAGACGTCTTCTCTTTTGCCCAAACTTGCCAATCAGCTGCACACTTCTCAGCCCACCCCGAATCCCAGATGCACTTGCTAAACCTGAAGCCTTTACTTGTGGGCTGTGTGTTTAGGCCCAACAACCCTGAGGCCGCGTCTATGGGGAGTAACCTGGGCCTGTCGCTGCACACATATTTATTATCTAACAGAGATGTTGCAGCAACATGTGGGACTATCAACACTTACGTAGGTAGATCAGAGTCAGTGCTAGAGGGGCCTGCAAACAGAAAAAATGAGTAATGCTGCAACTGATTACTTCCATAATGTATGAGTGAACCAGCCACGCACTACGTCCCTGTGACATGAGCAACTGGAAGACAAAGCCAGCAGTTAGGTTGATCAAAGTTATTCTAAAGCTATGCACAGATGCTGCATTTTCATTGCCAAAGACGATTGTGATGATCATGTGGGAGACTCTGGTGTCTCTACAGCGCTCATGTACGCGCACGTGCGTGTGTGGAGTGAAATCGTCAGTAAGGGCCCGTTTCCACTTGTGGGGTGGGAATCGCCACGGTAAAAATTTGCATGCGGATGCAAATTTCTCATGCGGGTATATGCGAATTTTCATGCGAATTCGCATACGATTTCGCATGGATGACAATGTATACGAATTTAACCATGGCAGTGCCTGTGTGCTTTTCCATTGATTCCATGCGAAATCGTATGCGAATTCGCATGAAAATTTGCATACCAAAACCGCATGCAAATTCCCTATTAAATACATTGTATGCGAATCGCATAGCGGTATGCGGTATGTGAATTCTGATGGCTCTGCCGTGCAGATATTTTCCCATCCACTTGTATTGGCTATGCGAATTTGCATGCGGCAAATGCATGCAAATTCGCGATAGTGGAAACGGGCCCTATGTAGCTTAAAGAGAAACTCCAACCTAGAATTGAACTTTATCCCAATCAGTAGCTGATACCCCCTTTTACATGAGAAATATAATGATTTTCACAAACAGACCATCAGGGGGCGCTGTATGACTGATTTTGTGCTGAAACCCCTCCCACAAGAGGCTCTGGTACCGTGGTACCCTGGGCAAACTGCCACAATGTAACAATGTTCACAGACAGGAAATGGCTGTTTACAGCTGTCTGTAAAGCCAGAACAGCTAGAAACAGCTACATAACCTGCCCACAGTAACAATGTCAGCATGTAATACATGTCAGAATGTGAATCTGGGAGAGGAAAGATTTTACAATGAGCAAACACTGACTAAATCATTTATACATATTTATGGTAAAAAATGAAGCACTTTTTTTTACTACATTATTTTCACTGGAGTTCCTCTTTAAAGTGACTTGAGAGAAGACTTTGGCAAGCATGGTGGTTAGGTGGCTCATACTCTTGCCTCACCGCAGTACAGATCCCAGGTCAGATGCACATGGAGATTGTATGTTCTTTCTTGTTTTTTCTATTTGCATGGGTCATCTGTGTTTCTCACACTAAAGGCTCATACACACATCAGACCATAGTCTTTGGAAAATGAAAGATCACAGACCAATTATACCTCCTTCCATGTAGTATGAGAGCTATACCTACACAGTCTATTCTATGGAGCTGAACTCCCCATTAGACAGAAATCTTTGCAAGATGCTGCACACAAAGATGCTGTACACATTCAAAAGACCAGTACCCGCAAAAGACCAGTACCCGCAAAAGATCTGTTCCTGCAAAATGCATTCATAGTCTATGATATCTGCAGATCATCATACACCCCTTGTTTAACAGACATTCATCTGCAGGTCAGATCCACCAGGATGGATTTTCAGATCTGCAGATGAATGTCAGTTAAACAAGGTGTGTATGATGATCAGCAGATCTCATAGACTATGAATGCAATTTGCAGGAACGGATCTTTGGCAGGAACAGATCTTTTGCAGATACTGATCTGTTGCATGTGTACAGCATCTGTGTGTGCAGCATCTTGCAAAGATTTTTTTCTGATGTGGAGTTCAGCTCCATAGAAAAGACTGTGTAGAGTATAGCTCTCATACTACATGAAGGGTGGTAAGATTGGTCTGTGATCTTTCATTTTCCAAAGACTATAGTCTGATGTGTGTATGAGCCTTAACAGCAGTGCTCCACATCTCGGTCAGGAGCCAATTTCATTAGCTCCAAGCCTCATGAATACCGTGAGCCAATCACAGTAATCTTTGTTTATAAAAAGGGAAAAGATGGCCCTGGTCCTTAAACACTTGGGTAGTCGAAGGTTCAGAGCGGTCCTTTTCCTCTTTCTCTAAATTGGCTCACAGTAATCACAGAGTCAGAAGCTAATGAAATGACCAGTATGACAGCAGAGTGAGCGGATACAGTGGAACGAACAGCGAGAGCGGAGAGAGAGCCTAGTGGGGTTGACTGAAATTTACACCCTGGCAGGAATAACAGGACATAAACGGCACAGATTTCAATCACCATGTTCCGGAACCAGTTAAGGGGCCAGAGCCATCTGGTCTCGAACTGGTTATCCTTTGCACCTGGTGGCCACACAATTTTTAAATAAAGTCAAGAATAGCAATCAATGTTTCAGACTGATTGGTCAGATTTTTGAATTGTTACAATGTACCACACACACACACACACCTATGTTCAATTTTTCCACAATCATGAATAAAATAATTGAAAGCTCAGAAAAAAATTGATTGAAACTGTATATCAAGTAATTGACAATACATCACACACCATACAATTATTGATAAAGTTGGTCTGAAATTTCCAATATGTCCAATCTCCAAAAAACGTGAAATGTGATCAGATTTCTCCATCGAAAACAAAGAAAAGCTCTTGGATTTCAGGACAACTGATCGAAATTATCGAATTGATGAAAAATTGGAACTTCTTTAGGCATGCAGCTTTCTCCGATTATGTGTATTATCATTATATGCTCTGTTCATATTATCTAACCTTTCTTCGCCACATTAAGATGCTTACCAATATTTTTAAAGTGAAGGTCCAGCCAAAATGATTTAGACGATTAGGGCCTGTGCCAGTTTATGCGTTGAAGTTTGGATCTTATGAAAGAGATTCTCTTGAGAACACAAAGTGAGTGAATCTCTCCAGAGCAACGCCCAGCAAAGCAAATGCTCAATTAATAATATGGGATGGGATTACCACCTTTATTACATCTGGAGAGATTTAGTCACTTCCTTTTTTTAAAAGGTTATTTTTATTCTATTTTTTAAAACACTGAACTTTTTTTCCAAGGCAAAGGGAAAAAAAAAAAAAAAAAAAAAAAAAAAAAAATCAGACAGCTAAGCAAAGAGTGTGTGTTACCTTTTTAGCTTTTTAGTTTCAACTAAGGTATTTGCAGTAAAAAAAAAAAAAAAAAAAAAAATCCTTTTGAAATGCTGATAACATGAGCAGAAGCAGAGAGATTATTTTTATTATTTATGGAGCGCAGACATCTACTGCAGCACTGTATGAGTATATATAGGTCTTGTCATTAACTTTCCCTCAGAGGGGCTCACAATATAATCCCTACCATAGTCATATGTTTATCCTAGTCGATGGCCAATTCAGGGGGAAACCAATTCACTTCTGTACGTTTTTGGAATGTGGGAGGAAACCAGAGTGGCCGGAGGAAACCAACACAGACGAGGGAGAACATACATACAAACCCCATGCAGACAACGCCCTGGCTGGGATTCGAAACAGGGACCCAGCGCTGCAAGGATAGAGCGCCAAGTACAAACAAAACTCATTGCATACAACCCCCCGTGGATTGGACAAAAATCTGATGCAAAACAGCCCTGTACGTATCGCACTGACACACAGCAATCCAGTACATACTGCAATGCCACACAGCAATCCAGTAGATACTGCAATGCCATACAGCAATCCTGTACATACTGCAATGCCACACAACACTGTAACAACATCTGTAAACATGATTGCCAATGCTTTGTATTACATCATTATCAGTATTATTTCCCCAGCAACCATCAAATACAATCTAGCATCCCAACCACCAGACCAGGTCTCATCTCTTTCTTCTCCTAGCAGTTTGTCACTGCATGCTAGCCAGGGATCCCTAATCTTATTAAAACTCAGCCAGGCATGCTCATGTACAACAGCTTACATCCGAGTAGCACATCAACGACAAACTAAACACAGAGGCAGTTCTGTCTATTCATTTCTTTCCCCTTTTCATTAGAATTGCCTTCCTTGTAGTAACAGAATTATTGTAAACATAGCCCTAGTATCAGTTCTTATATCAAAGAAATTTGTGACACCCAGAAGAAGGCACCTAGGCACAACCTGTAATAAAGATTGCACACATTTTACAATATTCTATATGAGAAGAAAATTCTGTCAGAAGTGTGTGTGCTTAAAGGATACCCGAAGTGACATGTGACATGATGGAGATAGACATATGTATGTACAGTGCCTAGCACACAAATAACTAGGCTGTGTTCCTTTTTTTTCTTTCCCCTCACTGATAAGAAATTTCCCTTTTTATCTCTTTCTTGCTCTCAGAAGCCATTTTCTGTTAGGAAAGTGTTATATAGTTGGAATTTCTTGTCAGTGAGTGTCAGGACTGAGTCAGACTCTTTCAGGTAGAGAAAGAAAAGAAAGGAACACAGCATAGTTATTTGTGTGCTAGGAACTGTATATACACATGTCTATCATCATGTCACATGTCACTTCGGGTATCCTTTACCAAACCAATGAGGTTGCATGCAATTTAGGAAACTTATGCTGGGAATACACGGAGCGATCCGGCGGCTCGATTAGCTGCCGGATCGACTCCCGCCGCGTCCCTGCTCGTCCGGATCGATTCCCACTCAGCGGCTGATTGATAAAGAAAAATGAACAGTCTATGCCCAGCATTATGCTAGGTACACACCATACAATTTTCTGTTAGATTTACCTGCCAGATAGATAATTTCCAACATGTTGGAAATTATCTATCTAACCATCTATCTGCCTGTATCTGCCTAGCAATTAGGCATTGTTCTACTAAGCAGGAGAGAACCAGAAGACAATGCACCAGAGAGAATGAAAAAAGACAATGCACCAGAACTACAGAAAATAATCTAAGAGAAAATCTAAAATCTAACAGAAAATTGTATGGTGAATACTAACAGAAAATTGTATGGTGAATACTAACAGAAAATTGTAGGCCTCTTGCACTCTGCATGCATTTCCGATTCCGATTTTTAATCAGTTTTTACATCCGATTCAGATTCCGATTTGCAGTGTGCAGGGAGCAAACTGCAAATCGGAATCGGATGTAAAAACCGATTAAAAAGCGGAATCTGAATCGGAATCGCTTGCAGTGTGCAAGAGGCCTCACACATACCTCACATCATTAAAAGATTAAAAAAAAAAGGGGGGGGGGGGAACACTTTAAGACACACCCCTGTCACACCTCTAGCCACCCCCCACTACACCCCTCACCATACATATCACAAAGAATTCAGAATCAAGAGGTTTTATCATTCAAACCACACTGGTCTTTTCTATTATCATTAGTTTTTTTATTTAATTTTAACATTGGAAAATAAGAAATATATACATTTAAATGGAGGAGTATAAAGTTTAGAGTCAGTTAAAACATATTTTCCGGTAGACAAATACATATATTTACAAAGATCTGTACACCAGTCCTGAAAGAGGGACAAATGAGGAAGAAAGAGGGACAGGGTGACCAAAGAGGGACTGTCCCTCTGAAAAGGGGACAGTTGGCAGCTATGCTTGTATGAGGCACTGCAACTGGTAGATGACACAGATGCAGCCATAACTAAAATGACTAGAGGAGGGGAGTCCCACCCTGTCTGTTCTGCTCAGACCTACAGGAAAACCACAACTTATCACCTTCTGTACATTTTAATGACAACAATGTGACAATGCAAACACTCCACACTGACAGATTACACAGATTTAACAAAGTAACCTTTTGTAAAATAAGCTAAACACCTCATGCATTCCTGTCATCTGTGACAGGGAAAGGTGACAGAGCTGAGGGAGTAGAAGAGGATGCTGGGAAATGAGAATGACAGACATTGGTCACCTACACTGCACAGCACCACAGGGGATTACCGCATGAATCAATACCAGCAAGAAAACTCATTACTCAATTACTGACATTTGCACACAAGCCTCAAAATGTAAGTGGATAGTCCTGTTTCTAACAAGAACTTTAACAAAGGATTGAACTTCATCCCAATCAGTAGCTGATACCCCATTTCCCATGAGAAATCTTTATGTTTTCTCGAATAGATCCTCAGAGGGGTCTGTATGGCTGATATTATGGCAAAACCCCTCCCACAGTGTGATGTCAGGACCTAGGGCCTGACAGTTTCCTGCCTGTGAACCTTGTTGCAACGAATGGCTTTTTCCAACTGCCAAGCAACCAGTTTCTCCCTTTGTGCATGCAATATATATATATATATTCTTAGGGGGTGCGATTATCGATAATGGCAGTTGGTTGTGTCTGTTTTTGCATGTCTGCCAGTAATGTGGTGGTTGAATGTGGATCAAACATGAACAAAATACATGGCGAATATCAATCATTTCTTTCTTTCTTTGCAATGTATTTTTTTTTCCCCTTTTCGCTTTAAAGAGGAACTCCAGTGACATACAGTTAGGATTTAGTAAATTATTCAGGATACCCACGTTTATGTTAACTATCCAGGTTTCAGCATCAGAAAAACTTCCTATATCTATATATTTCTGCAGAATGGTATGTTACAGCCCCGCCCTCCCAGTGACGTTTAGCCTAGGCTGTTTATTATGCAGTACACACTGGATTATCGGCTGAGGCGATTATCTGCCACCTCAGCCGACTTAAATCTAGCATGTGTACAGGCCTTAATAGGAACCTGAAGTGAGAAGATGTGAAGGCTGCCATATGCATTTCCTTTTAACCACTTGAGGACCACAGTGCTAAACCCCCCTAAAGACCAGGCCTTTTGTTAGTAAAATAGGCACTGCAGCTTTGGGGCCAAGCTGCAGGGTCGCACAACACAGCACACCAGTGATTCCCCCCCCCCCCCCTTTTCTCCCCCTCTCTGTTGGTGGGGTCTGATCCTCTCCCCTCTCCCCCCCATGTGTTTATTTTTTAATAAATATTTCTTTATTTTTTTTGACCATTTATTTATTTTTCCAAACCCCTCCCTCCCCCCAGCCAACCAATCCTTGCGATCGGCTGTCATAGGCTTCTGCCTATGAGAGCTGATCGCTCTTAAGTGCCCAGGGGGACAGCCATGTCACACGGCTGTCCCCAGTACAGCGCTGCTGCAGATCGCAGCGCTGTACATGTAAATAGACGGCAGTTACGCCGTCTAACAGTCTCCCGAGCGGTGATTGCCACTCAGAAACTGAAGGCAGGGCGGAGCTCCGCCCCCCAAGCAAGAGATGCGTGCAATCTCCTGCAACCTGCAGCCCCACGACTTGACACCAATTGGCGTTAGGCAGCCCTGGGGCTGCCGCCGCGGCCACGCCCATGGGCACGGAGCGGTCGTCTAGTAGTTAAACAATACCAGTTGCCTGGCTGTCCTGCTGATCTATGTGGCTGCATTAGTGTTTGAATTACACCTGAAACAAGCATGCAGCTAATCTGGTCAGAAAATCTGATCTGCATTCTTGTTCAGGGTGTATGGCTATAAATATTAGAGGCAGAGGATCAGCAGGACAGCTAGGAAATTTGCATTGTTTAAAAGGAAACAAATGTCAGCCTCCAAATCGCTCTCACTTCAGATTCCCTTTAAGCATGCATAAACACATCCAATTTTGCTTGGCCAATAAATGGCCAATTTTGCCTCTTCTATGTAGTATGGGGACTAACAGATTTTGAATACTAGGAACAGATTGAGTAGGTAAGCTCCCATTCTACATGGAGGTAGTAAAAGTATTCAGTCATTGGTCAATCAAAAAATAAAAAAAATAAATAAAAAAATGAGGGGGGAGCTTTGTTTACAAAAATTAGAATCTGAGCCAGGCAATAGGAGAGAGGACATTCATATAACAATTTCAGGATACAGTAAGACTGTCACAAGGACCCTCGTGGCTGACCGCACTTAGCCTTCTAAACGGTGCCAGCGCACAGATCGTGCGAACTCTGGTCGCAGTCAATGCGCAGGAACCGTTAAGAATTAGCCGCAGACAACTCAGAAGGGAGCCTGTGAGACACGGGTAATTACAACGTCACCCACTGGTTCAGAGTAAACTGCCACCACCGCGGTTACTATGGGACCGTGGGGCCCACTAACTGACTGACTAATCCTGCGAATAAAACGGTTAAACACACGATATTCTGTCTAGCCAACAACAAACAAACAGTAGCGTATCTTCAGAGACCCGGGATCATTTCTGTGTGTGCTGATAAGCAGGGTAGCGAAACAGTGAATGACTTGGGGAAAGTCGTTTATTCACGCAATATAAATAATTAATATATACAGACAATTATGAAAATCAACAATTATTAAAACAGTAATAGCCAGTATGAAAAATAAAAGAAGGGAGAAAAATACTTAGTTCCTGGAAAGATGTCCTTATTGTGGGAAGAATCATAAAGTTCTTGGTTTCAAAGTCCAGAGTTCAGACCAGGTGGATGCCAGCATATCCTCAAGCTGGCATCTGATGAGTGCAAGATGGTTCAGTGTGGAGGACTCTGAGTTTGGGTCCTCAGCCATTCTTATGCCCCTGCTTCAGTAGGAGGGAGTGAGGGCGGGGAGCCATACACCCCCTTCAAAGATGAGATGAGCCCTCCCCTTGTACTGGGGCTAGAAATCATATCTACCCATATATGGGCTCTATCTCACAGAACCGTACAGGTCAGGGCAGATTTATTAACATTTTCAGGTCTGTCTCGATTTACCCAGCGCCCTGATACCAGACATGAGGGGTGGGACCCCTGTGGTATCATCAGGGCACTTTGAAACTGCCTAGCTGGCAGTCCTTACCTCCGAAGGTTCTGAAACTTCCTCAGAACCAGCACCGGGGCTCATGCTACACTTCCCCCACGTTTGGTGAAGCTGCCATCTCAGGAACCCCAGAAATATGACAGATCTGGGAAGTTATGGATTTGCTATGAGACTCAGGTTATTCCCAGGCAAAGGCTCTTTGAAGTTTGGAGCAGCCAGCGAGGTGTCGCCTCCCCTGCTGGGAATGAGCCAGTGGGTCTGGCTTTTAGCCCAACTAGATTGCTCCTGCCATGGTGCTTGTCACCTTATACCTGATGGATGGGCCATCAGCACAGCTTGAAGCCAGGGACTCTCTGGGGCAGATTAGGCTCAGGCTCATTAGCATATCAAAAGAGCCATCCAGCCTTTGGAATGGTGCTCTCTTTGCTAAGAAAAGGACTTCAGCTGTCCCTACACACTCAACCCAGATTGTACCGTTTTGAAGCGCAATCGATGCAGGGAATCAAGTGCGATTGCTTTTTCTTCACGGGCGGTTCCAGGACGCGCCTGCATCCCCGCAATCGTCCGTGACAAAGACCATTTCTAATAATGGGTTTTTAGACTGCAGCCTGATCTCAGAAAGTGATACCGTCCTTTCTCTGTAACTAGAGATACACACTGAGGTGAGTGTAAGGTTTCCTCCCACCTGGTTATGTTTCTTCAGTACCTAGATTAACTTTACAGTCAACCGGAACTGAAAAAAAAAGTATCAGATCATTAATCGTATGTGTAGTACTAACGGTAAATAGACCAATAGTAACATAGAATGGTCATTTTTGTTTTCAGTTTAAGATCTGAATGTGTAAGACTAAATTTGAAACAGCAGCCATGACAATCTGATGAAAATTCTGCTTCATTCAGTTGTAAAAACAAGGTAATGTCCATTTGAAGTTTTTAGCACAAAAACAAAAAACCCTTTACCAGCATCGTTTCCTTAGCTAGATAAATGTGTTTTGGCTTCTATTTACCTTTCAATACATTGGCCTAAATATGACTGTTTGGCTGCATCATTTCCATATATAACATAAGTAGTTTTTAACACTTGCTTTACGGTCAAACAAAAAAGGGACTGAAGACAATCTCTTAGTAGGACCAGTGCTATATGTACCTATGTTTATCTCATGACACTTAAGGTACCCTTTTAAGCATGTTTTCTTGAAGTTGTGCGGCCAATCTCATTGCTTGCAACTTTGCACTGAAATAGATGGCACTTATATCTCAGCAACTTCTAGTGACAGTTCCTCCATACTGCATTTGCCTCACATTTTTTAAGTTACTGTATATTCCTGCGTATAAGACTACTTTTTAACCCTTGAAAATCTTCTGAAAAGTTGTGGGTCGTCTTTTACGCCGGGTGTCATTGATGCCGGGTGATACGCCCTATCCTGTTACCGCCTCTCAGATCTCCCTGCTGAGGGAGCGCAATCTATTCTTCCATACCGCTCTGAACAGGTAGACAAGGAGAGCTGACCACTCTACTTAAGGAGAGTTGACCAATGCAACAAGTCAACTGACTATATACTGTTATATACTGGGTAACACACAGTACAGCACCAGTATCTGTTCATACATAGCACCAGTATATGATGTTTTTGATTTTTATTTTAATTTGGTGTGCGTTGGAAGAGGGGTAGTCTTATAGAGTGAGTATATCCCAAACTCTATATTTTAACTGGAAAAGTTGGGGGGTCGTCTTATACGCCCAGTCGTCTTATACGCCGGAATATACGGTAGTTAATAAATGTTATCCTGATTAAAATCTTATTTTTTAGGACAAATGCTGTTTTGTGCAATCCAACCCAGCAGAACCTCCACTTTCAGGAGGGAGGTCAGCAATGATGGTCTCCATAATTCTTAGGACAGGCTCACCTTGAATTAGTTAAAGGGCATTACATAACATACCGTATTTTTCGGACTATAAGACGCTCCTGACCATAAGACGCACCCAGGTTTAGAGGACAAAAACCAGGAGAAAAAAAAAATATACTAAACCTGGTGCATCCATGGTGCAGGGGCATCTTGTGGATCTTCACCCCTCCATCCCCCAGTTATTATGCCCACCCTGTGCCTTCTTTGTATTTCTTGTCATGCTTTGTTCCTCCTGGGTCCTCCTTTGCCCCCAACATGACCTCCTCTGTCCCCCTGATGATTGCCTCTGTCCCCCTGTGTCCTCCTTTTCTCCTTGTCCTACTACCATATGTCACTGTGTCCTCTCTGTCCTTTGCCACTGTCTCCTTTTTTGTGTCTCTGGTGTCCTCCTGTGTCATCTGCCTCCCTGTGCCCTCCTGTGTCCCCTGTCTGGTGTCCCCAGTGTGCCATCTGCCACCCTGTGCCCTCCTGTGTCCCCTGTCTGGTGTCCCCAGTGTGCCATCTGCCACCCTGTGCCCTCCTGTGTCCCCTGTCTGGTGTCCCCAGTGTGCCATCTGCCACCCTGTGCCCTCCTATCACTCCTCTGTGCCATCTGTCCTCCTGTGTGTGTCCCCTCTGTGCCATCAACCCTCTGTGCCCCCTCTGTCTGGTGTCCAATGTGCCATCTGCCCCCTCACCTCCTGTGTCCCCAGTGTCCTCCATTGTGTCATCTGCCTCCCTGTGCCCTCCTGTGTCCCCTTTCTGGTGTCCCCAGTGTGCCATCTGCCACCCTGTGCCCTCCTGTCACCTCTCTGTGCCATTTGTCCTCCTGGGTGTGTCCTCTCTGTGCCATCAACCCTCTGTGCCCCCTCTGTCTGGTGTCCCATGAGCCATCTGCCCCCCTCACCTCCTGTGTCCCCAGTGTCCTCCATTGTGTCATTTGCCTCCCTGTGCCCTCCTGTGTCCCCTGTCTGGTGTCCCCAGTGTGCCATCTGCCACCCTGTGCCCTCCTGTCACCCCACTGTGCCATCTGTCCTGTGTATGTCCCCTCTGTGCCATAAACACTCTGTGCCCCCTCCGTCCAGTGTCCCATGTGCCATCTGCCCCCCTCACCTCCTGTGTCCCCAGTGTCCTCCATTGGCGGTCGCTGAAGTGGCCCTGGCTCGGCCTTCCCTAGCTCCATGTCACCCAAGTAGCGGTCAGGTCGCACCACTATCACGGCCGGTAGCGTTCGGAGAAACCTCAGGATACAGGTTTCAAGCCTTCAGGTGCCACGCGGCCAATCAAGGGAACGCTGCAAGCCGTTTAACGAGGTCTTCGGGACCTCCGTGCAGCTAGTATCCAGTCCCCCTCGCCGCGGCTCCAGCTGATACTGCCCTGCTATGTGGCCAATCAGGGGGAAGCATTGTAAGCCAATCACGGGGGAGCCGATGGTCTCGGAGGCGGGACAATGGCCCTGCCAGTGGGCCAATCACTGCACTCGCTGCTACTGAGCAAGTGCAATGATTGGCCCAATAATGGAGCCATTGTCCCGCCTCCGAGACCATCGGCTCCCCCGTGATTGGCTTGCAGCGCTTCCCCCTGATTGGCCACATAGCAGGACAGTATCAGCTGGAGCCGCGGCGAGGGGGACTGGATAGCTGCACGGAGGTCCCGAAGACCTCGTTACACGGCTTGCAGCGCTCCCTCGATTAGCCGCATGGAGGCAGGGACGGCAGGATCAGCTGGAGCTGCAGCACGGGACTGGATGGCTGCATAAAGGTCCGGGAGACATCATTGATCGCACCGGAATATACCATGCCAGAAGGGGGGGGGGGGGGACGTGCGGTGAGAAAAACAAAGGAAAACAAGGAGACTAGATACACAGGAAGGCAGATGGCACACGGGACACCAAGGGTAGACTCGGTGACACACATTGCAAAGTAGGACAGAGGGGGCATTTATGGTACCTTCGGACTATAAGACGCACTGACTTTTTCCCCCCACTTTCAGGGAAGAAAAAGTGCGTCTTATAGTCCGAAAAATACGGTACTACTACTGGCTTCAGGAAACACCACAGCACTGAAACTGCCCTCATCCAAATATGCAACCACCTGCTCATGGCAAGAGACAGAGGAGAGTGCTCCATCCTCATACTGCTAGACCTTTCTGCAGCCTTTGATACAGTTGACCATGACATCTTGATAAACAGGCTACAGGAATACTGCGGCATTGATGGCATAGTTCTTCAGTGGTTCCAATCCTTCTTGAGTGGCAAAACCCACAAAGTGTCTATGGGGCCCTTTCTGTCCACCCCTGTATCACTTAAGTATGGGGTGCCCCAGGGCTCAATCCTCTCTCCCCTGCTTTTCACGATTTACATGTTACCGCTGGGAAAACTAATCCAAAAACATGGCCTGACATACCACTGCTATGCAGACGACACCCAACTATATCTTTCCTTCAAGCCTGGTGTGACAGACCCAACTCTAACTATAAACGCCTGCTTACGTGAACTACAGCAATGGATGAATGACAACTGGCTGAAACTAAATGCAGACAAAACTGAAGTCCTTCTGATAGGAGGGCAGAGCATGATAACAAAACAACTTAACTTGCAGTCTTCACCACTGGGAATAGGAGGCACGGATCTGCGCAGCTCTGATCATGTGCGTAGCCTGGGAGTTCTAATTGATTGGGATTTAAACTTCAGAACTCAAATCTCTGCTGTGGTGAAATCATCCTATTTTCACCTGAAGAACATTGCAAAAATCAAGCACCTCATACCCCCAGAAGATCTGCCAACCTTAGTCCACGCCTTCATCACATCCCGACTGGACTACTGCAATGCTCTCTACACTGGCCTTCCAAAAAAGGTCTTGTACTGACTACAGCTGATACAGAATACTGCTGCCAGACTGCTAACCAACCAACCCCGTCACTGCCACATAACGCCAGTCCTGCACTCCCTTCACTGGCTACCTATAGAATGGAGGGTCCTATTCAAGATCGGCCTACTGACATTTAAATCCCTGAATAATTTAGGCCCTGGATACATGAAAAATATGTTGCAGCTGCGTAGCAATCCCCGCATTCTCAGATCAACAGGTTCTAATAATCTAGTCATACCCAGAGTCCACTTGGAAACTTTTGGTCCCAGAGCCTTCTGTCATGCTGCCCCTACGTTTTGGAACTCCTTACCTCAACAGATCAGGACAGCTCCATCCCTGGACGTGTTTAAATCCAGACTGAAAACCCACCTGTTCAGTTTGGCATTTGCAGAAATATAACTTTTGTTGTGTGAATACTTCATCCTACTAATTACTGAATCTGAGAGAGCCTAAGCGCTTTGAGTCCTATGGGAGAAAAGCGCTATAGAAATGTTATTGTATTTTATTGTACTAGCAACAACCTAAATCTACCTCCTAGGAAAGACCATATATGTTCTTGCCTCATTACTCTAGAGCAACGGTGCTCTGTGTTGCATGGAAAGATTGCATCATATCCTGCCTGGGGTCAGTAATACTGGAGGCAGGTATCAAAGAAAAAAAAGTGTGAAGAAAACAATGTTTTTCTACACTGACAATAGAAGCAGGGTTGGTTGACTCCTAGGACAGTATTTTTAGCAGCACTGAGGTAAAGTGCCAACACAGCCTCATTACAAAAACAATAGTTAAATGATAGATGACACTGCCATCCCCAGAGGGTAGAGGTGGCCATTTACTCTGCAACAAGGGCTGAATTCATTATTTGTTACTTTATAATCAGAAATTATGAGAAGAAGCAATCTTTGGATTACCTTTTGCCACTCAATCTTGACCAGTTTTAAGCAAAAATTTAAAGAATCAATCAAATCTGTACAGTGGGGTTGTTAATCATGATATTTCTTCCTTTAAAGTGTACCCAAATTAAAAATACAAGATTTCAGAAATAAAATCTATTTTCTAAATTATAATAATAAATAGCAGCCTTTTTTCAGCTGCATGATGACAAATATAAAATATTTTACATTTATTGGAAGAACCCCTCCCTTCCTTTCAAATTGCCGGGACAAAGTCCAGCAAACTGGTGGAGTAGGTGGTGTCCGGCAATGGAGGAATTGCTAATGGCTGACCCCAGTATAACCCTAGTTATGAAAAGAGAAGGGTGAAAAGCATGCACTGAAATGCTCATAGGTTTGAAGGAGTGTTTATTTATTTTTGTATGTTAGAGTGGTGCAACTAAATATTTTTAATTAAAAAAAAAAAAGTTTGGTTTGGGTCCGCTTTAACTAACTGCTTTAAACTCAAAAGCTGCCATGCTGCCCTTACCCTTTGGAACACCTTGTCACAATCAAAGAAAACAGCTCCAATGCTGGAGGCATTTCAATAAAAACTGAAAAGCAGCCACCTG
This sequence comes from Hyperolius riggenbachi, assembly GCF_040937935.1. NCBI lineage: Eukaryota > Metazoa > Chordata > Amphibia > Anura > Hyperoliidae > Hyperolius > Hyperolius riggenbachi. Next base: position 122,936,492 of record NC_090648.1, on the reverse strand, counting down.
TTTAGTCTGGCATTTATGATCACGTAACTTTTCCCCCTGTAACCCATCACAAGCAGCAACTATGTACTAATCTCAGACAAACTTATGCCATTGTGCCTTGATCAGAAGTATGTAAAGTCAACAGGTCACTGGCAGATTTGATTAACTCTGCACAAAATATTATGGGAAAAGCTATTTAATGAGGATGTTATGACTATTTTTAAGAGTATTTTCGGAACAAAGATATGGAACAAAAAAAATTCCTGTGATACTTTTAAACTTGTATATATAAAAAAAACCACAAATAAAAAAATAATAATCAAAAACACAAATTGCTGTGATATTGTTACACTTAAAACGTAAAAAAGGAAAAAAAAATGTAAACTCTTTAAAATTCAGTCCAAATGAAAAGTGTACTGCAAATACGATATCAGCCACTGACACAAGATGACTGACAGTAAAGTAATACATCACAAGACATTCTAGCAAATAATGATATTGGTACGGTAAACAAGATTTCTAATCGTGCCACAGAGTATTAAAACCAAAAGATCAGAACCAGTAAAATGCAGAGCCATTGTGTTTAAAGGGAACCCGAGGTGAGAGGGATGTGGAGGCTGCCATGTTTATGTCCTTTTAAATAATGCACATTTCCTGGCTGTCCTGCTGATCCTCAGCCTTTAATACTTTAAGCCATATACCCTGAACAGGCAAGCAGATTAGAGGTCTAACAAATCTGGCAAGATTAGCTGCATCCTTGTTTCAGGTGTGTGATTTAGACCCTACTGACCAGAAAGATCAGCAGGACTGCCAGGCAACTGGTATTGTTTAAAAGGAAATCAATGTTAGCTTCTATAGATCTCACAGCTCGGGTTCCTTTTAATGGCAAAATGTCAGCACACAGTACAGTGTTATACTTCACCCTCTCCCGATACATCCTGTACAGAGATCATGCGGTCCAGTGTCACAGAATAGGTTAGCACTTTATAAAATCAATAATACGTATTGATAGTACATACATAGTTCTATTGTGGCTGGATTACAGAATTAGCCTCACAGCAGCTCCCCCACTTTCTTATAACGGCCAGTGAAATACCGTTATTTCCTGGGGGACGGGATACACCTGCAGACTAGTATGAGACAAGATAAACCACTTAACCATCAACACACAACCACACAGCCAGCAATGGGCAGGAAGTGAAGCTTACCAAAGCACAGGTCACGGCTTGTAGTACAGGGGCCATTAGTGAATCCAGCACTAGTCTTCAGCCTTGTCCAGCACACCACATGATGGAAACACAACAAAGTCTGTTTCTGTCACACACTTCCTGCCAGCAGGCAGTATACAGCAAGTGTGGGAGGTGCAGTGCAAAACCACTCGCCCCCTTACATCTGCACTACCACACAGTCTGCAGTGAGGGGGGGACAGGATGAGGTCTGCAGCTGTGCTCTCCTTACAGCAAAGGAGATCAGGCTTCTCTATTACCACAGCCAGGGAAGTTGTATATATGTTACAATATCCCCCTACCCCTGCAGGCAGCGGATGACCTGCTGCATGAAACACTGAGGAAAAACTCAGCTCTGTGTAAAACTTTAAAAAAACTCTTAAGGGCCCGTTTCCACTACACGCAGATTCTGCATGCAGAAAACTGACTCCAATGAATGCCTATGGGAAATCTGCATCAGAAAAATCACGTTCAGTGGAAACAGGCTCATAGACATTCATTGGAGTCAGTTTTCTGCATGCAGAATCTGCGTGTAGTGGAAACAGGCCCTTAATATTTTTAGTCAGCCAGCAATACAGCTGGCGTCAGGCAGACAGGAAATCAGATCACCTCAAAGGAAACGCATCACATCTCCGTGCACATGACAGTGTCAGGTACAGGAACCCTATGTAAAGATACAGATGCCACGACTGATATCTGATATAGTACAGCTTTGCAACCAGACACGATTTGAAGAAAAAGATAATGTTTTGAGGAAGGGCCTTATTTGTGCAACATTTTGGATAACAAGGGCTCTCAGATTACTGTATCTAGTTTACAATATTGGCCTGCTCTTCTTTCCACATCTGTGGGTTGTTGACTTTAATGTGGCCATAAGCTGAGCCAATCAATTGGGACAAGCGTAGTGAATAGGAACACAAGTTGTTCCAAACAGCTTTTGTATCTATTCTCTTATAAAAGGATAACGTGATAAAGTTTCGTTAGGTCAAAAAAGAGAGAGGGAAAAACAATCTGAAAACTACAATAATTAACAAAGGACAATTATCGTGAAAAAGTTTAACGATTAAAACACAAACATAAAAATAAACTATGATGTAAAGAGGGAAACCGAGAGCCCGATATGGTGTAGTATGTTAATGTAATGGTATCTGGTGATGAAGAAGGTGAATATACTCACAAAAGTAGGTCGCCACCAAGGCAACCACTGGGCGAGCAGGCGGGGAGAATTATAACCTAACCCCGCTCAGGTCTAAGAAGTCACTCTCTGTAGATAGGAAAAAGTGGGGATACACCTCTCCACCAAGGGTGGATTAAATTATTTTGTAGCAGGATAACAGAGGCGCCAGGTAGAGTAAAATTAATTAAAATCGTTAAAAAGGGCGAAGTGGGTGGACTCACCTCCCTTCTAGAAGAAATGGCCGGACAACGGGCAAGTTACTTACAGTTTAAAGTAACATTTAATAGTTGGAGAGTTACTATTAAATGTTACGTTAAACTGTAAGTAACTTGCCCGTTGTCCGGCCCTTTCTTCTAGAAGGGAGGTGAGTCCACCCACTTCGCCCTTTTTAACGATTTTAATTAATTTTACTCTACCTGGCGCCTCTGTTATCCTGCTACAAAATATAAAAATAAACATTTCTGACAGAGTAAAATGCACAATTGATTACTTTCTCCTATGTTACGGTCACTCACAGTGGGTTTTGGACTAGTCCATCTCCTTATTATTGGATTTTCAGTTATTTCTTAATTTACAAAAGCACTTTCTGAACGGCAGGTGCTCAGTCCAACTGCCAAAATAGTGCACAATCAAGTAGGGATGCTGGCTGAGATATATATATATATATATATATATATATATATATATATATATATATATATATATATATATATATATATATATATATATATATATATATATATATATATATATATATATATATATATATCTTTCCAGGGAAGGTTTTGCAAAGTATACAGGCGATACTGAGAATCCACCTTAAAGAGATAGGCTTGTCCAAAATCAGATCTGTCAGCTTTTTACTAACTACTGTAATTGATAGCAACATAGAAATAAAGTAATTTGTAGTGCAATTTACTAGGCGAAAAAAACTAAAATTTTATAGGTACCGGTATGTATTTTAAATTTGTTCACGATAGTGGTTCTTGCAGCACAGCTAAAGTTTTGTACAGACTAATCATGCAAGGACTATGGAGTTTTACAAAAGAATCAAAAAAATATAGTGCAAGGCGTGCTAAACTGGTGATGTAGATTCTAGTGGTACCCCTGTAGCTTATGTAGGTTATTATCGTACACACACAATACAATTTTCTGTTAGATTTACCTGCCAGATCGATTTTTTTTCAATATGTCTGATCTTAATTACAATCGATTTTCTGATCGAATTTTCAAATAGCTTTCCATAGAACTGAAAGGAAATCGATCAGAAAATCGATCGAAATTAAGATCAGACATGTTGAAAAAAGCACCACTTTTTTTCCTGGTTTCTAAAAGCTGCCCTACTGTCCTCCTATCCGCCCATTATTTATCCAGTGGAAGGTGTGAAGATAGCATCTATGACTTCTGTAAACTCTTTGAAGCACAGTGTCCAATCTACCTCCCCACCCCCCCCCCCCCATGTAAGCTTTTTGTTTGCACTGTGCTAATGTGTGCAATAAAATAATTACATCAGTCCTTATCTGCCTGAAACTTCTGTGGTGGGCAGGCCATGGAAGTAGGAGGAAATGGCTCTGCTAAACGTTTAAATGTAAAAAGATAAAAGGTAAAGTTTTTTTTCTTAAAGCGGAATATAACCCTGCATTTCAACTTTGTTCTAAAACATTATTTACAGTATATTATATGCAACCAGCATTTTTTTTTTTTACTAGACCAGCATTGGAAGGGTTACACAGAGCTTTAAAGTTCCTGGACAGAACTGCAGACGCATCCGAAGCTGACATAGATACATTTTGTTTACATAAATGTATCTAAGTGTGGCATGTGACTCACTCTCTCTGACTGAGAAGGAGCTGGAGGACAGCCAAAGAGTTTGTAACATTTATCACTTGTTACATTCTATTTAGGTAAATGTATCTATCTGAACTTCTGCATATCTCTCCACGGAACTTTAAAACCTCTGTGTTTAACCCTTCCAATGCTGGTCTAGTAAAAAAAATGCTGGTTGCATATAATATGCTGTAAATAATGTTTTAGAGCAAAGTTGAAATGCAGGGTTATATTCCGCTTTAATGAGCCACATTGTTAGTGTGCATATTAAACGTGCTATTGAGATGCCCAGGGTGCTAAAAATGGTGCTTGGTTCACTTTAATGCTAGCGGCACAACAGAGTCAGCAAGTGATGGCTATAAATCTCAGACACTATCTCTTTTCTGTCACAACAACCAAGAAAATAATCTGTCCCCTCCATTTACATTGGAAAAGCGTTTAGGGAAATCGCAAGTGATCCCTAAATGCTCGAAAAACGCTCCAGTGGGTTGCAGCCCTTATTGTAACGCGTGCCTCTAAAGCAATATTGAATACTATAACCGGTTGAAGTATTATATGGATTCTATATATGTACAATATTTAGTATTATGCTACATTTTGTGACTCTCCACAGCTTTTATAGTTATTGTTTTTATTGAATGGTCCTGAATAAAGTTTGATATTTTTTTTTGCAATGGCATTTACTGGATTTCTTCCTTTCAGCATGAATGTCTTTTCTTGGTTGTTGTGATATGTATTTTATCATTTATGCTGACACTTCGTGTATTTACTAATAGCCCTAAATAAGCAGCTCTTTTTCCTGTATTATTTGTAACTATCTCTTTTCTGCTCTATCACACAAATGTTTAATATAACCTCCCAGGATAGGGTCTGTTACAGTTGCTCACATTCAGTACACATACCCAACATATTTAAGGAAAACATACACATGTAGGGACATCTATTATCCATCATGATTCACCCTGGAAATATGAGATAGACTGAAGACCACATCTTTCTGTCAGCACTTCTACAGATACAATATACAACCAATGTTTCAGATGTTAAAGAAAAGCCCCAAATACAAAATCCTGTTTCTTCTCTACAAAACAATCTCAAATTCTGTCTTTAGGGGTTTGTGCAGTGTCCCAGCCCAAACAGAGTTCTCATGCAATCTACACTGATGTCAATGCCTTCATTCTCTGCACTGGTACACATCAAAGCACAACTAAAGACTTCACAACCCAGGCTAAACTATTTAAGGCCCGGTGCACACCAAAACCCGCTAGCAGATCCGCAAAATGCTAGCAGATTTTGAAACGCTTTTTGTTATTTTTCTGTAGTGTTTCAGCTAGCATTTTGCGGTTTTGTGAAGCGTTTTTGGTGTAGTAGATTTCATATATTGTTACAGTAAAGCGGTTACTGAACAGCTTCTGTAACAAAAACACCTGCAAAACCGCTCTGAACTGCAGTTTTTCAGAGCGGTTTGCGGTTTTCCTATACTTTACATTGGAGGCAGAAACACATCCACAATCCAAAAATGCCTCACCTCGTGAGTATGCGTTTCTGCAAAACGCCTCCCGCTCTGGTGTGACCCACCCCATTGAGATACATGTGTGCACCAGCCCTAAAGGGGAATTCTGGACTTAGGGCTGGTGCACACCGAGCGGCTTTTTCGCTTGGTCAATGTATCTCAATGGGGTGGATCACACCAGAGCGGGAGGCGTTTTGCAGAAACGCATACTCCCGGGGTGAGGCATTTTTTGGATTGTGGATGCGTTTCTGCCTCAATGTTAAGTATAGGAAAAACGCAAACCGCTCTGAAAAACGCCTGTTCAGAGCGGTTTTGCAGGCGTTTTTGTTACAGAAGCTGTTCAGTAACAGCTTTACTGTAACAATATATGAAATCTACCACACCAAAACGCTTTACAAAACCGCAAAATGCTAGGTGAAACGCTACAGAAAAATAACAAAAAGCGTTTCAAAATCTGCTAGCATTTTGCGGATCTGCAAGCGGGTTTTGGTGTGCACCGGGCCAAAAAGAGCTACATTTTTGCATTCATGCAATTGTCTGGGTCTGTCAGATACCCTCATCTCCTCCTTTGTGTCAGCCTTCCTTAAATTGCTGGACCACAAGAAAAGTGGCAGAACGCCATGATTTGTGGTGCCATTTTCCTACTGTTCATATACTTACTACAGGAGCACAAATGCTTAAATAACTGTCGGGCATAAAATCAATTCTTTATTTTTATCTGGTAAACAAGTAATAACCAGGCAATCCAAAAGTTAAAAATCACTATTACTTTTCTTGTTGGTAAATGATCATTCCCCAGTTTACCTCTTATTTGGTACATTGCCCCACAAAGGAAGTTGCAGGGCATGCTGGGTTGTCTTTTTTTGCTTCTTTACTTCCCACTCAGACTTAAGTAATGCAGCCTGATTGGCTGAAGCCTCTTTACCTCCCGTTTTCCCCTCCCACACCTCTGGTTCCTCTTTGATTGGCCAATATTTCTCATGCTGAGACAATGCACTTTCTACTGCAGAGCTGGGTGGGAGGGCATGAAGACTGGGAGGAGGGTAGGGCAATGCATAACAATCAGGCAAAGGAGAGTAAGGGAGGAAATGACATCAGGATTGGCTTCAAGATAGACACAGTTAAAAAATGAAGAATCCTAAGAAGGATTTTCTCTTTTCTTACTATAGAAGAATCACTAAAATCAAAAACATGGACAGTGCAATACACAAGCTATGTACGTAAAGCAAGTATTTATCTACTTATACATGTTTTCTTTTCGGAGATAGTATGACTGACAGATCCTCTTTAAAAAAAGAGAAACCTTATGACTGACGTTCCCAAATCTTATCACAAAAATTCTAATGGTGCCCCGCAGACGTCCTGTGCCCGTGCAGCCACTCACTGATGGTCCGGCGCCGCCTCTGGTTCACTTCTGGAATTTGCGACTTTAAAGTCGGAAAACCACTGTGCGGCCGTGTCCTCACTCCCGCTGATGTCACCAGGAGAGTACTGCGCAGGTGCAGACCGTACTGGTGTACGTACACTCCCGGTGACGTCAGCCGGAGCGAGGGCGTGGCCACACAGGTGCAGTGGTTTTCCAACTGTAAAGTCAAAAATTCTGGAAGTGAACTGGAGGCGAAGACCGTTGCACCGGTGAGTGGCTGTGCAGGCACAGGACGTCTGTGGGGGACCATAGAAGCCCCAGGTACGTTCAACTCTTTTTACCCCTACAGTACTCTTTTAAAACGTTGTGATTCACATACGTTTGGAAGCAGATAGCAAAATGAAGGAAGTCAGGTACAGTGTGAAACAGCCCTTACATATCCTGTACACAGCTTCAGGACCTGCATCCACTGCCCTCAGCCCAACATGATTTCAGGAAAGCAAGGCTTGTGTGATGTGCAAGGACATTGCCATAATATAAAACATGCTATACTGTTCCCAATACGGAGTTGTAACTATGAATTTTTCTGAAAATGTACATATACATCAAGTTCAAGCATTTTATTGTCCTTGCGTGTAACAAAATTACTTTTCATGACAAATCTCAAGGTACATATAAAGAACATAAGTGACAGTAACAAAGGTACAAATAGAGTATGCCAAATATTTAAAAATGTTGTATACAGGTGTTAGGGGATTAGCACCATAATTATTATTGCACCCATTAATGAATAGTACATTGCACATTAGCAGTAGGACTAATTGCATATGATCAATTAAGAATCCCAGAGGAGATTTAGGTCTAGTTCATAGTGCTCAGTTGCATTGCAAAATAATTCTGCATGTCAACTCACTGCCCATACAATTGTATGGACCTGTTCACAGTACTGCGTTGTAACTGATCACGTTAGTCTATGCCCAGTCTCTATTGCAGTTCACACTCATAACGTGTGTTCTGCAACAGACCACTGTGCACCCTGCCTCACATCTTAGAAAGTGTGCATATGCGGATTGATCTAAAACATCTACCTGATGGTAGGAGTTCAGACAAAGTTTCCAGGGAGAGTGTAACCCTGATAATATTTTTTGGCCCTTGCATTGCTATGGTTTTTGTTTTTAATTTTCCACATTAAAGTAAAAAACACAATATCATGCACACAAATACACCAAAGATTTGTCAGTATTTGCCTGGTACTACAAAACACATACATACATTTTTAGGATATTGGAATTATGAACACCATCACCACAGGTTCACTTTAAAAAGATACTCCCAAGTATTGTGAGCATGTGCGGCCATTGTGACTAATAGGAGCTACAATTACAAAAATTACAAAACTCACTCCAACCTGAATAAATTAAAATACCTTCTGTTTAACTATATAGCATTTTAGTAAGGCTTTTTGATATATTTCAGCCCCTCACACTCCTAGGAGTTCTAATTCACCATGAGCCTGCTGGGTAATCTGTAATTACAAAATGGTAACGTGCCATTACTGCAACATCCTACAAACTGTCAAACCAGAGTAGCAATAATACATACACTTTGTTTCATTAGGGATCAACCTGTCACTTTAAGGATCTCTTCAAAGGAATACTTTGACATTCATCCCTTCAGTGCCTCAGTTCCACCTCTCAGAACACCCAGCCTGAACGTGAGCGATTTCACTTTACCAGGTTACACAGCAGTAGAATTCTCCTACCTCAGCAGAACTTTCCCCGGTCATCCCCTCTCCGGAGCTCAGTGCTGGACCGCCGGCCTGAGACGAGCTTGTAGAGAAGCAGGTTGTGAGAGACTGAAGGTTTTTCAAGGCTCAGCTCCAGCACTGCCTTTGTGGGCAGGAAACTAGCAGGCAGTGTGCTGTTCTTGGCAGCCTCCTGGCCTGACTGAGCACAATGTGCAGGGCGAGAGGGGAAGTGGCATTTCTTTCAATTACGTTTCAAAGGCTTAATAAAGAAGCTTATGTGGGCAGCTACAAGGCAAACATTTGGAGTTACGTCAAAGACATTAATAAACATGGCAAACCACTGGAAGAAAAAAAAACATCCCGGTTTAAAACAAGTCTAACGCGTAATAAAAAAATAAACATATACTCATCTAAGAAGAAAGAAGGCTCTGGGCCCTATAGAACCTTCCTGTTCTCCTTCCCTCTGGCTCCTTTGTTTGACTCTCCCACCGCAGGAGATTTTGGAAGCACTTAAGGGGCCCATACACTGGTCGATTTCAGCCATCGAACGAGCTATTCTATCGATCGTTCGATGGATCAGAAATCGATTCTATCAAATTCATACATTCAACATACCTCTCTGGAATTACAGATTGCCAAGCGAGCTCATGGTGAACCAGAACTCCTAGCAGTGTGTAAGGAACTGAAAGGGACCGAAAATCCTCCTTACTAAAATGCTATGTAAAACAAAAAAAAAAAGTTTGTCTTCTTAAAGGGACTCCAAGCTCTAAAAATAAATGAAATTGGTACTTATCTGGGGCTTTCTGCAGCCCACCATAGGTCGCGAGGTCCCCCGACGTGGTCCTGGCTGCTCTCCCAGTCCCTCCGCGAATACCGAACCGCCAACATCCGGGCCGGGTGTTGGGCTCCCACTCCCTGAACCGGGATGCTCTTAGTAATCACGCCGGCCGGCGTGACAGTACTGCGCATGCAGGATTTAACCGCGCATGCGCAGTACTGTCCTGCCAGCCGCCGTGACGACGAAGAACATCCCGGTTCAGGAAGTGGGAGCCCGACACACGGCCCGGGTATCGGCGGTGCGGTATGTGGCGGAGGGACCGGGAGAGGAGCCAGGAGCACGCCGGGGGACCTCCCGAAATACAGTGGGCTGCAGAAAGCCCCAAGTACCAATTTTGTTTATTTTTTTAGAGGTCAGGGTCCCTTTAAAACAGAAGGTATTTGCGATAATTCAAGGTTGGAGTGAGCTCTGGGTTGTCCCACAATGCACCACTGCTGAATATGCAAATCATTCCTTTGTTGTCCCTGAAAGCTAAGCACACCTTTTAGAACTGCTGAAATGCAATGTCAGCTTGTTACTATTACAGAGCAAAACTAATCCAACATGCATAAAGACTGTTTCGGATTGGTTGATCCTCACCAGTGCATGGCATGGATTATTATGGCTCTATGGGATAGGACTTCTCTCTGGGACTAATTTAGTTACCAAGTTCACCCAGCAATTCATCATTCTGAGAAGAGTAGGCAGGAGTATTGTGTGTCAATTGCAACTGGCTTGGAAAACTTGAATAGCGTCCGTGGCCCTGCACCGCCTGTCATAAAACCAGAACATACTAAAAGTGCCCCATACACGGGCAAATGACCAGCAAATTCGACCATTATATAAATCCCTTTGATAGAATCCGTTCAGAGAGGGCTCTGTTGCTGACAGTGTACTGCACACAGATTTCCAATAGATTTCAGCATGAAATCTATCTATATAGCAGCTTCTGCCTGCTGGGCCCCTAAGTCTCCCCATGGAATGTGTTCCCCGGGCCCAAAGCGAGTGTTGCAGCAGAGCTTAAAGGAGTTCAGAGGTAAAGTAGTCATATGCTTTTTTTACTTACCTGGGCCTTCATCCAGCCCCTAGAAGTGTCAGTGTCCCTCGCGGCAACTGCGGTTTTCTGCAGCATCCTGCAGTCATCCTGTAATGGACCATGGAACCCATTAGCAGCGCATGCGTGTGTTGCCAGGAGCATGGGCAGTAGTATTGTGGCACCGTGACACTTCTAGGCGCTGGAAGAGGCCCCAGGTAAGTTAATAAAAGCATATGATTTGATCACCTTGGAACTCCTTAAAGAGACACTGAAGCGAAAAAAAAATTATGATATTAGGATTTGTATGTGTAGTACAGCTAAGAAATAAAACATTAAGATCAGATACATCAGTCTAATTGTTTCCAGTACAGGAAGAGTTGAGAAACTCCAGTTGTTATCTCTATGCAAACAAGCCATTAAGCTCTCCGACCAAGTTAGTCGTGGAGAGGGCTGTTATCTGACTTTTATTATCTCAAGTGTTATTGTACGGTTTACTTTTCCTCTGCTAGAGGAGAGCTCATTACTTCACAGACTGCTCTGAAAGACTCATTTTGAATGCAGAATGTTGTGTAATCTGCCATATTATAGAATGATGCAATGTTAGAAAAAACACTATATACCTGAAAATAAAAGTATGAGAATATTTTCTTTGCTGCTAATCTTCTAGTAATTATTCATAGTACACAACCAATTCATTATATCATATTTTTTTTTCGCTTCAGTGTCTCTTTAAACATTAAGTGTCCACTGGTGCACTCCTCCTGCATCTTCTCTCCATCACTGCCAAGATGCCTGTACAGCGTGACCTAGTGGCACCTGCGTATCCCCGTACGTGCTGTATATGTTTAGATGAGCTTTTAGGCAAAGTACAAATTTTCAGTTACTGCCATCTGCAGGGTTGGGACTCCTTCCTTAGGGTGACAGTTCAGGGTAAATGACTGTACAATGCGTAACATATACCACTAGCCTGGAGGCAACTGGCACATCTGCTACTATGACACCTAACACATGATGGAGAGGCTTCCCGCTGGGCAGGAGGAGTTGGAAACCAATACGCTCAGGGGTCGCACATCGTTCGGAGGCCTCCCATACAAACACTAGATTCTCTCCCGAAATGGTCTTTATTGTATCTAGTGTGTGTACATTGCTAAAACTCTGCACAAAGGAAGCAGTGGATGTTACTAGCTTCTCTGCAAGTGAGGACAGGAGTGTGCCTGTAGGCCATAAAAATAGGTAGAAAAATCAGCTACACGAAAGAACATAGCAGTGGGAACAGGTTTGTTACCGCAAAACGAAGAGAGTGTCACATTTATTTGAAGTATGTATTAAGCACAGGTTTGTTACAAGTTATTTACTAGGACCATCGCAGCTTCAGCATCCTGCACAAATATCAAAGCCAGCCAACACAGCTATCAGATGGATAACTACAAACAAGAGCATACCCAAGAAACAACCAGCTCTTATGTTTTATAGACCTATTTTATAGCCATTCAGAAAATGCTCACTTCATAGGCTTGAACTGTGTCTGGCCACTAGAATATAAACCGCTGGAGATATATGCATCTGTAGATGCGAGCTGCCAGCACAGCTCAGGATTTGCATTACTCAGAGCAGCTGGGCAGAATTCTATACAGTAAAGTCTTTGTTTTCAGGCAGGGCAGGCTCCACATGATTGTGTTAGTAATTATTGTGGGATCTTCTCCAGAAAATCAGATGCAGTCCTGCTTCCAGACCTCGGCGCACAGATCAAATTGCATCTTCCGGCCAAAACATGCAAAAATGGGGCCTGGCACGCTATCTGTGTGTGCAGGGACATGAGCAATCAGCTTTGTGTAAGGAGTGCTAAATCAATGGCTGATCACCTTCTACCTAAAACACACAACTATACCTCTGTGGAAAACTCACAACCCCTTAAAGCGGACCCAAACCAAAAATGTTTTTAAATTAAAAATAATTTAGTCGCACCACTCTGACACAAAAGATAAATAAACACTCCTTCAAGCCTATGAGCATTTCAGTGCATGCTTTTCACCCTTCTCTTTTCATAACTAGGTTTATACAGGTGGCAGCCATTAGCAATTCCTCCTTTGCCGGACACCACCTACTCCACCAGTTTGCCGGATTTTGTCCCAGCAATTTGAAAGGAAGGGAGGGGTTCCTCCAATAAATGTAAAATATTTTATATTTGTCATCATGCAGCTGAAAAAAGGCTGCCATTTATTATTATTATTATAATTTAGAAAATAGATTTTATTTCTGAAATCTTGTATTTTTAATTTGGGTCCACTTTAAAGTGGACCTGAACTCAGAATTTCCTCTCTGCTCTAAAAGATATGCAACGTCATAATGACCAAGAAAAGCATTACTTTGTTACAGCTGATACAAATCCTGCAATAAATCTGCAGTGTGTCTACTTACTGCTGTCATGGGGAGTAGACATGTGGTTAACATCCTGCATTTACTAATTAGCAGCTCTGCCGTTACAGCTAGCGGACACAGCCGAGGGATCTAATTACAACTTGTGCTTAGTCACAGATATGTGTGAAGGAGCCTCCTTAGCAGTAACCTAAAGTCAGGCTCGGGCTGTAAATCCACAGCTCAGAGCGGTAACCCCGAGCTGGGTACATGAAAAGGTGTGCAATGTGCAGGTCTGCCCTAGATGTATCTAGCGGTATGATTTTTTTAGGGTCTAAAAGCTTGTGAAAAAATTGCACCGCTTTTAGACAAAATCTGGAAGTAATCATACCGCCAGGGAGGTTAAACAGGCTAAACTCTCTAAATACATACAGGGTACATTTCATTAGGTTTTCCTTCTGCCCTGTGCAAGAGTTCTGGTCCACTATAAAAGTCCATGGTGATCTTTTCATGAATTGTTTAACTCTACACAACTCTCTTCCAAGGTCAATATGTTCCCAGACAGCTGTTCATTCCTACTTCTTGGAGTGACCCTGAATAAAAAAAAAAACTGCATAAAAAAAAAAAAGGAGAATATGATAAGGTACATCATTTGAGCTGACCTTCGGTGTAAACTACACGACAAGGCGTTTCATTGTTTCAGCAATAGGGGGGGGGGGGGGGTGTGAGGAACTGCTTGCAAATTAGTAATATCGGACATAGATGTTCATTGCTTTTAAACTTTTGGGTATCCCCCCTGAGGTTGCAGGTCTCCCTGCCTGAGATCTGCAGATAATTTGTCAATGGACAAATTATATTGTCGCTCCCACTGCAAGCCAGAATGGGACACTTCCTATTGGGACACCTATTCATTCTTCCTGAGAGAACAGAGCTTGGCAGGGAGCTCAACACCGCATCTGTATGGGGAACACAGGTAAACTGACACCTAAAGTGATTGCAAAAGATTGCTTTGTTTGACATTTTTTTCAAGTAGCTTTAAGCCACATTTTCCAACTTTTTGCTCCCCTCCAAACCCCACTCCCACCAATCTCATACACTAAGTTGGAAAGGACCCACTTTACAACCCCCCCCCCCCACCCCCCTGCTTTAATCATTTGGACGCCGGAAGTTGCAGATATGGCAGTATGGCAGCTTCAGATGGGCTTCTAGATTATTGCTGTTGCTCCGTCATCTTCTTTCTCCATTTCAGGATTTTTGTTTTTTTTGGGGGGGGGGGGGGGGGGGGGTTGCATGGTGCTTTTGTTACTCATTCAGTCAACCAACACACGAGAGGTATGGAAGGGCCTGAGAGCAGCCACAAACTTCAAATCGGCACCCCTGACGGTGACCCCTAGTCCTCGACTGGCGGAGGAGCTCAATGAGTTCTACTGCAGGTTCGAGCAACATCCCATCCAGTCCATCCAGCCCGTGAGCCACGCAGTTTCGCCCCCTCCCCCCATGGGTGAACTTGTCTCCCTGGCGCCTGGTACCGTTCGGGAATCAGAGGTACTCCGGCACCTCCGCAAGCTGAACACCAGGAAATCTTCCGGCCCAGACGGTGTGTCATCTATCTGCTTGCGAACCTGTGCCGACCAGCTAGCCCCTGTGCTCACCTCCTTATTTAAGAAGTCTTTATCGGGGGTTACAGTCCTCTCCTGTTTTAAGAGGTCTACAATTGTACCAGTCCCAAAAAAAAACAGGCAGTACTGAGCAAAATAACTTCTGTCCGGTGGCCCTAACCTCTAATATCATGAAGCTCCTTGAGCGGCTGGTCCTTGCCCACCTGAAGAGGTCCACGGACGCCCTTTTAGACCCGCTCCAATTTGCATATAGGGCAAACCGATCCGTGGAGGATGCCATCAATGTCAGCATGGCCCACATCACTGAGCACCTGGACAGCCCCGCCTCCTATGCTAGGATTCTGTTCCTAGACTTTAGCTCAGCGTTCAACACGATCTGCCCTGACATCCTGATCACCAATCTGACGCAGCTCGGAATTGATCCTACTCTCCGAGCATGGATCAAAGACTTCTTGACTAACAGAACGCAGGTGAAGCTTGGCAACTACTACTCCAGCGTCCGGACAACCAATACAGGGGCTCCACAAGGCTGTGTTCTATCACCTCTACTGTTCTCCCTCTATACCAACAACTGCATCTCATCCACCGGTTTTGTGAAGGTCATCAAATTTGCAGACGACACCACCATCATCGGCCTTATTGGTAGCAACGGGGAGCACGAATACCGCAGCGAAGTCGAGAGGATATGCAACTGGTGCAGTGACAACAACCTAGTCCTCAACACAGCAAAGACTGTTGAACTAGTCGTAGACTTCAGGAGAAACCCTCCACCTCTCCCACCTGTCCTCATTGGAGGGACTGAAGTCTCTAGGGTGTCATCGGTACGGTTCCTCGGCACGACTCTCACTAACAACCTGAAATGGGGGCTAAACACCACCAAAATTCAGAAGAAATCCCAGCAGCGGCTGTTCTTTCTGCGCCAACTGAAGAGATTTGGTATGCCCAAGGAGCTGCTGACCAGCTTCTATACCGCCACCATAGAATCCATCCTCTGCTCCTCTGTAATTGTCTGGTATGCGGGCGCTGCGGCAAGCGACAAACACAAGCTGCAGAGTCATAACTGACGCGGAGAAGATCATCGGTTCTCCTCTTTCACCTCTTGATCTCCTCCACTCCTCTAGGATGAGGAAGAGGGCAACCATGATCTCCCGCGACCCCTCTCACCCAGGCAGCCATTACTTCAGGCTCCTCCCATTGGGCCGCCGCTACAGGACTATACCATCCAAAACTACCAGGCGGAAGAACACCTTCTTCCCCCAAGCTGTTCGGCTACTGAACTCCAACCTTCCCCGGCCCGGCCTGCATTTCTAACTGCTGGGCTGGTCACCCGGTTTCCCGCCGCTGCCTGCCCCTGGTTCTTTATCCGTAAATGGCCTGGCCCTTCACCAGCACCTTCTTATTCTCACCGGACTGTACTGCACAGCAGTGAAATGGCCGTTACGAACTGACTACTGCATTCTATTTCTGTATGTGTTTTTGTGTGTCTGGTTATACTCTGTCTGTTTTTACTCTGTCTATGCCATGTGTACCACAAATAATTCCGATTACAGCTCTGCTGTACTTGGCGAAATAAAACTGATTCTGATTCTGATTCATTTCATAGTTAAATTATCAACTAGAGGGGCGGTTTGACTGTCTCAGTCCATCCCCCAGAATATTGCTCAGTGGTTTGCGGCTTTGTGACATGGGTAAGTGGTTCATCTATAGTATGAAGGGGGGGGGGGGGGGGGTCTAGTGGGAGTGGGAACGATTCAGGGCAACATGAACTGGAGACAAAGTGGCTATGATTGGGATCAGGCTCCATGGTTGAAAACTGTTGGAGGGCATCACACAGTTGGGTTAGGATAAATTATTCCTAGATATGGCATGAGTGTCAGCGGGAACACACTTCTATAGCAGCTGAAGTGGTTTAAAAAACAACTGATGTGGGAGGAATATAAAGGCTGCCATATAGATTTCCTTTTAAACAATACCAGATGCCTGGCTGTCCTGCTGATCTTTCATGAATCAGTGGGGTCTCAGTCCCACACCTGAAACAAGCATGCAGCTAATCTTGGCAGATTGTTTTTCAGGAACACCTGATCTGCATGCTTGTTCAGGGCCTATGGCTAAAAGGCAATTTGCATTTTTTAAAAAGGTGTCCTTCAACGTGTATAGATGGCTTTGCTGACCAATAAGAATTGCTCAAGAACTACTTAAATCAGCTCTCAACTTTAGCCATACTGCAAGTATTCTCTAATCTGGTTTTTAAATCACATTTTCTGATTTTATAAATGTGGACTTTGTTCAGGTTTTCTTTAGACTTCTGCTGCCCCAATCAATTGCTTCAGATGACGGTCTCATGTCTGTACAGACATTACCAGTAGCCAGTACACCTTGGCGAAGCTGCTTCTTCCTGGCTAGTTGCCAGCATATTTTCCCCCGCAGTGGGAGGCCACACCATTCTCTACCCTCTTCAGATGAGCGTGTCTGCACTGTCTAAAGATAACAGATCATGACAGGCTACTGTTACATGTCTCTACATAGCATTACTCCTCATACTGACATCACTTGATAGTCTTCCATCATGATATGATGTGTCTGAGCCTGCAGCCAGACAAAACACATATGAAATATACAGCAACGGAGATCTAGTTTGGGTATGTTTTAACCCTTATACCATGCATTCCTGTATAAAAAAAAAAAAATAAAAAAAAATAATAATAATAATAAATAAATAAGGGTACTTAAGTTAAATCCTCAACCTTCTCTGTAACTTCATCTGTGTCAGATTTGCATCTCCGATGATTAATATCAATTTAGAGTGCTATATCACCCTGCAGTGCTGGGTCCCTGGTTTGAATCCCAGCCAGGGCACTAACTGCAGTGAGTGAGTCCTTCGAGCAATCCAACTTCCTCCCACATCCCAAAAACATACAGATAAGTTAAAGCAAACCTGAAATAAGTTTTTTTTTTTAATATTCACTTACCTGGGGCTTCTCCTGCAGGGAGCAGCCGTCCTGTCCTGCGCTGGTCATCAAAGATCCTTTCGGTCCTCCGCCATGGTTCATTTTCTTTACCGGTGACTTACACCATCGACAGTCACTGTGCCTGCGCGGCCCTGTGCATCCTTGTTCGCAATCTCGTGGTCGGGAGCGTCCTGCGCAGGCGCAGTATGAGAAAATCTCTACTACACCTGTGCAGCAGACGCCACAGCCACGCAGGATGCCAGAGCTGTGCAGGCACAGTGGACTGCCACTGAACAAAGAGAAACTAATCCGCGGCGGGGGACCGGAGGATCGTTGTGTACCGGCACGAGACAGGATGGCTGCAGGAGGATGGGAGTAGCCTTGGGTAAGTGAAAAAAAATAAATTATTTCAGGTTCACTTTAATTGCTTCCACCTATAATTAGCCCTAGTCTATGATGGACATAAGACAATGGCAGGTATTAGATTGTGAGCTCCTCTGAGGGACAGCTAATGGCAAGGCTGTATACTTTGTAAAAGCGCTGTGGAAGAGACTCAGCGCTTTATAAATACTAAATAATAAGAATATATTGTTCAAGTTGGAACATTCACATTTTACACAGTTTACCTAAATTAATCAGCAATGACACAAAATAAAAATTGCAAACAGGTGTAGAAAACAAAACAAGACCCAGACTAACAATAACCAGCACCTGTGATTCCTTTGGGTAAAAATACTCAAGAACCTGAACCCACAGCACTACTGAAAAATGAGTTGATATCACTACTGTGTTTTTCTTTGTTTTTTTAAATGAAATATTTGTTACAAAACACACATTTTTGTTGTAAATACACTAAACCTCAAAACATGTTTTTTCACTTCTGAACTTTTTTTTTTTTTTTTTTTTTTTTTTTAAACAAACACTTGTTAACAGGGCTGTCACAGTCAAACACCCCCCCCCCCCCCCTCCACAACACACACTCTCCATTATGCGTATTTCCTGCAATACTCACATGTACAGGGTTTCCTGTTGCTATGACACACCATTACTGCAGGTCAGGAAAGTGTTCCTCAGCGCTATCACATTCTCTTTCACAAGACAGTATTGCACAATTCTAAAGAAATCTTCACACAGTCTCCTGTACAGTATGTATAAACAAAACCTACGCAGGAAAAAAAAAAAAAAATCTTCCTACACTTAACACATGCATATATTAATACATATTCAGACTGTATTGCTTAGCAGCTGGGAGAACACATACATTTTTTCACAGCTGTATCTACTCAGTGCAACTAATTAACATAATAGCTAGAGTTCAGGTTAAAAACCAAATACTGTACATATTCACCCCTTCCCAAAAATACTAACTGATCAGGTGCAACGAGCCACCGTTTCCAATCCACAATGAGTTTACTGGCTTCTGCCTGTGATCGGCTCTTAATTTTGATATGTTCAGATCGAAAACAGCTCTTACTGGTGAATTCTAGTATATAGAAGTGCAACGGAAAGCAAACAGTCAACTATGGGTGAAAATGCATGCACAAAACACTTTAGGTATAGGAGTTGACAGGAACAAGTCAGAAGATGGATACAAAAATAAATAAAATAAAAAGGCTTCAGCTATCAGGAGTGCAGAAAACTCTATACATTTAGTAGAGAGTGTTTAGTACTACTAGGAACATTCACAGATCAGGCAGTTCCTCCAAACTGAATGGAAGATCAAGAATGAATCTGGTCAACTACAGAGGCTACCAACTCTCAAGCAGTTATAGCAACTTATGACATAGAGAGGCCATTGTGTGCATGTGACAACAACGTCACAAGTGCTCCACAAATGTGACTTGTCAAAGGGATGCAACATAAAAAGAAACCAAGAAAATGTACATGAAAGGGAACCTGAATAGAGAGTAATACATAGGCTGTCATCTTTATTCCCTCATAAACAATATCAGCTGTTTGGCTGTACATTTTTTGGTTTTTTGGTTTGGTTGTTTTTAAATTACAGCATCTAATGGAATTAGACCAAATTCAAAGCATCTGATGTGCATGCTGATTTTAGGCCAGTGATTTAAAGTATTAGAGGAACAACATTAAAACAGAAGTCTGGCAACTTGCATGGTTTGTTAGAGAAAGAACATGGCAGCCTCTAGATTCCTCTCACTTACAGGCTCTCTTTAAGGGCCTGTTCTCACTTGAGCGGGAATCGCGCTACAACATGTAACACATGGCAGTGTTCTCACTGCCGTGTTTGCGGTTAGCGTTAACCGCAAACGTGTTACATACAACGGTTTGCCGGCAGTTCGCGATTAGCGATCACAATTAGCATGCATAGCACCGCTAATCGCGATCACTCCAAAATCGCCGCAGTGTCCAGTGATCTTTCCACGTTAAGCACGGGAAAAAAAATCACTCCCGCAAAACGCCGGCGGTAATCGCTGGCGGTTTGAGGTTTTAGATGTGAACGGGGCCTAATACTTGGCTGAGCTTTTGCAAAATTTACCTTGAAGTTTCTGCGGCTAAATGGAAAATCAAACTGTTTGGCATCAACACCAAACAGTATATCTAGCAAAAAGCCAATACAGCTCACCATTCAAATCACCTACCTACAGAGAGAGCAAGCTTCTCTGCAGCAGGGACTAGGGCACCTGTCAGGATAGAAAGAAAAATGGATGGGGCAAAATATCAAATGCTTGAGAACAACCCTCTGCCAGAAAGTTGTCAAAAAATGGAAGAAAAAAAAAAAAAAAAAATCACCTTCCAATCAAGCACTCCAAGTAAAAGTCCCCAAAGACTGGCTAAAGGTGAAAAAAAAAAAAATACATGTTCATATGTGGCCTGGTCCTTGCACCACTAGTTCAGAATACACATTTGCGTTTTAGAGACATTATGGACCTTCTTGGAACATCGGGAAGTTTCTCTTCCCCCTAATGATCACAAATAGGTCTATGCGTCAATTCAGGTTCTTTGAAACTCATTTTGTGTTAGAGAATATATTTTTTTTTACTTTTTAAAGAAGACATTTTACCAACAGCCCCGTGGAACCGCGATGGGTTCTTCCAATGCTGCCCCAGCCTTCACAGGCGTTTTTATGCACAGCTCTGAAGAGCAATATTCTGAAGCAGTGTTCACCAGCCACTGCCTGGCATAGTAGTGCTACATAGTATTTGCTGTTTGGCGGGGGTGACATTGGAACCCTCCTGGATTTCCACAAGAGTCCGGATGCTCACCACCCTGCTGTGCTAACATCATATGTGATGTGGAGCGTGTCACCCTTTTTGGACATCACCATATCACGTGATGGGAGAAAGAGATTGCTTACATCTACCAAAAAAACAACAGATCAATTCCTACAGTACAAAAGTTATCACCTGCTGAGTGTATACCGGTCTGTGGCTAAGAGTCATTTCTGCAGGGTAGACAGAAAGGTCAGCATACCTTGGTTGATTGAATGAAGAATAGGTTTAGCTGATTAATTTAAAGGGGTGGTCCATCTAAATGATTGGAAACAGAATTGAATGGCGGTACATATTCCCTATAACTGTGGGTACATGTAAGAGTGATGTGCAGGTACTCTGCAGGGGAATAAGGAGATTCTTCCTCTATTACACATTCTTCATGCACAATCTGAACCAGGTTTATGGGTGATAGACAACACCTCTGTGTTCAATGTGCACAACATTCTCAGTGGATTCCCTGCAGCTCTGTGGACAGTGCATATGTAGAGTATAGCACTACTGTGCAACAAAGTAAACCTGAGACAGATGAAATTAAAGTTTTATACATACTCCAGCCTCCAGCTCCCTTCAGGCTAATCAGTCCCTCACTGTCCTCCTCCGCCACCTGGATCTTCTGCTATGAGTCCAGGTACTTGAGCCAGTCTGGCGTAGTGCGCATGCACACACTCCGCCGCTGGGAGCATACTACACCTGCGCAGCACTGTTGCGCAGGTGTAGAACGCTCCTGGCTGTGGAAGCTGCATGCGGCCGGACTGCGCTAACTGGCTGAATTACCAGGGCTCATAGCAGAAGATCCAGGTTGTGGAGGTGGACAGCGAGGGACTGATTAGCCTGAAGGGGGCTGGAGGAAGCCCCAGGTATGTCTAAGGCTGGTTTCATACCAGGACGTTGCGTTTTAGGGGACGTTATGGTCGCACAACGTGCCCCTAACCCAACGCCTGGTGCTCTCTGCTTTGGACGTCAGAGTGAGCCGCGTTGTGCAGCTCACTCTGGCATCCGTGATGCCCACTCTTGGACGCATGCGGCATCACGTGGTCCCGCCCGGCCAATCGCCGCACAGAGCGGCCGCTCAAGGAAGTAAACACTGCACGTCACTGAGTGCAATGAATATTAATTAGCCATGTGCCTGGTCGCTCTCCGCTCCTCCCCAACTGAGTATGTGCAAACAGTCTAACGCGGCTCTGCCGCTTACAAAGTACTGCATGCAGTACGTTATATTATGGCACAGCGTTACACTGTAACGCAACGTGGGCACTGTGAACAGCCCATTGATTTTTCATTGCCGTGCGGTGGGGTGCATTACAGGCTGCTCTAACGTGCGCCTGTAACGTCCCACTGTGAAACCAGCCTAAAACTTTTCTTTTCATCCTTCTCAGGTACCATTTAATTCGTAGTCACCAAACCAAATTTTAACAACGTATCAAATTATTTGATTTCATGAGCAAAGAGTACATTTGCATAAATCAGAATCAAGTCAGAATTATTTCCATCTCATTGACCATCTCTATTAGTGACACGGCTACACATCAGGCTTTATTCTTACAGCATAGATGGTTTTTAGTATATATATATATATATATATATATATGTTACGGCCAGAACCCAAAGTTTGGGCACTTCTAGTTCTGGCCGGCCACTTCGGGTTCTGGCCGGCCAATGTGCGAACTGGCCGCTGCGCTGCGGCCAATGTTAGAAATGGAATAATTCATGTAACGTTAATGTTTCTTCTGGCCGCAGCGCAGCGGGCAAATGTATCACATCTTAGTTAATTTAATGAAATTAAGCCGGCGGCAATGTAACAGATGAAGCCGCCGGCTTTTTCTCTACCTCTCTCTCCTTCTCTTATGGCCAGCCGGGGGGACACGCGTGTCCCCCCCCAGAGTCGTTCGTCGCGGCAGACTCTGCTCTCCTGCCGCGACGAACGACTCTCGGAGACACGCGTGTCCCCCCCGGCTGGCCATAAGGAGAGAGAGTCGGGGGGGGGACTGGGGGAGGAGAGAGAGGCAGAGCAAAAGCCAGCGGCTTCATCTGTTACATTGCCGCCGGCTTAATTTCATTATATTAACTAAGATGTGATACATTTGCCCGCTGCGGCCACAAGATACATTAAGGATACAGGAATTAGTCCATTTCTCACATTGGCCGCAGCGCAGCGGCCAGTTCGCACATTGGCCGGCCAGAACCCGAAGTGGCCGGCCAGAACTAGAAGTGGCCAAACTTCGGGTTCTGGCCATAACATATATAAGAGATTCCTGTGTACACATCATATATACAGTCACAATCAGATGTGTAGGAGAGGGGAGAGAGAGGAGACCGGCACTGCATTCAACTATTTATTCCATATTGTGGCAATTGCATATAAAAAACACATGACAAGTGTACAGTATCAAACATACCAGTTGGTGAAGCAATGTGGGTGGCGGTGGGTGCTGGGCACTGTGGGCCTTACAGCCGTTTCGCGCTTCTACGGAGGCTCACAATCAGATGTGTATATCTGACTTTAAAAATACGGGGACTGCTTTATTGAAGCAGCACAAGTAAATAATTTTGATTTTTGTGGACTAAGCACAGCTATTACTGGATGTATACATTTATGATGACTATTATCTGAGAAATAGAACATGTTATCATATTTTCTATTTTAATTACAGTTTAAATTCATTAGGAGTTGGAGCGTTTTTTCCCCGACTCCAAGCACCCAAAATTGCCCCGACTCCGACTCCACAGCCCTGGTATATTCTGAAGGAGTTATATCTGGAGTTAAAATGGTTCCTAGGTCCATATCAGGACCTTCACTGGCTGCTTTCCCAGTCTGAAGATCATGACCTTATCAAGGGACAATTTTTTGAGCATCCCACAGACCTCTCACGGTTCAAGATAAGACATTGCATTACCTGTCAAAGTACTTGTTTATGCTTTATGCTGTCCCTGCAATTTAAGGTATGTTGGGCAACAACCCAGAGGGCTCGGGCCAGATTTGCAAATCATAAGTACTTGATACGGTCTGGAAATGTTTACCCAGTCAAACACTGTGTACAGTACATAAGAGACAAACTGACAGTGATCTAAGATATATATATGGTCAATTACCACATTCTGAAACTTAGAAGGGGTGGTGATACTGAAGTACTGAGATTGAGACATATATGTTTTTTGATCAGTAGATTAAATACACTGAACACTATGGGGCTTAATCATGACTGACATACTTGTTCTTATGAAACCTTACTCATCTTCATTTTCAGGTTCATCACTTCAATGTATCAGATTGAATTTCTGGATTTATGTTTTTAGACTTTATCACTGTCTGTTCCAGTTGAGATAAGGGTTATGTCACAAGTTTAAGTTTGTTTACTTCCTTGAGGGAAGGTTGAGGTCATTTCCTGGGTGGAGTTATGAATATAAATGTGTTTGTTTGCTGTATACTGAGCAGCTTGATAAAGGGCAAGGCTCATCTGGCTTTGATGTAAAACTGTCTGATCAAATAAAGAAGAGCTTGAGAGCTGCAACTCCTTGATTGATTAGAATATATACTGTGCAGCCAAACTAGGGCTTTGCAGGAGGCACGATTATTAATACCAACATACCCTTTGAGACCCTCTCTTTTTATCTTCCTGTTTTGTCACTTGTGAAGGTGTAAAGAGGAATCAGCCCGTCAATGATGAGAAGCCGGTGACCTGTGTAGATTGTAGAGGGCTAAAGCCTGGTACACACTTTCAATTATGATTGGCCAATAACTAACTAATTTTACCACTTCCACGTAGGGTTCACCTATATAATCTGCTTATAGTATTAATTATGTGTTGCGCGCCCCCCCTTTCCTAAACTACATGGAGGTGGTAAAATTGGTCAGAGATTATTAGCCAATCATAACTGAAAAGTGTATACCAGGCTTAAAGCCCATCTACGGTTTTTTTTTAAAGTTTTTCTTTACCTCCCTTCCAAGGATATGGATTTTTCCTTTTAAAATACGAGCTGCCAGGCTCTCCTGCTGATCCTGTGTCTCTAATACAGCCCCTGAACAAGCATGCAGATCAGGTGCTCTGACTGAAGTCTGAATGCATTAGCTGCATGCTTGTTTCAGGTGTGTGATTCAGCCACTACTGCAGCCAAAGTGATCAGCAGGACTGCCAAGCAACTGGTATTGTTTAAAAGGAAACAACTATATGCCCCTCTCAGTTAAGGTTGTCACAGAAGCTCCCCTTTAATAAACCACACTGAGTGAACTCAAAAAGCTTTGGCTGTAAGCCTGGAGATATTTCGAAAGGCCCAAGACACTCCAGGCATGTGCATTACATTCATTGCTGACACATCAGCCTTGCAGCCTCATGGCCACCAGTGCTGACACAGATGACAGGCTTCGCTGACTTATGTAAACAGCAAGCAAGCCCTATTTGCATGGAATCTTGTGACGCCTGTTTGTATTTCACTACGTGTACAGCAGAAAAGCAGCTCTCACCCTTGTGTGACATTGCTGTAACAATGCTGTATGGCTTTCTGCTCCGCTATGTAAATATGACTTCTCTACCGCTATTTCATCTATGAAATGAATGAGGTCACGGTTTGCCATTGTTCAAACACCCGCTGTCAGTCATGTTAAAGTGGACCAGGACTCTTGTACAAGACAGAAGGAAAACACTGAAAAATGCACCCTGTGTATATTTAGAGAGTTTAGCCTAATTCCCCCTCATCTGTGACTAATCACAAGTTGCAATTTGATCTCACGTGTCTCATGATTGCCATGGCAGATAAGCTCATTTGAAAGCACAGGCTGTAAACAATGTCTGCTTCCATGAAAGCAGGAAGTATACACACTGCAGATTTCTGTCAGCTGCAACAAAGAAATGTTTTTCTTTAAAAAAATTTTATGCTTTTGCGTATCTACAGGATCTTCTCAAAAAATTAGCATATTGTGATAAAGTTCATTATTTTCTGTAATGTACTGATAAACAGACTTTCATATATTTTAGATTCATTACACACAACTGAAGTAGTTCAAAGCCTTTTATTGTTTTAATATTGATGATTTTGGCATACAGCTCATGAAAACCCAAAATTCCTATCTCAAAAAATTAGCATATCATGAAAAGGTTCTCTAAACAAGCTATTAACCTAATCATCTGAATCAACTAATTAACTCTAAACACCTGCAAAAGATTCCTGAGGCTTTTAAAAATTCCCAGCCTGGTTCATTACTCAAAACCGCAATCATGGGTAAGACTGCCGACCTGACTGCTGTCCAGAAGGCCATCATTGACACCCTCAAGCAAAAGGGTAAGACACAGAAAGAAATTTCTGAACGAATAGGCTGTTCCCAGAGTGCTGTATCAAGGGACCTCAGTGAGAAGTCTATGGGAAGGAAAAAGTGTGGCAGAAAACGCTGCACAACGAAAAGAGGTGACCGGACTCTGAGGAAGATTGCAGAGATGGACCGATTTCAGACCTTAGGGGACCTGTGGAAGCAGTGGACTGAGTCTGGAGTAGAAACATCCAGAGCCACCGTGTACAGGCATGTACAGGAAATGGGCTACAGGTTCCGCATTCCCCAGATAAAGCCACTTTTGAACCAGAAACAGCGGCAGAAGCGCCTGACCTGTACTTGACACTGGACTTCAGACATTTTGGCATTTCCCTCTCCCCAGTCTTCCTCCAGACTCTGGCACCTTGATTTCCGAATGACGTGCAAATGCTGCTTTCATCCGAAAAAGTACTTTGGACCACTGAGCAACAGTCCAGTGCTGCTTCTCTGTAGCCAAGGTCAGGCACTTCTGCCGCTGTTTCTGGTTCAAAAGTGGCTTGACCTGGGGAATGCGGCACCTGTAGCCCATTTTCTGCACACACCTGTACACGGTGGCTCTGGATGTTTCTACTCCAGACTCAGTCCACTGCTTCCGCAGGTCCCCCAAGGTCTGGAAATGGTCCTTCTCCACAATCTTCCTCAGGGTTCGGTCACCTCTTCTCGTTGTGCAGCGTTTTCTGCCACACTTTTTCCTTCCCACTTAGGTGTCTTGATACAGCACTCTGGGAACAGCCTATTCATTCAGAAATTTCTTTTTGTGTCTTACCCTCTTGCTTGAGGGTGTCAATGATGGCCTTCTGGACAGCAGTCAGGTCGTCAGTCTTACCCATGATTGCGGTTTTGAGTAATGAACCAGGCTGGGAGTTTTAAAAGCCTCAGGAATCTATTGCAGGTGTTTAGAGTTAATTAGTTGATTCAGATGATTAGGTTAATAGCTTGTTTAGAGAACCTTTTCGTGATATGCTAATTTTTTGAGATAGGAATTTTGGGTTTTCATGAGCTGTATGCCAAAATCATCAATATTAAAACAATAAAAGGCTTTGAACTACTTCAGTTGTGTGTGTAATGAATCTAAAATATATCAAAGTCTACAGTTTATCAGTGCATTACAGAAAATAATGAACTTTATCACAATATGCTAATTTTGAGAAGATCCTGTATTAGAGCAGAGAGGAAGTTCTGAGGTCAGGTCCGCTTTAAGCTACACGTGTATTTAAAGTGTACCTGTAGGGGGAAAAATGCTGAATTTAGATACTTACCTAAGTAAAAGGGAACCCTTTGGACAATCCAGAGACATTCCCGGTCCCCCCCCCACCCACCCACCCACCTCGCTGTTCCAGTGCTGGAACTCACCGAACTTCAACAACAAGGGCTTTTCGACAAAACACGGCCGCAATGCACAGAAAACTATTCTTATTGTCATACATGTACCTGTCAATGAATACTTAAAGGGCAACTGAAGTGAGAGGGGTATGGAGGCTGCCATATTTATTTACTTTTGAACAATACCAGTTGCCTGGCAGCCCTACTGATCTTTTTGGCTTTAGCAGCGTCTGAATAATGCTTGAAACAAGCATACAAGCTAATCTTGGCAGATCTGACAGCAATGTCAGAAACACCTGATCTGCTGTATGCTTGTTCAGGGGCTATGGCTAGAGGTATTGGAGGAAGAGGACCAGCAGGGCTGCCAGGCAATTAGTATTTCTTGAAAGGAAATATGGCAGCCTCCATATTCCTTTCTCTTCAGTTGCCTTTAAAGGGAACCTGTACTGAGTAAAATTATTTAAAATAAACACATAATGTAGCTGCAAATGAATATTACATACTTACCTCTGCATCAGTTCCTCTCAGAAACTCACCATTTTCTTCTTACAGTGATCCCTTCCAGTTCTGACAATATTTTGTCAGAACTGCAATAGATCAGTTGCTGTCAGTTATATATCAGCTGCTGTCAGTTACAACTGAATGTACAAGGTAATGTCCATGTTTCCCTATGGCTCAAGTAGGCGATATTACAGTTTAACAGTGTGCGGACCAGGAAGCGGTTATGGGATAATGACCATTTTCAAAATGGAGGACAGTGAATTCCAATGATAACAGTGAACAAACAGGATGCAGGAGAGGAGAAAGCGATTGATAAGTAGACTACACAGGAGTATGAAGTTTTTAAGTTTATTTTGACTTTTGATTTTCAGTTCAGGCTCTCCTTAAGCTATGCAATAATTGCTTGCCAGACTGCAGGAGTTTCCCTGGGAAGAACTAACTGAAAATGAAGGATCTGACGAGATCTGTTCTACGGAAATCACCTAACAGTTTTTACCTATAGGACTAGAAGAAGCCTACACAACCCATTGATGAACATCCAAAAAAGAATCTGAATGATGCACTACAGCCCTGCTCCCAACATTACAGAATGCACTCGTCTATGAAAGTAACCCTTGTAGTGGGCAACAAAATATTCTAAAAGGTCCGCACACTCTAAAGTACCATGTCCTGTTTATTCAAAACATGTGACAAACCATTCCACATCCAACGAGTCGTTTCGGGGCCCCGTGGGGTCCCCTTTGTCAAGGCTACAGAGGCTACAGTACAGAATGGTAACCATTACCGTTCTGTACTGTAGCCTTGACAAAGGGGCCCCCAGAACGACTCGTTGGTTGTGGAATGGTTTGTCACGTGTTTTGAATAAACAGGACATGTTACTTTAGAGTGTGCGGACCTTCTGGAATTTTTTGTGGATTACAAATATTGGTCCAGCACCTCACCAGTGGTGTGCGACTTCTTTCTCTGTGCACTTATAGTGGGCAACATCATCTCAATGACCCCTTGACATATACAGCATGTCTATAGTAGCATAACGACATGTTACTGCACTTTTTCCACAAACAGTAATTTCAGGCGGATAACACTGGTCATACTTTAGTCAGTAATTTTCCAACATTTGGTTACTAAATGTGGTAACTTTTTGTGAATGGAGGCCATTGTGGGGATAACATGCAGAACTGCTGTTTTCTTGTTGCATTCCAGCTGTCACAGGGAACGCAACCCAACGCCCACTGTGAACCTGGCCCACTATGAGATTTTTCTGGCTGGTGATTTTTGAGCAACAATTATTTCAAAGATCTTGAAGCGATAATGACTGTCATGGCGGATGGAAAGTATGCTTTCCTGATAACATGCAGTGCACATTTTGCGGTAACTCACTGCATGCAATGCATTGGGATGCCACACGCAGTTAAACTGCCCCGTGAGTGCGACATTCTGTGCTGCAAAGAGGTTGTTATGTCATTACTGCAACGCAACTACCCCCTTTTCTTGGTAAGATCATCTATTCATCTAAGTAATATAGATCTGTAAAGGCCCAAAGACTGATGATTTTTTGGTACTTGTGTATTATCCCGTCTAGCCGGACAGCTCGTCCGTTAGACAGGCTTAAAAAGTGTGCACTCTGTTTCTTTAGCAGCTGATTCGTCACAAATCAGCTACTCTGTTCTGCACAGCTTTTCTCGCTGCACAGTGTACCATCCATTAGACACAAGTAATGAAAATGTCCATCCACCGCTCCTCGCCGTTCGGGTTCCCCTGCTTTTTTTGCCTGTCACCGCCTCACCGTGCTAACAGAAAATCAGCTCAGTGAGCTGATGTGTTAGATGTCCCGCCCCCTCTCCTCGTCCCCCCGAGTTTTCAAACATCCCCCCGCAGAGCAGAGTAGCAAAGTAGTCGTTACCAGCAGCATGTCCGTCCCCCTCCTGCACATACATGCTCTATTAGCAGAGTGTACGGCGGAAGCTTTCACTCGCCGTTCGGGTTCCCCTGCTTGCCTGTCACCGGCTCACATCTATGACGCTATGCAGTGGCGGGGCATCATAGATATGAGCCGGTGACCGGCAAGCAGGGGAACCCTAACGGCGAGGAGCAGTGAGTGAAAGCTTCCGCCGTACACTCTGCTAAATGGAGCCTGTATGTGCAGAAAAAGGGAAGGACACGCTACGCTACGGGTAACGATTACTTTGCTAATCTGCTCTGCCGGGGGATGTTTGAAAACTCGGGGGGGGGGGGAACGAGGAGAGGGGGTGGGACATCTGAGATTCTGTTAGCACGGTGAGCCGGTGACAGGCAAAAAAAAGCAGGGGAACCCGAACGGCAAGGAGCGGTGGATGGATATTTTCATCACTTGTGTGTAATGGATGTTCTGCACAGCTTTTCTCGCTGCACAGTGTACCAGAGTAGCTGATTTGTGACGAATCAGCTGCTAAAGAAACAGAGTGCACACTTTTTAAGCCTGTCTAACGGACGAGCTGTCCGGCTAGACGGGATAATACACAAGTACCGATTTTTTGAGCAACAAGTGATCATTACCACAAACTTGGGATATGAGAACAGGCGCGCGATAGCGTTTGTCATCGAGGCATTTCGCTGGGATCCATCTTCCGGATTCACAAGGTGAGTATCCATGCTCCATAATGCTGGGAATATAAGGCTCGATTCTGAGCTGATAAGATGGCTCGATAATTTACGACATGTCCGGTCACCATTTGATCATTTTGCCGCTCGATTTCGCATGGAATTGAAAAATAAGAAAAACGAGCAGAAGATAAGAGAATCGAGCGGTCAAAACTATCAGGCACAGAACCGAGCACCTTAATCGACCTGTGTATTCCCAGGATTACATTTCAAGTTTTACATACATTTTATCATTTTCAGCCCCTGAGCACAACATAAATTACTCTCTGGGCTATGTGAACCATGTTGATGATCTCCACCACACCAGAAAGTCTCTTTACATAGATAAACCGTCAGAAGTTGATACAAAGTTTCACAACTGTATCGATCGCAGGAACACAGCAGATCACAGGGACACTCGGGTGTAGATGGAATCACCCCAACATTCTATCCAACTGGCACTCCTGCGCTGCAATCACTGAGTGCACGGGGCCGCTTGTCACAACACAGAGGGTTACGTCGGTACACCCGGGACACACAGCGCTCCCAATCATAATCCGCCCCAGCACAGCTGCCTCTGCCTTTCTCACTGCATACGTAATGAGCTGCTGGTCACTGCACGCTGCGGCAGGGAAGAGACACACAGGAGTCCAGTCCAGGCTGGGAAGTTGGAGGGAACTCACCCATTGTGAGCAGTCCAGTCCGCTCTCCGGCCGTCACTCAGCGCTCCCCTCCTGTGTCCGGCTGAGGGCGCTGTCACTGCCGTCTCCGGGGTCACCCCACGCACGCACACGGGAAAGTGATTTCCTTCTCTGCAAATAATTCCACCGGAAATAAAAAAACAAACGACGCCGACAGCTGGGCTCACGTTTCATACGGAAAGTGCTGCCAGCCAGGTGGCCGAACTGTACAGCAAGGTCACTGCGTGACACTAGTGTTGTCCGGATCATGAACGATTCGGATCTTTGATCCGAATCTATTTTATGAGTCGATCATCCGAATCATCAAAATGAACGATTCGGATCGCAAAAGGGGCGGGGCCAGAAGCGACACGCCCCCTCTCAGCGGGCAGCGGGGTCCTGGAAGCAGGGATTGCTGAGTTGGAGAGGAGCCAGCCTTGCAGGGAGACAGGTAGATGAGAGAGAGGGGACATGGGTGCCACTGCCAGATATGTGTAGAGCACACATACTGGCTGCAATGTGCTGCCCATTATAGGCTGGCTGTTCCGTAGTGCTGCACAGTGATCACATTGGAAGCTTTTGGCTCAGCTCAGCACAGCTCAGTAACTTTGCAGGCACTGTGATTGCAGGGCAAAATGATCCTCCTCCACTCGGCACTAAAGAGCTGCACTTATCTTCTGGGAATGCTTTCTATCACTGTGTGACGTTTGCATGGAAAGTACACAGATGAGCATATAGGTGAAATACATGTAAAGCATATGATTGCAGCATGTGGGTATTACGTGCACAAACATTTCTGCTCTCTGCTCGTCCCTCCTCCCTTCTCTGTCCACTCCCTGCCCTCTGTCCATCTTCTCCCCTTCTCTGTGTGTCCACCCCCCTCCCCTTCTCCTGCCCACAGACCTGTCCTGCTGTTCATTTCACCCCCGAATGCTTCGGTAGTAAAATGATCCGAGATTCGGATCAAAGATCCGGATCTTTTCAATGATCCGATTCGAATCATCCGGATCATTGAAAAGATCCGAACTTCCCATCTCTACGTGACACAGCGAATAATGACGGCTGTGCTTCTCATATCACTGATAGTGTTGTCCGGATCATGAACGATTCGGATCTTTGATCCGAATCTATTTAATGAGTCGATCATCCGAATCATCAAAATGAACGATTCGGATCGCAAAAGGGGCGGGGCCAGGAGCGACACGCCCCCTCTCAGCGGGCAGCGGGGTCCTGGAAGCAGAGCAGAGATGGATCGCTCTGTTAGAGGGGAGGCAGCCTTGCAGTGACAGGTAAGGGGCGGGGCCAGGAGCCACACGCCCCCTCTCAGCGGGCAGCGGGGTCCTGGAAGCAGAGCAGAGATGGATCGCTCTGTTGGAAGGGAGGCAGCCTTGCAGGGAGACAGGTAGATGAGAGAGAGGGGACATGGGTGCCACTGCCAGATATGTGTAGAGCACACATACTGACTGCAATGTGCTGCCCATTATAGGCTGTCTGTTCCATAGTGCTGCACAGTGATCACATGGGAAGCTTTTGGCTCAGCTCAGCACAGCTCAGTAACTTTGCAGGCACTGTGATTGCAGCGTAATATGATCCTCCTAAATAGCTGCACTTATCTTCTGGGAATGCTTTCTTTCACTGTGCGACCTTTTCTTTCAAAGTGTACAGATGCACATATAGGTGAAATATATGTAAAGCATATGACTTCAGCATGTGGGTATTGTGTGCAAACATTTCTGCTCCCTGCTCGTCCCTCCTCCCTTCTCTGTCCACTCCCTGCCCTCTGTCCATCTTCTCCCCTTCTCTGTGTGTCCACCCCCCTCCCCTTCTGTCCACAGACCTGTCCTGCTGTTCATTTCACCCCCGAATGCTTCCGGTAGTAAAATGATCCGAGATTCGGATCAAAGATCCGGATCTCTTCAATGATCCGATTCGAATCATCCGGATCATTGAAAAGATCCGAACTTCCCATCTCTAATCACTGAGCTCTGCAGGACAGAGCAGGAATTCCTGGAGAAGTGGCCCGCCCCCTCCTACATACATACATACCTGCTGCAAGTCTCCCCTCCCACTGGCTGCACGATGTACAACACTGACACTCTGCACTCCAGCAGCTCAACATACTGTACTTAGCTTTGAATTAGTACTTTACTAGTCTTGTTTTTATTTATGTACTGCCAACATCTTCCATAGGCTGTACATAGTGCAAAATAAACAGCGGAGAACATGGGAGGTTCAAAACACTACAATCAGGACAACCCCATTATCTGAAACTAAAGTCTCAACTAACTGGCAGTGGCATAGCAATAGGGGGTACAGAGGTAGCAACCGCATCGCCGGGGCCTTTGGGCTAGAGGGGCCCACCCTCAACCATAGTATTAGCTCTTTGTTGGTCCTGTGCTTGTAATAATCCCTTCTATATATGCTTTAAGTAATAGTTATTAACACACTGTTTCCCATCCCCTTCTTGCACCTCTGACACAGTGGTTATCCTTGATTGGTTTTGGTGCGCTGTATCAAGTGTTATGTTTAGCATGCTTGGGGTCCAAAATGCAAAACATGCACAGGGGCCCACAGCTTCTTAGCTCCGCCACTGCTAACTGGCATGCCTGAGAGAATAACAGGGACTATCCTTGGGGAGGGGTTGCAGGCCATAAAATACTCACCAAGCCACCAACGGTGTCTTCTAGCCTTCCTGTAGCTCTTAGTGGCTTTCTGTTGTCTGTGTATGGCTCCCGGCATGTCATGTGATGCAGATAGTGCATACAAACACCAGGCAGATAGTGTCCTTAACCTCTTCACCACTGAGGGGTTTTTCCCCTAAGGGACCAGAGCAATTTTCACCTTTCAGCGCTCTTTCCTTTCATTCGCTAATAACTTTATCACTACTTACATACATACTAAAAAGTTGAGTCCCTAAGGTAACTATTTATGTATTTTTAATATATATATATATATATATATATATATATATATATATATATAAACGAAGCGAGGAGTTGCAGCACACGGCTCTTTATTGAGCAAAACAATATAATACAGGCAGACGTTTCGGTTGTCCACAACCTTACTCAATGCCAATCAAACTGATGCAGTACATTCAAATTTATACCTGCCCATACAGGAAGTGACATAGGAAGTGACCACCCCTCACGGTGGATCAGGAAGTAAACAGAAAGATCTATCAGAATACATCATAAAATAAACAATATTAAGTGTTGATCCACACTTATCTGGTAACTGTTAGTCCATGATTCAATTTCATTTAACTGTACATAGTTCATGTCAATGTCATCCAATCCATATCAGATGTATCAAGTGAACCTAGAAGAAAAGGGCAACATTATAAATATAGGTGTAGGTCGAAGTCCCTATTTAATCCATCTCCTGATCCACCGTGAGGGGTGGTCACTTCCTATGTCACTTCCTGTACGGGCAGGTATAAATTTGAATGTACTGCATCAGTTTGATTGGCATTGAGAAAGGTTGTGGACAACCGAAACGTCTGCCTGTATTATATTGTTTTGCTCAATAAAGAGCCGTGTGCTGCAACTCCTCGCTTCGTTCTCATATGACCCAGAGGGATTGGGCTCCCTCAGTTGCGGGCACACAGAATCATAGTATCGTTGGTGTGAGCTGCTGATCCCCCCCCGGACTCTATATATATATATATATATATATATATATATATATATATATATATATATATATATATATATATATATATATATATATATATATATATATATATATATATATATATATATATATATATATATATATATACAAATATTTTATTTTGGTAACTATGGGGGAGGTAGGGGGTTAATTTTAATGGGAGATGCATGTATTTATATGTAACTAATGTATTGGGGTGTAATTTACCATTTGGCCACTAGGTTCCCCCCTCAGTTTATTCCTAAAGTGTAGTGTTTATAAAGCCTCCTTTCCACTGACGGTTGATAGGCAGTGAAATGCCTCTCAAACTATCACAGCTGCTCACTGCTGCCTGGTAACTGCTTGTTGCTGCCTGCTAACTGCTCAAATCAGCCTGGCAACTGCTTGCTGAGCACACAGCTCAACAGTCCGTGGAAAGGAGGCCTTACATACACGCACTACAGAAAGAAATGTGTGTATGTTTTCTCTTTTATTTTGTCATTGACCACACAGCATCTCATTGATGCCAGTGATCACTGATCACAAACACTTAAAGGGAACCAGAGCTAATGGAAGGAAAAGCTGTTATACATACCTGGGGCTTCTTCCAGCCCCATACGTGCTGATCGATCCCACGTCACTGTCCTCCGCTGCCCGCATCTATGAGAACCGGCTCCCGTCAGTGACATCATCGGAGCCGCGTTACGCAGGAGAAGTGCGCCCTCTACGTATCTCTCCATACACTGCTGCAGAGATACGCAAAGAGCGCACCTCTGCTACGCTAGACTGGCTCCGACTGGCGGCAGAGCGGGGAGCCGGTTCTCGTAGCTGCGGGCAGCGGTGGATGGCGGCGTGGGAGCGATCCGTGCGTATGGGGCTGGAGGAAGCCCCAGGTATGTATAACAGCTTTTCCTCCCATTAGCTCTGGTTCTCTTTAAATCGGTGAATGGGAACTGTAGCGCTGTACAATGTAAATAGATGGCGGTTTCGCCATCTAACAGTTTGCCGCTGGTAGACTGATGATGGAGGTCATTCAAGGTGTGCATCGGTGCACGGGATCCCGTGCAAAACCCCGCCCCAGGAAAGGTGTCAGGTGGTCCTGGGGCTGCCACCTTCCCTACACCCATTGGCAAAGACAGATCTGGGTCTCAATCAAGGCACATGAAAAGATAGGTAAGGCCCAGTGCACACCAAAACCGCTAGCAGATCCGCAATACGCTAGCGGTTTTGGGAGCTGATTTCAGAGCGATTCTAGGTATGTTTAGATAGGTTTTCTAAACGTACCTAGCGGTTTTGGGTGCGTTTTTGTGTAGCAGATTACACATATTGTTACAGTAAAAGCTGTTACTGAACAGCTTCTGTAACAAAAATGCCTGGCAAACCGCTCTGAAGTAGCGTTTTTCAGAGCGGTTTGCGTTTTTCCTATACTTTACATTGAGGACGAAACGCTTCCGAAATCCGCAAACGCGCAGCAGGAGGCGCGTTTGCGGCTTGGCAAAAACCTCAAACCGCCGGTGTGCACCATCCCATTGCAATACATTAGCCAAGCGTTTTTCCAGGCGGATGTGGCCGGCGGATCGCTCCAAAAACCGCTCGGTGTACACTAGGCCTATGTGTAATGAACCCAAATGGACAGTAGAGACTGAACATGGAGTATGCACAGATAGAGGGGGGGGGTGGTAAGGTAGTAAAAAATAAATAAAGATTAACTCCACCTGTTACCACACACACTTTTTGGCTCTGCTAACAAAACATTATTGCTTTGATAGCACACCATACATCAGCATTTTTCTTCTGCTGAGCGCTGTGCCCCAAAGTTGGACGCCGTCAGAGCAGCAAGGCTATGCTGCGCACCCCATGTAGCGGTAATTCGGGGCTCTGGCGGCTGCCAGACCCCGAATTACATCTCCCTCCAAATTGCGACAACTTGGAGAAGGAAAAGTATTTAACACCACCTCAGAGTTTAGCAGCAGCAGGGAGAGCCGTCGTTTGGCTCTACCTGTGCCGAACTGTGCGGCGCTGCCACAATATATACTCAGAATAAAGGCTACAGACATGGGCCCTTATCCAATTGACCTTTTCTCCTAGGAGATCAATTCTCACCTGTTTAAAATTACTTTTCAGCACTCTGCAATTGCAAAAGTGCATTTTATGACAAGTTGTGAAAATATTGCTTATGAGAACACTCAGGTGAAAAAGTGAATTGCATACGACCCTGAGTATTTTCTTGCTTGCTGGTGGTTTTAAAAGGCATTTCATTGATAAGGTGTGAAAATATTACCTAGGAGAAAACTTAGGAGAAAAAGTAAGTTGATTAAGGGCCACTGGCTTTTGACTTCAGATAATATTGAATCTGACACCACTCTGATATCCCAAAATGTAGCACTGATCTGAAACTTAACACAAGATGTGGCAAAAACAAACACTTGATTGTCAATTTTGCTAGAAGCCTTACCTACCTATTAACAATCTATGATGTGTAATACTATATTACCCTAACATTCCTGATGATCTACTGTATAATCGTCATTTGAGGTATCTGTAACGGCCTAATAAATCTAGCTGCAGAGCTCATTAACCTGGTAACCCTTTATTCATAGCTACAAATCCCAGGGTACAAGACTAACCAGTTTATCAGCTTGTTTGCTCTGCAGTGGAGAAGATCCAACATCACAGCTGGATCCCATAATTACAATAATCCACTGAAACCATCTCAGCATGTCTTACCTATCTTTTATTCAGTGCCTCCCTCTGTGACAGCGGGCCTGGAAGATAATTAGCAGCTGAAAGGACATAATGCAGGGATATTGAGGGACAGAGAGGTCTCTCTAGGAAGTTAGGATGGGGGTGCATAGATATTTGCATGAAAGCTGCCTTTACCTAGTGGATACATGAAAGCTGTATCATGCAGTGTTCCCAACTCTGTCCTCAGGGCCCACCAACAGTGCATGTTTTGTGGAAATCCACAGAGGTGGTTAAAGGATACCTGATGTGACATGATGAGATAGACATGGGTCTGTACAGTGCCAAGCACACACATAACTATGCTGTGTTTACTTTCTCTGCCTGAAAAAGTTAAATATCAGGTATGTTAGTGGTTGACTCAGTCCTGACTCAGACAGGAAGTGACTGCAGTGTGGTCCTCACTGATAAGAAATTCCCCTTTTTATCTCTTTCTTGCTCTCTCAGAAGCCATTTTCTGCTAGGAAAGTGTTTTTTAGTTGGAATTTCTTATCAGTGAGGGTGAGGCCCAGTGCACACCAAAACCGCTAGCAGATCCTCAAAACGCTAGAGGTTTTTGGAGCAGATGTCAGAGTGATTCTAGGCATGTTTACAGAGGTTTTCTAAACATGTCTAGCGTTTTTTGGAACGTTTTTGTGTAGCAGATTACAAATATTGTTACATTAAAAGCTGTTACTGAACAGCTTCTGTAACAAAAACGCCTGGAAAACCGCTCTGATCTAGCGTTTTCCAGAATGGTTTGAGCTTTTCCTATACTTTACATTGAGGCAGAAACGCTTCTGCAAACCGCAAAAGTGCTGCAGGACCCACGTTTGCGGTTTGCTAAAAACTGCAAACCGCTGGTGTGCACCACCTCATTGAAATACATTCGCCAAGCGTTTTCCAAGGCGGAAGCGGTTTGCGGATCGCTTCAAAAACTGCTCGTTGTGCATCAGGCCTCACACTGTAGTCACTTCCTGCCTGAGTCAGGACTGAGTATTAATATAATTGGGAGTGGTGCCTTTTTTATTTTTTACATAAAGAGAAAAACCTTCCAGTCCTTTTTCGGGTCGTCCACTTCACCCGCTCACAGACTTCATGCATATATAGAAAGGACCACAGAAAAAAGGGTTCATACAAGATGTTTTTGAGTACAAAAATATCAAAAGCTTTATTGACACAAAAATTCAAATGGGATTTGTTAAAAATATCTCTGTAAAAGGTTCCTTGAGAATTCTTCCAATACAGGATAATGGTAATAATAGAGACTTTGTCATAGACTTAATGCAATTATAATAAGGCAACGACACGCTCGTTTCGGGCACACAAGGCCCTTCTTCAGGCCAAAGCTGCACAAAGTACTGTCTACAAAGAAACACATGAATAGATATACATTAATGACATTAATATAATGTAAATGCTAATCCAGACACCTCACAGAGAAATATCCCGAAAATGAGTGCAATGACGTAGTGTAGACACCGAGTCCCATGTAAGTGGGTCTCCACACTCGTCTAGTAAGAGAAAGGTGTCAAAAAAGACATAAGTATAGCGACAAAGAGAAACAGGAGAATAGACCTGGCGTGCCTAAGACCATGCGGGCTAGTGAATATCAGTCCGCTTTACACACCTATGGTCTACAGACCCTCAGAGATATAAATAGGGTGCCATAGTGACAAAACTCCAAAGATCAGTAAATATCAATCTGTTTGTCACTCAGAGAAAATAAAATGCAAAGTGCAGTACGGAAGATGTATCATGGCAACACGCACCAGAGACCTCTAAATATCGGTCTCGGTGTTACCATGTAAGGTATAGGTAAAGCACATAGCATAGGATGTAAGATAAAATAACATGTTTCTGCAAACCTGTTAATCCTGTGGACAGTACATGGTAGAGGCACCAAGGGGGCAAGGAAAACATCTGCACCAACCAGATATATATTGCACCTTGAGGAGAGGCAAAAATGACATCAGTAAGTGGCAACACTCAGCGCCATAGCCGGACAACTGGAGCTTCCTAAGGCTACAAGAAAAACAGCTAGAACTATACATCTATTCTCTCCAGAAAGGATGCAAGGTAGATGCTGTATAGACTGGGTATATAGAAACCACGTGTTGAATACATCTCAATATGAGAAAAAAGCGAGATGTATGCACATAAGGCATAATACAACAAAACAAAACGACTAGTACTATAAAAATCAATATTAAATACCGAATATCATAGGGCCAGCGGTAGCATATATTGCAGTAAGAAAAACCTGAAGCATATATACAGAGGGCCACATCATAACTTAATGCACGAGAAACATGGTATCACCCAGAAAGATGCACACTTATCTATAGCACAGAGCCACAATAGTGGCCCAAACAGTGCCCATGTCCCATAACCTCTCAAGAGGCCAATCGCAAGTCTGTAGCAGTGTAGCACCATCTACACATAGTAGTCAGCATCATAAGGACCAAACTCATAAATAGCTTCAAAAGGGCAATCAAATAGGACACACAAGGCCTATCATACTCACAATCCTAATGGCGGACGTAGCGAACATCCAATCTATCCGGCTGCTATGGAAGGTGTGCATGGAGCTATGGCGGCAGGCTGTTTAAATATCTAGCCCCGGCGTCTTCCAGAGGGCATAGCGCATGTCTATGACACCTTTCTCTTACTAGACGAGTGTGGAGACCCGCTTACATGGGACTCGGTGTCTTCACTACGTCATTGCACTCATTTTCGGGATATTTCTCTGTGAGGTGTCTGGATTAGCATTTGCATTATATTAATGTCATTAACCTCCCTGGCGTTCTGGCTGAGCTCATCCAGTCACGCCGGAGGGCACCCCTCAGGCCTTGGTGGGCCGATTTGAATAAATTGTTTTTTTAAACACGCAGCTACTAGCTAGCACTTTGCTATCTGCATGTTCTACGCAATCGCTGCTACCCGACGCGCAACAGGCCCCCCCCCGGGATCCCTGCGCAGCCTGGCCAATCAGTGCCAGGCAGCACTGAGGGGTGGATCGGGATGCCCTGTGATGTCACGACGTCGATGACATAGTCGCCATGGCGACTGGGGAAGCCCTAAAGGAAATCCCGTTCAGAACGGGATTTCCTGACGGTCATAGGCACCGGTGGCGATCGGAGGGGTGGGAGGGACGCCGCAGGGAGGGGGGCATCATGTAGCTAGCGCTAGGCTAGCTACATGATAGAAAAAAAAATGCAAAAGAACGCCAGGGAGGTTAATGCATATCTAGTCATTGCCTTATTATAATTGCATTAAGTCTATGACAAAGTCTCTATTATTACCATTATCATGTATTGAAAGAATTTGCAAGGAACCTTTTACAGAGATATTTTTAACGAATCCCATTTTAATTTTTGTGTCAATAAAGCTTTTGATATTTTTGTACTCAAAAAGATCTTGTATGAACCCTTTTTTCTGTGGTCCTTTCTGTGGTCCTTTCTATATATGCATGAGTCAGAACTGAGTCAGCCACTTGTATACCTGATATTTAACTCTTTCAGGCAGAGAAAGAAAAAAAGGAACACAGCATAGTTATTTGTGTGCTAGGCTCTGTACATACACATGTCTATCTCATCAAGTCACATGTCACTTTGGGTATCCTTTAATGAGCTCTGCTCTGGTGAGACACTAATTACCTCATCTGTGAATGTGTGTGGTGCAAAACATGTACTGTTGGTGGGCCTTGAGGACAGGGTTGGGGAACTCTGCGTATGGGATGTACTTTTTGAACAGAAGTAAATAGTGAATTTATGAATCAAAAATTCATCAGGACAGTTTGTGAAAATGAAGAGAGATTATACAGAAATTAAATCTATCATTACCGTTCATACATGGAACATTTATGCACAGTGTACAATCCAAGCAGGAAGCTTTGAATCAGGATTCAAAAGATATGGGGGCTGATTCATGAAGCTGTGCTGCTTTAGCAGCGCGAGCTCCATGACAGCACCGCAAACTAAATTTAAGGCCCCACGCTGCGCTCGCTCTTGCAGCGTAACGTGCCTTCCTCAGTTACGCACGCTGCTTATATAGTAACACACGTTGCTTTAAATGCCTGCCGCCGCTGTGAAGTATCGCAACCGCGATAGTTCACTAGAGCGTCTGTAACTATCTTAATTGTCTTACCATAGCATATATATATATATATATATATATATATATATATATATATATATATATATATATATATATATATATATATATATATATACACACACAGTGGTGTGAAAAACTATTTGCCCCCTTCCTGATTTCTTATTCTTTTGCATGTTTGTCACACTTAAATGTTTCTGCTCATCAAAAACCGTTAACTATTAGTGAAAGATAACATGATTGAAAACAAAATGCAGTTTTAAATGATGGTTTTTATTATTTAGTGAGAAAAAAACTCCAAATCTACATGGCCCTGTGTGAAAAAGTGATTGCCCCCCTTGTTAAAAAAATAACTTAACTGTGGTTTATCACACCTGAGTTCAATTTCTGTAGTCACCCCCAGGCCTGATTACTGCCACACCTGTTTCAATCAAGAAATCACTTAAATAGGAGCTATCTGACACAGAGAAGTAAACCAAGAGCACCACAAAAGCTAGACATCATTCCAAGATCCAAAGAAATTCAGGAACAAATGAGAACAAAAGTACTGTAATTGAGATCTATCAGTCTGGTAAAGGCTATAAAGCCATTTCCAAAGCTTTGGGACTCCAGCAAACCACAGTGAGAGCCATTATCCACAAATGGCAAAAACATGGAACAGTGATGAACCTTCCCAGGAGTGGCTGGCCGACCAAAATTACCCCAAGAGCGCAGAGAAAACTCATCTGAGAGGCCACAAAAGACCCCAGGACAACATCTAAAGAACTGCAGGCCTCACTTGCCTCAATTAAGGTCAGTGTTCACGACTCCACCATAAGAAATAGACTGGGCAAAAACGGCCTGCATGGCAGATATCCAAGGCGCAAACCACTTTTAAGTAAAAAGAACATTAAGGCTCGTCTCAATTTTGCTAAAAAACATATTGCCAAGACTTTTGGGAAAATACCCTTGTCACGGACGGTTGCGGGTCCGCAGGCGCGTCCTGTAACCGCCCGTGAAGAAAAAGCGATCGCACTCGATTCTCTGCATCGATTGCGCTTCAAATCGATAGAATCTGGATTTATTGTGTAGGAGGTCTGCAGTCCTTTCTCAGCAGAGAAATAGCACCACCTTAACTGCAGGATGGCTCTTTTGATATGCTAACGAGCAGGGGCAAACCCTTGAGTTCAGAAAGCTTGTCCCAGCTGATTTC
This sequence comes from Hyperolius riggenbachi, assembly GCF_040937935.1. NCBI lineage: Eukaryota > Metazoa > Chordata > Amphibia > Anura > Hyperoliidae > Hyperolius > Hyperolius riggenbachi. The sequence continues at coordinate 122,893,541 of NC_090648.1, read as the reverse complement.
ACATCCAGATGCTAATTACAGGAACCATAAGGTTCCTTTCATAGAGGGAGATCCCAAGAAGCAGACACAGCTGGACTCCAGTCAGGCTGACTCCAGCCTTAGCAGGAAGAAATGAATGTACTATATAATCTTTTGCCCATTTACAGAATACAATAAATAGGGTGGTTATGAGAGCGGTATCATTGGATCCGTAGGGCCATGCTGGATCTCTTGATACCAGTTGAGAGGGGCCCGGGGCCCCTACCACCCAGGTATGAATCTACCCAGGACCCTGATCTGCTGCACTAGCCATGTCGGATATCATATTAATCTGTATTTTCCTCCAAGTATGAAGCTGTTACCCCCCTAAATGTAACGTGTATGGTTCAGGAGTTACAGCAATTCATAAGTTTAGCTCTAAAATCTCTCAGAGGGAATGAACTGCCATTTGCTGGTAGCTCAGAGGGGGCCGGCATTGCCACACCCCCAAACCAGCTTCATCAAAAGCACAGAGCCAGCAGGCGGGCTTGAGTCCTCCACCCTGAAAACATCTTGAACTCATCGGTGCCAGCTTGAGGATATGCTGGCATCCACCTGGTCTGAACTCTGAACTTTGATTGAAACCAAGAACTTTACAAGTTTTCCCACTAAAGGACATCTTTCCAGGAACTAAGTATTTTTCTCCCTTCTTTTATTTTTTATACTGGCTATTACTGTTTTAATAATTGTTGATTTTAATAATTGTCTGTATATATTAATTATTTATATTGCTGTGAATAAAAGACTTCCTCCAAGTCATTCACTGTTCCGCTACCCTGCTTATCAGCACACACAGAACTGATCCCGGGTCTCTGAAGATACGCTACTGTTTGTTTGTTGTTGGCTAGACAGAATACCATGTGTTTAACCGTTTTATTCGCAGGACTAGTCAGTCAGTAAATCGGGTCCACTGGCCCATACCAGTGGTGGTGGCAGATACCGTGGAATCGTGTGTACGTTGTAATTACCCGTGTCTCACAGGCTCCCTTCTGAGTTGTCTGCGGCTAATTCTTAACGGTTCCTGCGCATCGACTGCGACCAGAGTTCGCACGATCCGTGCGCTGGCACCGTTTAGAAGGCTAAGTGCGGTCAGCCACTAGGGCTCCTGTGACAACCCTGTGGACCGACGAGACAAAAGTTGACCCTTTTGGAAGGTGCGTGTCCTGTTACATCTGGCGTAGAAGTAACACAGCATTTCAGCAAAAGAACATCATACCAACAGCAAAATATGGTGGTGGTAGTGTGATGGTCTGGGGTTGTTTTGCTGCTTCAGGACCTGGAAGGCTTGCTGTGATAAATGGAACCATGAATTCTACTATCTACCAAAAAATCCTGAAGGAGAATGTCCGGCCATCTGCTCGTCAACTCAAGCTGAAGCGATCTTGGGTGCTGCAGCAGGACAATGACCCAAAACACACCAGCAAATCCACCTCTGAATGGCTGAAGAAAAACAAAATGAAGACTTTGGAGTGGCCTACTCAAAGTCCTGACCTGAATCCTATTGAGATGTTGTGGCATGACCTTAAAAAGGTGGTTCATGCTAGAAAACCCTCAAATAAAGCTGAATTACAACAATTCTGCAAAGATGAGTGGGCCAAAATTCCTCCAGAGCGCTATAAAAGACTCGTTGCAAGTTATCGCAAACGCTTGATTGCAGTTATTGCTGCTAAGGGTGGCCCAACCAGTTATTAGGTTCAGGGGGCAATTTCTTTTTCACACAGTACCATGTAGGTTTTGAGGTTTTTTTCTCACTAAATAATAAAAACCATCATTTAAAACTGCATTTTGTGTTCAATTATGTTATCTTTGACTAATAGTTAACGGTTTTTGATGAGCAGAAACATTTAAGTGTGACAAACATGCAAAAGAATAAGAAATCAGGAAGGGGGCAAATAGTTTTTCACACCACTGTATATATATATATATATATATATATATATATATATATATATATATATATATATATTATACAGGTGGTCCCCGACTTCCGAACGCCCAACTTACGAACTACCTGCCGATACAAACGGCATGGATTCAGTGTTTCCATGGGAACAAGCCAAAAGAAAACTTTTTCAAATTGGATATGTAGTTTTTGAGAAAATCGATTTTAAAAATTTCAAAGAAAAAATGGCTTTTAAACTTGTATGAGCAGGTACAAAGGGCAGAGGTGACACAGAGGGGGACACTGGAGGCACAGGGGGTCACAGAGAAGGTACAGGGGACAGAGATGGAACAGTGTTCCGACTTAAGAACAGATTCAGGTTAAGAACGAACCTACAGTCCCTTATTCGTTAACCGGGGACTACCTGTATAGTATATAAAAAAAAACAAAAAACAAAAACAGACTTTTATTTCCAAATAACATAATTGCCATACATTATGCAAGGGAGGGACATCATTTAAATATTGTAATAAACTATAATGGCTGAAAACTGAGAAATCATTTTTTTTTTCAGTTTTTTCTTCATCTTCCTTTGAAAATGCATAAAAAAATGACATTTTTAGAAAAAGTACCACCTAAATAAAGCCTAAGTAGGGCCCAGTTCCACTGTGTAACACCATTGTGCTGCTATCGCGTTTCACTAATTTTGCACTACTGTGTTTCCAGTGCAATTTTCGTGAAATCTGACTAGTATACAGTGTGTTTGGGATTTGCAATGAAAGGGGAAAAAAATGGGCAGGAAAAAAAATTGACTTACTGGATCACCAAAGAATCCTATAGCACTGTGATTGCTACATGATTTTCTTGCGCTCTTATATTTTGTACAGGAGCTCAAGCATATAAAAAATACAGCAGGACCAACATTTGCGTCCAGGAAAAATCGTGTTGCAAATGCATCCCACAATTAAAAATGCTCCCGGGCTAATTTTCAATCGTTTTAAATTACCTAGCACTTTGCGATCCCTGCTAGTGGAAAAAGGCCCTTAAAGGATACCCGAGGTGACATGTGACATGATGAGATAGATATGGGTATGTACAGTGCCTAGCACACAAATAACTAAGCTGTGTTCATTTTTTTCTTTCTCTGCCTGAAAGAGTTAAATATCAGGTATGTAAGTGGCTGACTAAGTCCTGACTCAGACAGGAAGTGACTACAGTGTGACCCTCACTGATAAGAAATTCCCCTTTTTATCCCTTTCTTGCTCTCAGAAGCCATTTTCTGCTAGGAAAGTGTTTTATAGTTGGAATTTCTTCTCAGTGAGGGTAACACTTCCTGTCTGAGTCAGGACTGAGTCAGCCACTTACATACCTGATATTTAACTCTTTCAGGCAGAGAAAGAAAAAAAGGAACACAGTTATTTGTGTGCTTGGCACTGTACATATACATGTCTATCTCATCATGTCACATGTCACCTCGGGTATCCTTTAATGTTTTTTTTTTTTCCTTTGCATTCTATAATCTTTATTAAAGCATGATGAAAATGTCAGTTTTGTAATTGTTGAAAATGTCACCGTTTTGTAACTAATGTTGTTCCTTTCCAACTTATAGCCACCTGTGAATTTCCATTTGTTCTCTGCTGTAAGGTACAGATAGAGCAGAAAGTTTCCATCTTGCTTCGGGTGTCAGAGTTAGTTGTTCATTTTCCACAACTTACTTTACCTCGAGCTCTGAACAGCTGGTAACTCACAATCGTCATGCAGTAACATTGACAATTGTAGCAGACAGCCAATAGGAAAAGCCACTCAGCCCTGCTTCTCACCCATTTGATCCGATACCCTGAAGTGCGGGACTTCAGAACGGCTGAGCAGGAGAAAGTGACATTTAAAAAGGCTTTTCTGTATCCCTTTGGATCTGCATATCTATATGCTGGTATACAGAAGAGCTCCCTCTGGTGGTTAAAACACATCTAAAGGAATGCCGGGGATGCAATGGACAGAATCCCTAACCACTCATGCACACCACTTGTGGGAAGACTTTCAGCTTCCTGCCTGACCTGCTCCACAGCTGGTGAGATTTATCGGGACCGGCCTAGTGAATCGAAGCATGTTTTTTGGTAAATTACCCATCTTCTACCACGTGGGAAATCTTATTGAATTTGGAAAAAAAGTGTAAAATACCGAATGCGGTATTTTGCCGATCTAAATTATTATTTGAGGCACAGAAGTGGAAAAGAGGCGCCCAATTTCTATAAAATACTCTAAAATCAATTAAATAACAAAATGATGTGGCTTACCTCACAGACGACAACTCACTTTGATAGGGAAGTTTAATTGGAGATTTAGCACAGGCAAGGCGTTTCGTGGGACCAAGCCCACTTCCTCAGGCCAAATAAAGTGCCGTTGTGGTCTAACAACCACATTTGCCATATCCCCCCCACTTGCCTGGGTGGGGAACCTTGCGCACCTGAATCAAGATGGGATTCCACCACCTGTGGTAATCAAGGTACGCAGGATATTTTTGCTTAGAGAGCGACCAGACCCAGGATTGCTGGTATACCTGAGTGGAGTCAGGTTTAAACACTCCACTTGCTTGAAGCGGTCGGTTGCCCCGTGTGCAACCCACCTTTGTGGGTAATTGTAGTGTACAGAGGCGCCAATAGAGTAAAAATAGTACCAATTAAAAACAATAAAAGATGTGGGTGGTAGGGGTGGACCTACCCGCCCAACAACAAACACAAGCACTGCTTCGTGTATAATACAAAAGTAAATTTAATAAGAACTCCTGATAAAAAAAACACACAGTATGCAACGCGTTTCACGGGTCACAAGCCCGCATCCTCAGGCAAAAAAAGCTTATACAGGCAGGAGCAACTGAAACAAATAAAACAACAAAAGACCCATATGTAAAAAGCAACCAAAATCAAAATGAACATAAATTAGTCATTGAGCTGAAATATGCAAGGTTACGATTAGAATATACTGCAACACAGTCTTTGACCATATCTGTAGGTTCCATGTACCCACAGTATTGTCTTGGCATATAATAACATGCATATAGTGTATCCATAGGTAACAGTAGTCCCTTAGTTGGTATACATAAAAATCAATCACGGATATTCAATTTTGATAGCCTCTTAGTGCACTGTAATCTTGCACTTGCTTGGTTCTAAACACAATGCCCGTGCATACCATAGAATGGACTAGCCCATCTCAAGTGTATATATATATATGCAGGGTAACAATTTTATCATGTGAGCCTTTTAAATAAATATATCTAGTATCAAACCTGGAAAGCATTCGGTAATCATATTGCAGTGCAATGCGGGAAGGGAAGGGGAGGGGTGGAGGGCAAATGGATTATGAGAGAGTTACGGAGGGGAGAAGAAGGAGGAGGGGGGGAAAAAAAAAGGGGGGAAAGAGGACAGCGGGCTGGGGGAGTGAGCGAGACTTACCAGTGTCCTTGTGTAGACGAGTGTGGCGCCTATGCTGCAGGTTGGCGCCAACACTCGTATCTAAATATCTTCCGTATAGTGACGTCTAGGTGAGGGGGCGTGGCCCGTCACGTCTGAGGAGGGAGCGTAGCTTCCTGGGTCCATGTGACGAGCCGCGTATTCCGCTTATTGGGTTACGTGCAGGGTGGAAGTGCGTGGACTAAGGGCACGATGGCTGAGCCGCCATCTTTCTAATGGGCATACTCTATTATATAGTATTCCATACGGAAATACGTAATTATGTATGCTAAGAGCATTTTCAGCCTCAAGAGCTGTATATATTATATTTCATTGCACATATGACGTGTGGGGAGGGTGCATCAAAGGGAGGGTGTTAGACGCACACCTCCCCAGTGGGTACTATGCACATTCTATGGTATGCTGTATGGACATATTCACAAAATATAAAAAAATAAAGATAAAAATTATTAGATAGAATAAATAACATCAGTGGATTATGAGCCCTTGATGGGTTAGATACCATAAATAGCAGTACCATATCATCTTCACAACAAATATATCCATATCACACATCTAAAAAGGAGAAAGGGGAGCGGGGGAATAGACAGCCTTCCCTATGATAACATCTAGTATAAAATAATGAATAAATACATACATCATAAAACAATACCTGATTGGTCTGAAGTCAGAAAACATTATCATATTGTTAGTGAGGTGGGGAGGGGGGGGGGGGGGTGTGTATGTGGGGGGGGGGGGGGTTGAATGAGATTTCATATTTAGTGGGTTGTGTGGGTACGTCCAGATATCCTCTACACCCAAACTTATAAGGGGAGGGGAGGAATGTAAGGTCTGAAAGATTGGACCTGTGTATTCAGAAAGTTTTCTCTAGTTGTTCGTTTAGCCCCAGAGGTATAAGTGTTTTTAGTGTCTGGATCCAGTATAGCTCTCTGTTTTTAAGTATTTGAATTGCGTTTGGTCTCATGGGGTTTATAGCTTCCAATGCTGTGAATGAGACCTCTGTCACGTTTCTATTGTGGGCCTGGTCGAAATGCCTTGATAGGCTATGAGTAGCAAGCCCCTTCAGGATATTCCGTTTGTGTTGGCCTATTCTCTCCCTAAGTAATTGGCTGGTACGTCCTACATATTGTACCTGGCATGGGCAGGTTGCCACATAGATAAAAAACCTAGTGTCACAGTCTATATGTTTATATATTGGGTACACCGTGTTATCACTATGGGATATGATATGGTCAGTGATGGTGACAAAATTGCAAGCTAGGCAACGATTTTTGAGGCAGGTGAAGGATCCTGCCGGTAGTGTCTCTCCCTTGTTTTCTGATTTTAATTTACTGGGGACCAGTAGATTCCGGAGGTTGGGTGCTCTCCGGTACGTCATGATGGGTTTTTTGGGGATGTGTTCACGTAGATAGGGATCCTGTTGCAGGATTTCCCATCTATGGGTGAGGATGTCCTTTATGGCTGTATGTTGAGCATTGTATTTTGTGATGAATTGTAATGTTGTATCCGAGTTCGGGTCTTGTATGGTATCGTGAGTTGTTTTCGGTTTTGGAGGTTCCATGGCCTTATATTTTGCATTCCGTATCAGTTTCTTAGGATATTTCCTTTCCTTAAATTTATTAACCAAAATTCTGGATTGTGTTTCATAATCTTGAATATCTGTACAATTCTTATGAATACGTCTGAATTGATTGTATGGGGTATTGATTGTCCATGGCTTGTAATGAAAACTGCTAAAATGAATGTAGCTATTAGAATCCACTTGTTTAAGGTGTGTTTTGGTTTTAATTTGATTATTGTTGTGGAATAGAACTAAGTCAAGAAATTCTAAGGACATATTACTGTATTGTGATGTAAATGAAAGTTTGGCTCTGTTGGAATTCAGGTAATTGACAAACAGTGGAATAAGTGAAGCGTCTCCTTGCCATATAAATACTAAATCGTCTATATATCGCTTATATAGTATAATATGTTCTCGGAAAGGATTGTTGTTATGAATGTAAATGGTTTCCAGTAGGCCCATGGCTAAGGCCCCGTTCACACTTGCGGTTTTGCGAAAACCGCACCGGATGTCCGGACCGCACCGGAGCCGGATCGGACCTGAACCGTACGGTTCCTGTCCGGATCCGGTCCGGATCCGGTCCGGTTGCATACGGTTTCCGTGCGGTATGAACACGGTTGCGGTCCGGATCCGGATTCTTAAAGAGATAACAACCTGTATAAATACCTGGGGTTCTGGGAGGTCAGCAGAAGCTCTGGGGTCATTGTTGGAGACAGCTGGACGTGTGGAGACCATCCTTGGATACAGAGACAGCAGTTGGGACCATGGATCCAGTCATTTTTTACGCTTATTACCTGGGAATTCTCTCCTTCCTGTTGTTTACCTACTACTATGTGGGGAGAAGGCGTGCTCCTCGCAGGAGATGGTGGGTGCACCCTCTACTAGCCAGGAGGCAGAGGAAGGGAGAGTTCCAGGCCCTCTACCGGGACCTCAGACGACACCCACAGAAGTTCTACAGCTACACTCGGATGTCTATTCCCCTGTAAGTATATAGGCCTAAATACACCAACCCCCACCATTCCTAAACACCCCACCCTCAGCCCCACAACACCTCATCCCTGTATACCTAGCTAAACACACCACCCTGACCCCCACACCCCTGTATACCTAGCTATACAGTACACCCCCACCCTCCACAACACTCCCAAACCTCTGTAAACACACCTCCCCCATCCTCCACCCAACACCTTGTCCCACAACATACTTTACAGCTTCTTCCTTTCCATCTCCTGACAGGTTTGATACCCTTTTGGAGATGGTGAAGGATGACCTTAGGAAGAAGGATACCACGTTCAGGAGAGCAGTCACACCACAAGAACAACTACTCATCACACTGAGGTATGTAAAAACAAATTTTTTTATTGCAAAAACAACCACTTTCCAACATGGAAACATTCTTCCAACATGGAAGACAAAAAAATAACATATCTATGGTATAGCCCGGTCAGTTTTAAGGAACACCAACCACCAACTTTGTGCTGGAAGAGTTGCAGGGCATAGCTGCCCAAGTGTCTTTCGGGGACACCAGGCCCTAATAAATTGAAGTGCTTCAAAAACCTAACCACTGGCACAGGACCCTCTGAGCCATGGATGAAGGACACAGGTCAGTGAAAAGGCTAGGCCTCTCACCGACCAGTGTAGGTGTCCTTCATCCATGGTTTCAAGGGTCTTGTGCAAGTGGTTAGGAACAAGAACAAAGTGAGGAGCAAGAGGAACCGATGGCAGAGGTGCATGACTACAGGTGCAGTGCAACAGGCACAAGGTTGTGACCCAGGTAGTGTCTTTCGGGGACACCAGGCCCTAATAAATTGAAGTGCTTTAAAAACCTAACCACTGGCACATGACCCTCTGAGCCATGGATGAAGGACACAGGGCAGTGAAAAGGCTAGGCCTCTCACCGACCAGTCAAGGTGTCCTTCATCCATGGCTCCAAGGGTCTTGTGCAAGTGGTTAGGAACAAGAACAAAGTGAGGAGCAAGAGGAACCGATGGCAGAGGTGCATGACTACAGGTGCAGTGCAACAGGCACAAGGTTGTGACCCAGGTAGTGTCTTTCGGGGACACCAGGCCCTAATAAATTGAAGTGCTTTAAAAACCTAACCACTGGCACATGACCCTCTGAGCCATGGATGAAGGACACAGGGCAGTGAAAAGGCTAGGCCTCTCACCGACCAGTCAAGGTGTCCTTCATCCATGGCTCCAAGGGTCTTGTGCAAGTGGTTAGGAACAAGAACAAAGTGAGGAGCAAGAGGAACCGATGGCAGAGGTGCATGACTACAGGTGCAGTGCAACAGGCACAAGGTTGTGACCCAGGTAGTGTCTTTCGGGGACACCAGGCCCTAATAAATTGAAGTGCTTTAAAAACCTAACCACTGGCACATGACCCTCTGAGCCATGGATGAAGGACACAGGGCAGTGAAAAGGCTAGGCCTCTCACCGACCAGTCAAGGTGTCCTTCATCCATGGCTCCAAGGGTCTTGTGCAAGTGGTTAGGAACAAGAACAAAGTGAGGAGCAAGAGGAACCGATGGCACAGGTGCATGACTACAGGTGCAGTGCAACAGGCACAAGGTTGTGACCCAGGTAGTGTCTTTCGGGGACACCAGGCCCTAATAAATTGAAGTGCTTTAAAAACCTAACCACTGGCACATGACCCTCTGAGCCATGGATGAAGGACACAGGGCAGTGAAAAGGCTAGGCCTCTCACCGACCAGTCAAGGTGTCCTTCATCCATGGCTCCAAGGGTCTTGTGCAAGTGGTTAGGAACAAGAACAAAGTGAGGAGCAAGAGGAACCGATGGCACAGGTGCAGGACTACAGGTGCAGTGCAACAGGCACAAGGTTGTGACCCAGGTAGTGTCTTTCGGGGACACCAGGCCCTAATAAATTGAAGTGCTTTAAAAACCTAACCACTGGCACATGACCCTCTGAGCCATGGATGAAGGACACAGGGCAGTGAAAAGGCTAGGCCTCTCACCGACCAGTCAAGGTGTCCTTCATCCATGGCTCCAAGGGTCTTGTGCAAGTGGTTAGGAACAAGAACAAAGTGAGGAGCAAGAGGAACCGATGGCACAGGTGCATGACTACAGGTGCAGTGCAACAGGCACAAGGTTGTGACCCAGGTAGTGTCTTTCGGGGACACCAGGCCCTAATAAATTGAAGTGCTTTAAAAACCTAACCACTGGCACATGACCCTCTGAGCCATGGATGAAGGACACAGGGCAGTGAAAAGGCTAGGCCTCTCACCGACCAGTCAAGGTGTCCTTCATCCATGGCTCCAAGGGTCTTGTGCAAGTGGTTAGGAACAAGAACAAAGTGAGGAGCAAGAGGAACCGATGGCACAGGTGCAGGACTACAGGTGCAGTGCAACAGGCACAAGGTTGTGACCCAGGTAGTGTCTTTCGGGGACACCAGGCCCTAATAAATTGAAGTGCTTTAAAAACCTAACCACTGGCACATGACCCTCTGAGCCATGGATGAAGGACACAGGGCAGTGAAAAGGCTAGGCCTCTCACCGACCAGTCAAGGTGTCCTTCATCCATGGCTCCAAGGGTCTTGTGCAAGTGGTTAGGAACAAGAACAAAGTGAGGAGCAAGAGGAACCGATGGCACAGGTGCAGGACTACAGGTGCAGTGCAACAGGCACAAGGTTGTGACCCAGGTAGTGTCTTTCGGGGACACCAGGCCCTAATAAATTGAAGTGCTTTAAAAACCTAACCACTGGCACATGACCCTCTGAGCCATGGATGAAGGACACAGGGCAGTGAAAAGGCTAGGCCTCTCACCGACCAGTCAAGGTGTCCTTCATCCATGGCTCCAAGGGTCTTGTGCAAGTGGTTAGGAACAAGAACAAAGTGAGGAGCAAGAGGAACCGATGGCAGAGGTGCAGGACTACAGGTGCAGTGCAACAGGCACAAGGTTGTGACCCAGGTAGTGTCTTTCGGGGACACCAGGCCCTAATAAATTGAAGTGCTTTAAAAACCTAACCACTGGCACATGACCCTCTGAGCCATGGATGAAGGACACAGGGCAGTGAAAAGGCTAGGCCTCTCACCGACCAGTCAAGGTGTCCTTCATCCATGGCTCCAAGGGTCTTGTGCAAGTGGTTAGGAACAAGAACAAAGTGAGGAGCAAGAGGAACCGATGGCAGAGGTGCAGGACTACAGGTGCAGTGCAACAGGCACAAGGTTGTGACCCAGGTAGTGTCTTTCGGGGACACCAGGCCCTAATAAATTGAAGTGCTTTAAAAACCTAACCACTGGCACATGACCCTCTGAGCCATGGATGAAGGACACAGGGCAGTGAAAAGGCTAGGCCTCTCACCGACCAGTCAAGGTGTCCTTCATCCATGGCTCCAAGGGTCTTGTGCAAGTGGTTAGGAACAAGAACAAAGTGAGGAGCAAGAGGAACCGATGGCACAGGTGCAGGACTACAGGTGCAGTGCAACAGGCACAAGGTTGTGACCCAGGTAGTGTCTTTCGGGGACACCAGGCCCTAATAAATTGAAGTGCTTTAAAAACCTAACCACTGGCACATGACCCTCTGAGCCATGGATGAAGGACACAGGGCAGTGAAAAGGCTAGGCCTCTCACCGACCAGTCAAGGTGTCCTTCACCCATGGCTCCAAGGGTCTTGTGCAAGTGATTAGGATCAACAAAGTAAGGAACAAGAGGAATCAAAGGCACAGGTGCAGGACTACAGGTGCAGTGCAACAGGCACAAGGTTGTGACCCAGGTAGTGTCTTTTGGGGACACCAGGCCCTAAATTATTAGTGCTTCTAAAACCTAACGACTGGCACAGGACCCTCTGAGCCATGGATGAAGGACACAGGTCAGTGAAAAGGCTAGGCCTCTCACCGACCAGTGAAGGTGTCCTTCACCCATGGCTCCAAGGGTCTTGTGCAAGTGATTAGGATCAACAAAGTAAGGAACAAGAGGAATCAAAGGCACAGGTGCAGGACTACAGGTGCAGTGCAACAGGCACAAGGTTGTGACCCAGGTAGTGTCTTTTGGGGACACCAGGCCCTAAAGTTCAAGTCCAGCAAAACCAAAAGTTAAAAAGCCCTGTGATGGTATCCTTCCTCCGAGGATCGGAGGTATTCAGAGGAGCATGTCCAGGAACAATTTGACTTTTTTTTTCAAATTGTATCGGCACCACTACTAGAAAAGGTGGGAGTTGCTGCCTGGAAATCTGGACTCTCTTGGGTGCTGGTCGTGGATGAGCTGGACCCTGACAGCGGTGGCCCATATTGACTGCCTCTGTAGCCGGTGTACATCTGTGATGATTGCCAGGTGGGCACCGCTGTTGGTTGTGGGGGTCTAAAAATTGGTGGTTGCAATAATGGCGTGTCCATGTGCTGTTTAATCACCTCCAGCAAATTGGAATGGCACGCCATCAGGTTTTGTGAAGGCACCTTTTCAAGATATGGTATTAGAGACATCACAGTGTGAAAACACGGGTGTGCCTGCAATTTCAGTAGTTCCTTGCTTTGTTGATGCATTTGCTGCATCATGTTCTGCAGCTGGCCCACCGACTGATGATGCTGCGCACGCAGTTGGTCGATTTCTCCTCTGTGCATCTCATGCATCATTTTAAGCTCGTCCCTGTAGTGCCCATGTACAGCGTCGAGCTCACATTGCAGTGAAGTGATGTGGGACTTGTACTGCTCCATGATATGGCCCCTGTCCTCATCTTGCAACTGCCGGGTTATGAGAGTTTGGTGGCTCTGAAGAATCCCGAGAAGTCCGGAGACAGCCCCGGACATCTCGGACTCTGTCTCTCTCCTTGTTGGGGGGAGGGTACCTCGACGCCTCACTGGTGTGGTGGTCCTCACTGGTGGTGTGGCAGCATCTTCCCGTCCTCTGGCCTGTGTCGGGGTTGCCCTGCGCGCTGGTTGTGCTGCAGTCTCTCGGTGCTCCTCACTTTGTTCTTGTTCCCCTGGAGCTTCCATAGCGGTCGATTGTGGAGGTTCAGCTTCTTCCACACTCGGTCCTGCAACCTCAACATCCAAGCTCTCTTCTGCCAAGTCATCATCAAAGGACGGAGTTGTGATGAAGGACTCCCTCCTCCTACTCCTCGCCTCGGGGAAATAGGTTACATCGGCGACGTCATCATCCACCAAGCTCTCCTCACTGCTGAACCGTGCCTCCTGGGTCGGTTCCTCTTGCTCCAAATTGTCTTCAGTCCTGTAGATAAAAAAAATATTTATTGGTGTGCCAAACAGCATGTGGCGTCAATTCACAGAGCTAGCAAACACTAGCAATCACTTTATCACCCGTTTCTACCCAACATTTGATAAAGCTTGTGAGAAAAGTTCGCTAGCCATGGGAATTGAGGCCATAGCAATACATGGCCGAAGTCATGGTAAATGAGCTCTCAGTTCCTGCCCACAGTAGTGGTACTTACAGTCTAGGTTCCAGGCTTGCATTGATGAAAGACAATTGCTTGGCAAATTGGTAGTCTTTTTGTCGCCTTCCCCCGCCACTGCCACTTCGTTCGGCAAGTTTTTTCTTCCGTAGCCATTTCACATATGCATCCCGTATATTGCGCCACCTTGTCTTGTACCTTTCTCCTGTAACGACATGAAAAATTGATTTCGATTATTTCTCTTGTAGGTACATTGCAACTGGACAAACATATACATCGCTACATGTCACATTTCGTATTGGGAAGAGCACGGTGGCAGGCATCGTCGTGAGGACTTCGAGGATCCTTTGGACGCGACTGAGGGCCAGATACATGCCTGTGCCGGACACCACGAAATGGGAGGAGATCGCCCAGGGCTTCTGGACCGAGTGCAAGTTTCCTAATTGTGTTGGCGCACTGGATGGGAAACACATCCGGATTCAGAAACCCGTGGGGAGTGGCAGCCATTATTTCAACTATAAAAAATACTTCAGCATTGTTCTAATGGCAGTGGCAGATGCGGACTACAAGTTTGTGTACGTGGATGTGGGGTCGTACGGTAGTTCCAATGACTCTGGAATTTTCCAGCGTACGACCCTTTGCCGGCTGATGGAGGAAGGCAGACTGCGTCTCCCCCGTGACAGACCCTGGCCTGGGACAAGGGCACCGGCCTACCCCTATGTGTTTGTGGGGGACGAGGCCTTCGCCCTGTCCGACCATGTAATGCGTCCGTACCCAGACAGGGGACTTGATGCCAGCCAGCTACACTTCAATGCTCGGTTGAGCCGTGCAAGGAGAATGGTGGAGTGCACATTTGGGATCCTGGTGTCAAAGTGGAGGGTGTTCCACACGCCCATGCTGCTGAAACCGGGCAACGCAGTTGTCGTGGTGAAGGCAGCATGCATCCTCCACAACTTTGTGCGGCAGGAGGAAAGAGAGACTCCGGAACCCCCGAATGTGCTTCCACTAATGCCCCTGCGGAGGTATGCAACCAGGCCAAGGGTAGTGTCACTGCGGAACAGGGACCAACTGAGACTTTATTTTACCACACCACCTGGACGAGGGTGAATGTTTGGTTTTTAATATGTTTTGTTGAAATGTGTTTATTTTGGAGTTTCAAGTTTGAGTGATTTTAAATGTATTAATTTTTTACAATAAATTGATGTATAATAATTGGTCATTGTGTATGTTTTATGTGCACAGGTGGGGTACATCGCAGGTGGGTGGGATACATCACAGGTGGGTGGGATACATCACAGGTGGGTGGGATACAACACAGGTGGGGTACAGGTGGGTGGGATACATCACAGGTGGGGTACAGGTGGGTGGGATACAACACAGGTGGGTGGGATACATCACAGGTGGGGTAGAGGTGGGTGGGATACAACACAGGTGGGGTACAGGTGGGTGGGATACATCACAGGTGGGGTACAGGTGGGTGGGATACATCACAGGTGGGGTACAGGTGGGTGGGATACATCACAGGTGGGGTACAGGTGGGTGGGATACAACACAGGTGGGTGGGATACATCACAGGTGGGGTAGAGGTGGGTGGGATACAACACAGGTGGGGTACAGCGCAGGTGGGTGGGATACATCACAGGTGGGTGGGATACATCACAGGTGGGTGGGATACAACACAGGTGGGGTACAGGTGGGTGGGATACATCACAGGTGGGGTACAGGTGGGTGGGATACAACACAGGTGGGTGGGATACATCACAGGTGGGGTAGAGGTGGGTGGGATACAACACAGGTGGGGTACAGGTGGGTGGGATACATCACAGGTGGGGTACAGGTGGGTGGGATACATCACAGGTGGGGTACAGGTGGGTGGGATACATCACAGGTGGGGTACAGGTGGGTGGGATACAACACAGGTGGGTGGGATACATCACAGGTGGGGTAGAGGTGGGTGGGATACAACACAGGTGGGGTACAGCGCAGGTGGGTGGGATACATCACAGGTGGGTGGGATACATCACAGGTGGGTGGGATACAACACAGGTGGGGTACAGGTGGGTGGGATACATCACAGGTGGGGTACAGGTGGGTGGGATACAACACAGGTGGGTGGGATACATCACAGGTGGGGTAGAGGTGGGTGGGATACAACACAGGTGGGGTACAGGTGGGTGGGATACATCACAGGTGGGGTACAGGTGGGTGGGATACATCACAGGTGGGGTACAGGTGGGTGGGATACATCACAGGTGGGGTACAGGTGGGTGGGATACATCACAGGTGGGGTACAGGTGGGTGGGATACATCACAGGTGGGGTACAGGTGGGTGGGATACATCACAGGTGGGGTACAGGTGGGTGGGGAACAGGTGGGTGGGCCACGGGTGGGTGGGCAACACGTGGGTGACACAAATCCATAGCAAAAGTTGAATACATCACAAGCTTAAACCACAAGCCCCCCCCCCAAAAAAACTTCTAGTCAACATACCCTCTGTGCCTTGCTGTCTCTTGCTCAAGTTCTCAAAGTCCTCCACATACAGCTTGGCAATTTTTTTCCATAGGCCTCTGCATTTTTTGATGTTGCTGTGGTCCGCATCCCCCTTGTCCCACAGGGCTGGTACCTGCTGCACCTGTAGGATGAGGTCTTCTGATGTGTAGGGCCTCACCCCCTCGCTATCAGACTGATCCTGCTCCATATTGCTGCCAAAGAGCTCCAGCATGAAGTCACTGCTGCTCCACTCTGTGAACGCTGGTGCCATGTGGTCCCCATCCAAAATGGCCACCATACCATAGAGTCTGCATAGGAAGTGTGGTACAACATCCGGTTTTTATAGCCAGTGTGTTGTGCGCTCTCCGGTTCTCATTGGTTTCCATTGGCCGGATGCAACATTCCGGCTCCGGTCCGGATACGTCAGCCGGACCAGCCGGACCAAAAAATAGCGCATGTTGGAACGGACGCCGGAGTCCGGATCCGGTCCGGCTCCGGTCCGGACGAAACGGACGCATGTGAACGGTCGCATAGACTTTCATTGCTATGCCGTGCGTCCGTTTCGTCCGGTCCGCATGCGGTCCGGCTCCGGCACGGCTCCGGCACGGCGATTCCGGATAGCAACCGCTAATGTGAACCGGGCCTAAATTGGCATAGCTGGGTGCGAAACTGCTGCCCATAGCTGTGCCCCCTGTTTGTTGTTAAATTGTCTCCATAAATGTGAAATAATTGTGCGTGAGTATAAACTCAACGCATTGCAATAAAAAGATTTTTTGTTTTTGTGGCATATCTGGATCTACTTGTGAATAAAATTGTATGGCTTCAATGCCAAACTCATGTGTTATATTTGTATAAAGTGCTGAAACATCACATGTCAGCCAGGTGTAGTTGGATTTCCATTCATGGTCTTTTAATATATCGATAAGGTGTTGGGAGTCTCTGGTGAAAGATTCTAATTTACGGACATGTTTTTGTAGATGTTGATCTATAAACTTAGACAGATTACTGGTTAAAGATATTATTGGTCTTCCTGGGGGATTTTGTAAACATTTATGTATTTTGGGCAAGTGATAAAAATAAGGGACAATGGGATGTTCGATGAGTATAAAATTCCTTTCATTCTTAGTAATAAGTCCCTCCATAAGGGCACCATTATTAAATGTTTTAAGCACCATATTATACAGTATATGGTAGTAGGGTCTTGTGCAAGTGTAGTGTAACTCGTGGAGTCCTGGAGTAACCAGAGTGATTCCTTGATGTAGTCCTCCTTGTTGAGTATACCTATACCCCCTCCCTTGTCTGCTGGTTTAATCACCAGGTTGGTGTTATTTTTTAGATGGTTAATGGCTGTTTTTTCAGATGGAGTGAGGTTGGATGGATAAAATGTATGTTCTTGACATAGTTTTTGTAAATCTTCAAGGGTTAATGCATAAAATGTTTCTATAAAATTTCCTTTTGATGCAGTTGGATAAAATCGGGACCGAGCTTTAAAGGGGAACTGAAGAGAGAGGTATATGGAGGCTGTCATGTTTATTTCCTTTTAGACAATACCAGTTGCCTGGCAGCCCTGCTGATCCTCTGCCTCTAATACTATTAGCCATAGCCCCTGAACAAGCATGCAGCAGATCAGGTGTTTCAGTGGTTCAGACTTATAAGTCTGATCTGACAAGACTAGCTGCATGCTTGTTTCTGGTTTTAATCAGATACTACTGCAGAGAAATAGACCAGCAGGGCTGCCAGGCAACTGGTATTGATTAAAAGGAAATAAACATGACAGCCTCCATATACCTCTCTCTTCAGTTCCCCTTTAAGAGAGGTGGTTATACATTTCTCTAAAGTAATTTCCTGGTCATTAATCGTTACAATTGGTGTATCTGGCTCCTGAGTATAGATCATTTTAGTCGATTTATCTGTTTTTTTCAGGGCGAAGTGCCTTTTCAAGGTCAATTTACGTATAAAAGTATTCAGGTCCGTAAACAATTCACTTAATTGAGCTGTATTAGTAGGACAAAAAGATAAGCCTTTACTTAATAATTTAGTTTCATTTTCTTTCACTATATAATTAGAGAGATTAAAAATAGATTTTATCTCACCACCAATGGGTGCAGTTATATTCTGTTTCTTTTTCCCCTTTTTACTCTATTGGCGCCTCTGTACACTACAATTACTATTTGATCCACCTGGTGGATGGGTGTTGACACCCTCTTTTTTTCTATCTACTGAGAGCGACTTTTTAACCTGAGCGAGGACAGGTCTAATCTCCTCGTCTGCGATTTAAGTGGTTGCCTGGACTCGGCAACCCAGACTTGTGAGTATAATTTTAACCAACCCGTCCTTTATGCCAATTGTATCACAATAATACACTATCGGGGGCTCTCGATTGTCTCTCCTTTTTCTCCTTTACTACACCTTTGTGAGTACCCCTTTTTCAGAAGTTTTTTTGAACATCTATTTATTGAGACATACTGCACCATTGGGGCTCTCGTTGTCTTTGTGTTTTTTCCCCTCCAGTACTGTATACTATTTGAGGCCTCTGTTGGGAGCTGCGCTGACTATCTCTGTTTTACATGTACACAAAGCATTTACTTACATGTAAACAAGCTGAAATGAGTTTTGGCAGTAATCCCGGCAAGCTGCTCTGAGAGATGTACCTTTTTCTCGGCAGTAGCTGAGTATCACTTTAAGGCTGGGTTCACATTACTGTCAGGTGTTTCCCCTTTATTTTCAGGATGCTGGGCAAAAATGACGCAATGAATTTCAAAGACCGTGCTCACACGTTGGATTGATGTCACATCTGCAAGTCGCTGCAGGCAATGTATTTGGGTCATTTTTCTGAATGCCGTTTGAAATCCATACCATTGTTCTGAAAATGATCAGAAAGCATCCCAAAGGTCTTTTGTAACAGTTGTGGCCAATGATCCATCCTGTATCTTGTTTGCAACATGATAATTTGCCCTTCTGGGCGTCTTCTGGCAATAAATGTTTGGCAGGCTCATCTCATCAATTGTCATTTGGTGTTGCAGTCGAACATGCATTGAACATTGCTACAGCATTTGATTGTTTTATGTCATTATAAAGGTTTTCAAAAATGTCAGTAGCACAAGTAGTACATGGGGTTTGATGCACGTAATTGCGGTAATATTGCTGTGTGCAGACTGTGCATGGCAATATAACCATTGCTCCTGCCAGCGGATTACTATGAATTACGTTATAAGTGTGACCCGTGGTACTCAAGTACCGCAAGCAGCGTTTTTTATCCGACTCAATAATAATAAACAAATTGATGGTCGGCCACAAAATCGACAGTTGTATGGCCACCTTGAAGTTTGGTACACACCTTCAACTTTGATTGGTCAATCACTGACCAATCCTACCTCATCCATGTAGTATGGGAGCTTATCTAGACAATCTCTTCTTAGAATTCAAAATCTGTTGGCCCTCATACTACATGGAGGTGAAAAAATTGGTCAGTGATTGGCCAATCAAAGATGAAGGTGTGTACCAGGCTTGAGAGCAGATACATTTTAACGACCCATAAAGTCTGGTACACACTTTCAATTATGATTGGCCAATTGTTGACCAAATTTACCACTTCCATGTAGTATGTGGGTTTACCTGTACAATATGCTCATAGTATTTAATATCTGTTGACACCCATAGTACATGGATGTGGTAAAATTGGTCAGTGATTGGCCAATCATAATTGAAAGTGTGTACCAGGCTATAGACTACATAGGACCTCTGATGATATTCGCTTCAGCAAGTAAAGCCCAAATGATTTTGTGTGTCAAGTCTGTCTGATACCAGTATACAAGTAAGCATATCAGCAAACAGAGTTAATATTCTGACATACAGCTGTCATTAATGTGAACCTTAACTGAGCTAAAAAAAAAAAAAAAAAAAAAGTTTAACTTACCTGTGGCTTCTACCGCCCCCTGCAGATGTCCAGGACAAACTGATCCTCCATTCTCCCACAGTGAGTCAGTTTCGTTTCCGCCCACTGACCAGTTGGAGGGCCACTGCGCCTGCGTGGCCCTGGCCCCATGAGTCCTTGATCACGTCACCATCCAGCGCATGTGCAATACGAGAAAATCCTGTCCTGCACATGCGCAGATGGGCGACAGAGATGTGAGTGCGAGCAAGGACGCCCACGGCCAGGGCCACACATGCGCAGTGGCCCACCAACTGAGGAAATGAAACGGGCTTGATGCTGGGAACTGGAGGATCGGTTTTACCTGGCAAGGGCACAGGACGTCTGCAGGGGGCCGGTAGAAGCCCCAGGTAAGTTAAACTCTTTTCTTTTTGTTTAGTTAAAGCGTTATAAAACCCTGACAAAATATTCAATAAAAACATGTTTTCCTACTTTTTATATGCCATACGGTTATCATATTTGCATTTGTGCATAAGTATTATTAATCATTTAGAAATTACAAGTTCCCAAAAGGACAGTATTTTGCTTTGAGAGCTGACTTTGCATTTTATTCATAACTGGTTTTATTCATTATGTATTGAGGGCAGAAATGCTTCGAGTGTCTATCTGTGTCCAGGAGCTTCTGCACAGTCAGAGAATGTATCACATTCCTCACTTGTTGCAATTAAGTAAACACAAGATAACATTATCTATGCAAACAAGAAAAAGTTTCAGTGCTGCACTCTCAAAGACAGCGAAAGGGAAAAAGCTGCACCAGCAAGCTCTCACCTTGTATGCCTGGTACTTCCAGCCTTGTCCAAAGAACCACTGCGGGACGTGTGCTCCGTTAAAGAAGAAAAAAGAATGGTTAACTTGTACTTGCAAGAAAAGAAGAGGAACGTGCACCTTCCGTCTGCTGCTTAAATGGTGTTTATTGGAACAGTGAAGGCTTCAAAGGAAGAATCATACATCAGTCAAAAACGGTTTAAGATCTGACCTGTGCGGCGTACATGGTGGAGGAGGTGGGTGGCGGGCGCTGGTGGAGGAAAGCGACGGCCGTTTCGTGTTGCTTGGACACTTGGTCACGTAGCGTTCCACCAGGTGGAACGCTGCGTGACCAAGTGTCCTAGTGACACGAAACGGCCGTCGCTTTCCTCCACCAGTGCCCGCCACCCACCTCCTCCACCATGTACGCCGCACAGGTCAGATAAACCGTTTTTGACCGATGTATGATTCTTCCTTTGAAGCCTTCACTGTTCCAATAAACACCATTTAAGCAGCAGATGGAAGGTGCACGTTCCTCTTCTTTTCTTGCAAGTACAACAAGATAACATTATCTCCACTTCGGATGGGTCCAGATTTCTCTGCACTGAACTCTCAAGTCCTGTATGTAGCTGTATGCTGTAAATAATTTTTTAGAGCAAAGAAGAAATGCTGGGTTTCATTCCGCTTTAAGGCTCACTTTAAGCAGGCTTTGTATTTTGTATGTAACTCCCATTTACAAGAGTGGAGATCGCTATGACCCAGCCAACTACAGAGGCATCTGTGTGAGCAGCACACTGGGAAAACTGTTCAACAGCATCCTGAATAAGAGAATCCTCACCTTTCTCACACAGCACAATGTTATCAGTAAGAGCCAAGCAGGTTTTATGCCAAACCATCGCACCACCGACCACATCTACACCCTGCACACCCTTATCAAGCACCATGTACACAGACGAAGAAAGGGAAAAATATTTGCCTGCTTTGTGGACTTTAAAAAGGCTTTTGACTCAGTGTGGCATCCAGGTTTGTTCCTGAGACTCCTAGAGAGCGGAATAGGAGGGAAAACATATGATGTCATAAAGAGCTCATACACTGGGAACAAGTGCAGTGTGAAAGTAAATGGGAAAAGAACACCTTTTTTCCTCCAGGGTCGGGGGGTAAGACAGGGTTGCAGCCTGAGTCCAACACTTTTCAACATATACATCAACAAATTAGCCTCAGCCCTAGAGGCTTCATCAGCACCAGGACTCACCCTGCATGACACAACAGTGAAATTCTTACTGTATGCAGATGACCTCTTACTGCTATCACCAACTAAAGAAGGCCTACAAGACAGCCTAGAAACCCTGGAGAAATTTAGCACAACATGGGCACTCCCCATTAATCTAAAGAAAACCAAAACCATGGTGTTCCAGAGGAAAAACAGGTCAGCCCAGAGCCCATCCTTTATACTCAATGACTGTGAAATCAGCAGAACCGATAAATATACCTACCTTGGTCTGGAAATCAACCAATCAGGAAGCCTTAAGTCAGCCATGGAGGCCCTAAAAGCCAAAGCATGCCGAACGTTCTATGCCATCAGGAAAGAACTGTACCACCTCAAACCACCAGTAAAGGTCTGGCTGAAGGTTTTTGACAGTGTCATCACCCCAATCCTACTGTATGGAAGTGAAGTATGGGGCCCCACCACCTACCCAGACCAATCAAAATGGGAATCCAGCCCAACAGAAATATTCCACCTTGAGTTCTGCAAACACCTTCTCCATGTCCATCGGAGTACCTCAAACAATGCCTGCCGAGCTGAGCTGGGGAGATTCCCATTACTGCTTGAGGTACAGAAGAGAGTGTTGTCCTTCTGGGCCCACCTACAGAGCAGCAGCCCCGACTCACCCCACTACAAAGCCATGCTGCACAATGAAGACCAAGAAAAGCCGTGTGCACTGAAAGTCGTGGTCAGCTCTATACTCCCTCCAACCCCCGACCCACAGGTCATAACAAAAGTCCAGATAAAACACACCACAGCTAAGAGCAAAGAAAACTATGTGGAAAAATGGAGGAGTGAAATAAAACAGTCACAAAAGCTAGCCATATACCAGTCTCTACAAAGAGAATATAAAATGGCCCCATACCTGGAAAAGCTGCAAAACTCTCAAGAGAGGAAAATCCTGAGTGTATACAGATTGAGTGCTCACAACCTCGAAATAGAGTCTGGGAGACACAGACAGACGTACAAACCCAGGGAAGAGAGACTATGCAAACACTGTGAGCAGAAGACCCTTGAGGATGAAAGCCACTTCCTGCTGCACTGCCCCAAATATACTGCAACCAGGGACACTTACTTTAAGAAATTGTCGGAACTATTCCCAGACTTTCTCACACTAGAAGATGAGAGAAAAACATATATCCTACTAGGAGAAGAGGAATCCACAGTGACAATCGCTGCACACTATGTCACAGCATGCCACAGACTGAGAGGAGCATAACAGAACTGTAAACCTAAAAATGTCCACTGACTGCTTAGCCATTGTCCCCCTACCCCACCCCCTCCCATGTCCCCTATTTCCCCTTGCTTTGGCAATACCTGTAATGAATCTTGGTCATGCCAATAAAGCTATCTTTGATTTGATTTGATTTGATGTATCGCAGTTTACATATTCCCAGTGTTACAACATGTATTTGTTGTACAATAGTGAAGATGTTCTCCTATTCAGATTCTCAGGGGTTGTGCAATCCTGGAGATACGGTAAAATGGTTTCCTCATTCTTACATACAGTGTAAATTCCAGACATCCTCCACATGCTGGCCTTTGCTTTTATGTTGGCAGAGACATTACATCATTTCCTCAGGTTTACTTTCATCCCGTTGAGTATATTTACAACTATGATAATGATCAAAAGTTTGCATCGCACCAGCTGAGCAACTAGGGATGATTGGAAATGCCGATTCCTGATTCCGAGGAAATTCCAATGACTGAAAATACTAATTCCGTGGTTTTCTGAAATCCTATTTCGGATTTCGGATTTTCTTTTTTTCAGTTTTTGTCTGTCTTTTTTTGTAATTTTGTTAATAAAGTTAGTTAATTATAATACTGCTGAGTACTGGACCAATCAGAGAATGCAGTGATTTACTGCGGAAATCGAAAAACCACGAACATACACGGTAGCACTCGAGTCTTGTGATTGATCTAAAATTACCATGGTAATCCTATTTCCAGTGGAAAATCTTTGATTGGGCCAATACTTCCGAGTTCTGTGATTAAAGTGTACAAGAGGTGACATGTGACATGATGAGATAAACATGTGTATGTACAGTACTAAACAAATTAATAACCAGGGTGTTTTACTAATTTTATTTTGTTGGCTGAAAGAGTTAATTTTTAAGGATGGAAGTGGCAGCTTTTGTCTTGTCAGTAGCTTGTCAGGAATATTGTAAACATCACTGATAAGCAAATCACAGCCATAAAAGTTTTCCTGGCAGAATACATTTTTCTACATGTTTCTGAGAGCAGAGGGAGAGAGAAGGGGTCAATATAGTTCATGTATTTTCATTTAGGGACACTTAATAGACTGCAACTGAGCAGAGACAACAAAACATTGAATCTACTTTATAAACGTTTAAATATAAAATAAAATCCTGAGATGACTAAAAAAGTCATTTTTAGGAGTAGGAGGATAAATATAATTGTTTATCTCATCAGTTTATTTTCACCTCGGGTTCACTTTAAGCTTAAAGGGAAGGTTCAGGGAGGGTGGGTAAAAAATAAAAATCAATTTCCACTTACCTGGGGCTTCCTCCAGCCCGTGGCAGGCAGGAGGTGCCCTCGCCGCCGCTCCGCAGGCTCCCGGTGGTCTCCGGTGGCCGACCCGACCTGGCCAGGCCGGCTGCCAGGTCGGGCTCTTCTGCGCTCCAAGGCCCGGAACTTCTGCGTCCCACGCCGGCGCTCTGACGTCATCGGACGTCCTCCGGGCTCTACTGCGCAGGCGCAGAACTACTGCGCATGCGCAGTAGAGCCCGGAGGACGTCCGATGACGTCAGAGCGCCGGCGTGGGATGCAGAAGTTCCGGGCCTTGGAGCGCAGAAGAGCCCGACCTGGCAGCCGGCCTGGCCAGGTCGGGTCGGCCACCGGAGACCACCGGGAGCCTGCGGAGCGACGGCGAGGGCACCTCCTGCCTGCCACGGGCTGGAGGAAGCCCCAGGTAAGTGGAAATTGATTTTTATTTTTTACCCTCCCTCCCTGAACCTTTCCTTTAACGTATACCAGAGATGAGAGACATGGTGAGATAGACATGTGTATATACAGTGGCAAGCATACAGACACTTATGCTGTGCTTCTTTTTTTTTTCCCTGCCTGAAAGAGTTTATAACTATGGAACTGACAGTTTTTCTCCAGTCAGGACCCAGTCGGCTCACTGATAACAAATTACAGCTATAAAACACTTTCCGACTGCGATTGTGTGAAAAAATGCTAGCGCGGCCGTGCTATAAGTTATCACGGTTTAGTGAATCAAGCCTAATAAGTGAGGTATTCATTAGTAACAATAAAGTGCAAAAAGTGCTGAACAAATTCATATGAGTGCAAAAAATATATAACTATCTACAAACAGATGACATCAATCAATAAAGCGCCAGTAAGGGTGAATCTAATGCAATGGAATAGCATATAACTGTACTAGAGAAGTGCAATGGAAGAGTGTATACTACACCAGATCAGACTGGAAATAACTAATGGCAGAATCCAAAAGGTTCAGGACGGAGTCAACACACCACGCAGCTCCTTAGGAAGTGGACAGTGTTACTCTACAGGGGCGTAACTAGAGGGAAGCAGCCCCTGTAATCACGGGGGGCCGAGAGGTGTGAGTGGGCCCCAAATACTAACCATCTCTTCCTCCAGTAAAGGGACCCATCCTTCAGATCAGGTGTTTTTGTGGCTAAACTTGTTTTGGGTGTGAAGATTATGATGTCCACATTTGTTAAATGACCCTTGCAGGCCCAGATTTACATCACAGGAGCCTATAGGCACAGATGTCCTGGCACCTTAGTTTTCGCCCTCCACGAACCTACAAACCCCAACCGAACCACAATGCAAGTGTGCTGGCTGACCCAGCTGTCACTTCTCCATGACTTCTCTTGCCTGTCATAGGTAGCTACATGTGCCCCTTAGTATTAGGTAGCTAGAGGTACCCTCAGTATTAAGTAGCTAGTAACTAAACACCAGTGAACTTTATAAGGGAGGGTGGCCAGTAGACATTGAGGTTGGCCCACGACTTTGTCCCAATGTTCAATTTCGGCCCACATTGTATTTGAGTTTGACACCCCTGCACTATGGATACTTTTTACAGGGATAGTCATTGTATACCTCACAGCAGCAATACGATACAACTAGCTGTGAAAAGCTGGTGTTTTAAATCAGCTGCCAAGGGACTATGTGTTTGTGCAGCAGGCACCAACCTTCTTAGCAGTGTTGCAGTAGCATAGCAGTGTTGATCTATTAAAAAAGACAAAAAGGTGTATAGTGTAATGGTCTACCCCTGGGAAGGGTCTTGGAACTCTTTAGGGTCCTTTCAAACTGTGAACATTGCAATGCGGTAAGATCACAATGCAACAGTGCTGGAAATTGGCATCGCAAGTTAGATGTGTGGTGCAACTATACAGTGAAGCATTGTAAGACCTAATGGATCAACTGTCTTATGATCAGTCCCTGTGCCCCAATCTCCACCGTAGTGTTCACCTATGTGTCGCTTCTTCGCTCAGTCTCGGGAGGCTTGATGTGTCTAACCTTGCTGTGCGCTGCCTGCATATTGCAAAATACGGCAAAATGACTGACCCTCCTAATCAGGAGCAATGGAGAATTTGCAGAAAGCAAGATGACAGCAAGGTTAGATGATACTACACTGTAGTAAAACAATGCCATGCAGAACATACCAGAGAAGAGACCAAGGGAGGGAAAAATTGGTTCAGGTTTACTTTGAGGATCAACTTTGGCTGGAACTGGAGGAAACCTTTGCCCGTGTTTCAAAACTAAACAAAAAAAATATTACAATAGTTGGTGATACTTGGCCCTAATCTGATGTGCCTCTAAACTCTTTACTGCAGTTTAATTCCTTTGGAAAAAATATAATTCTCATTTAAAAAGTTTTTTTTTCTGGCCGCAGTTGACCTCATGATCCTCTAACAATGAAAATGCACGAGCAAAGCTTTGCATTGGTCGCTAATTATATGCTCACATTAACACGTGGAAACTGAACATGAATCAACTCCAGGCCCGAATGTCCTGGCACCCTAGATTGCGCCCTCCATGGACCTACAAACCATTACCAACCTGCACTGCAAGTGTGCTGGCTCTGGCTATCACAGCTGTCACTTCTCCCTTACTTAGCTTACCCATCATAGGTAGCTACAGATGTTCCTTAGTATTAGGTAGCCAGAGGTACTCTCATTGTTAAGTAGCTAGAGATGCCTCCAAGTATTAGGTAGCTAGAGGAACCTCATTATTAACCTGCTGGGCGGTCTGGACGAGCTCAGCTCGTCCAGTACCGCCGGAGCCTGCCGCCCAGGCCCTGCTGGGCCGATTTGGCTCAAATAAAAAGCAGCACACGCAGCCGGCACTTTGCCAGCCACATGTGCTACCTGATCGCCGCTGCAGCGCGGCGATCCGCCGCATGCAGCGGCGAAAGAGGGTCCCCCCAGCCGCCTGAGCCCAGCGTAGCCGGAACAAAAAGTTCCGTCCAGCGCTAAGGGCTGGATCGGAGGCTGCTGACGTCAGGACGTCGGCTGACGTCCATGATGTCACTCCGCTCGTCGCCATGGCGACGAGGTAAGCGAAACACGGAAGGCCGCTCATTGCGGCCTTCCGTGTTACTCCTGGTTGCCGGAGGCGATCAGAAGAACGCATCCGGAGCGCCCTCTAGTGGGCTTTCATGCAGCCAACTTTCAGTTGGCTGCATGAAATAGTTTTTTTTTTATTAAAAAAAAACCCTCCCGCAGCCTCCCTGGCGATCTTAATAGAACGCCAGGGAGGTTAAGTAGCTAGAGGTACCCCTGACTGAAGGGAGATCTGGTCAGTGAAATGCTGAGAGCAGCGTGAGTAACCTCTCATTTACACTCTCATCAGGACTGTGCAAAGGGAAGGAGGGAGGGAGGGAGGCACTTGGAGAGGGGAGTGAGCCAGCTCTCCATCATCAGGCGCCTGTAGGCACGTGCCTCATGGTAAATCAGGCCCTAATCAACTTTATTTGAATGCAAACCACTAGTAAGCCACAAAAACAGGATGGGGAGAATACAGTTTGCAAAAAAACTACTGAAAAGACACTGCAGAATTATGGAAATAGGTGTCCTGGACAGATTAGACCAACATTAACCTGTATGAGTGATGCCAAGAGAAAAGTGTGGAGACAAAAAGGAACTCCCTAAGATCCACAGCATAGCAGCTCATCTGATAAACATGGTGGTGGTGGGGTCTTATAGCTTGGGTTATGGCTGTAGTTATGGCTACCACAGGTACTGGAACACTTATCCTCACTGATTATGTAACTGCTAATGGCAGCAGCACAATGATTTCTGAGGTGTTAATCAGGTTCCAGTAAATGCCTCCAAACCCACTGGACAGCCTCATCCTGCAACAACATAATGATTCCAAACACACTTTTAAAGTGAACCTGAAGTGGGTTAGGAAAAAAGTAGAGGGAAAGCTCTTGATCCCATAGAGCCTTCCTCTCTTCATCACCTCATTCCACTGCTGTCCTCCTCAGAACTCCTCATGCAGGCTTTGGACGTATTTAAGTCCTAAGTACTTACGAAGATGAGAAATCAATACCGCACATGTGCATGCACAGTACAGATGTGCTCAGGGCCGGATTTAGGCCAAGGCCACCAGGCCATGGCCTAGGGCACCACAGGAGCGAGGGCACCAAAGCAGCAGGCTAAACTGGTGCAGAATTTGCAAGCTTGCAAATGCCGCATGCAGGGTGATCAGGTGAGCGGCCGACTGCAGTACTCTGCTGCTAGCCACCTGTGCAGCAGCCATCTTGTTTTCTGTGCATGTTTGCATTGTGGCCGGCGGCTATGGATTTGGGCAGCAGTGGAGACGGAAAGGAAGAGGAAGCTTCTGCACTGGAGACAAGTGGAGAAGATGAGTGACACTTATGGCTGCTGCGGTGTGAAGAAGACCTGGCTACCTATACTGAAAGGAGGTGGAGGAGGGATTAAGGGAGTCATCTGGCTACCTATACTGGAGAGAAGGGGGAAGGGTCATCTGGCTACTTATACTGGGGTGTCATCAGGCTACCTATACTAGAAGGAAGGGGGGTCATCTGGCTACCTATACTGGAGAGAAGGGGGGAGGGTCATCTCGCTACCTATACCGAAGGGGGGGGGAGCTGGTAACAGTGGCCTGGGGGGCGGTAAAGAGTACAACTCCAGCCCTGGATGTGCTTGTCTTGGAAGCACTTGGGGATATGAGTGCTTCAAGTTGTGCAGCTTGCGGAGGAGTCCCAAAAGCACATAAATTACATGGGGACAGTGGTGGAATGAGGGCAAGGAGAGAGGACTGAAAAGGCTTTATGGGTTCCAGGGCTTCCCTCTACATTCATAGGTGAGTCTTGTTCACTTTGAGGCAACGTGGGGATTTCTGAAAGTTAGAAAATAGGAAATTCTTGAATGGCCACACCAGTAACATGATTCAAATCCAAATGAGCATGTCTTCCACATGCTGAAGCAGAAACTTAAAGAGGAACTTTAACCCAGGATTGAACTTCATCCCAATCAGAAACCGATACCACCTTTCCACAAGAAATCTTTACCTTTTCTCGAATAGATCACCAGGAGGGTCTGTGTGGCTGATATTGTGGTGAAACCCCTCCCACAGTGTGATGTCATGACCATGGTCCTGACAGTTTCCTATTTGTGAAGCTCATGCATTGTGGGAAATAACAGCCTTTTCCAGCTGCCAAGCAACCGGTATCTCCCTCTGTGCATATGTGCATCTATGATAAACAATCTTTTATTAGCCTATTGCATTGTTCAGGGCCAGATTTATCATAAGGCACCGTAGGCACGTTACTACAGGTGCCTGATGATGAAAAGGCGGCTCACTTCCCTACTAGTGATGCTCGGATACCCCCAATCACGGATTCAAATAAATCCGGCCATGACAGTCCCAAAATCTGGATAAGCCGTGATTGTGATCCGGATTTGAAACTGACTTACGAATTCTTTTATCCGTAATTGCCTGTAAAATCCGTGATCATGGCCGTGATCACGGATTAGGCTATAATGTTAATAGCAAAGCCACCATACATGCTACAATCAACAAATTTGTATACATTATAAAGGTGTTCAGTGGCTACAACGTACATTTTTTTTTATTTCAAAAAGACCTAATAGTTTTTGAGAAAATGGATTTTAAAATTTAAAATGAAAAAAGTATTTGTGATTAAAAACCGCCAAAACCCGCCAACTTTATCGGTTAATAGCAAAGCCCCCTTACTTACTAGAAACACCACCAAATTTGCAGGAAATGTTAAGTAGAACAGTGGGAGCAAGGGGACTTTTTTTTTTTGTTTGTTTAAAAGACCTTATTGTTTTTGAGAAAATCGATTTTAAAGGATCAAAGGAAGATTCAAAGGAAAAAAGTATACATGTAAATGCGGTAAATACATTAACTGTCATTACCGCATTTAAATGTATACTATTTTCCTTTGAACCATTACATTTGGTGTTTATAACATGTAAGGTAGTTTTGCTTTTAACCACTAAAGTTGGCGGGTTTATTCACAGATATTTTTTCCGTGATCACAGCCGAATACGCGGAGTAACGGCTGAATCGTTGATTAAATTCCTTGATCGATTCCTGATCAGGGATTCGGATCATGATGTCGGATAGTGAAAAAATGCTCGTGAATTATGTCTATGCCGTGATCACGGATTGTATCCGAGCACCACTGTTCCCTACCCTAGTGCCTCCCTCCTTCCCTATGCAGAGACCCGAGCAGAGCGTTAATGAGAGGTTACTCACCCAGCTCTCCGCATTCCACTGGCAAAATCTCTCTTCAGTCGGGGGCACCTCTAGCTACTTAATACTGAGGGTACCTAATTTTAAGGAACACCTAAATCTACCTATGACGGGCAGGGGAATTAAGGGAGAAGTGACAGCTGAGCTACTCGGCAAACTTGTGGTGCAGTTCAGCAGAGGTTTGTAGGTTCATGGAGAGTGAAGACTAGGGTAACAGGACATCTGTGCCTATAGGCTCCTGTGATGTAGATCAGGGCCTGCCATTATTAGTGGGTGTGGTTATAGATAAAGCAAGTTGGTGCTGTCTAGTTTTCTTGTCTACCAGTAGTAAAAATGATGATCCGCTCGTTGTGGATCAAACAATATGAACAAATTTTATGGCAAATATCAATCATTTCTTGATCTTTCTCCTATTTTTAACTTCTCACTGTGAAGAAACGCGGAAAAGCCGCCGCATGGACGCAGAATGAGGCGGCTGTTTCCGCAGCTGGCATAGCGGAACGCAGAGAAACCGCAGCGTCTGACGCAGCGGTTTGCGCGCACAGGCCTGCTACTGACAGTCTGACCAGGCGTGGGGAGGCCACCGCATGTGCAGATAGCGGTGCGTCTCACCCCGTGTGCAGGCCAGCGGAGACAGTGCAGAGCGTGACTGGTGTGGCTGGGACTGATAGTCCACACAGGTTCAGAATGACGCGCGCGCGTGCCGAGAGGCAGAGTTTATATGACAGCCAGAAGAAGGTCAGCTGACCAAGCTGGTCAGCTGACATTTCCACCACTTTCCATTGGTCCAGCACTTTAGGGTGGCGCTGGAGAGCGCTATAGTATATATACTGGTGGCTGGGCATTTGCTGGTTGTCTGCCGTTGCGATCACTACGTGGTAGCACTCAGGCCTTGTCTGTTTCTGTGTTCTAGCATAGTTTCCAAAGGTGTTAAAATCAAGGAGCTCACACCTTAGCATTAGGAATATTGAATTGTATTATTTGTTATGACCTTCTGCCTGCCTGACTATTCTTCTGAACTCTGATCCTGTACCTTGCTATTTCTGATATCCTGTTGCCGACCTCTGCTCGTTCCTGGACTCTGTACCTGCCTCCTGATTCTGTACCTCGTTATTCTGATTCTCCGTTGCCTGACCCTGCCTGTTATTTGACTCCGTATCTGCCTTCTGATCCTGTACCTTATCTGTCTGTGTGTTGACGACCTGGCTTGACCGACCTCGAGAACTAGCCTTACTGTTTGAGGCAGTTCCCTAACCTGTTAGTGACACCCGCTCATTGGTGTCACTCACGCATATCCTTCCCACTTTCTGCTTAGCTCCTCCCCCGGGAGAATCTAGGCTTACGGAAGGAGCATACGCCTGTGCAGTATTCCTTACTGCCTCTGTACCTACTCCTTAGGTACTGTCCACTTGTATTACTGTTACACCCAATCACTCACTTCTCTCTGGTGTCCAGAGGTTAGGATATATATCTGATTATCGGTGATACTGCAGATCATCAATAATCGGGTATATTCTGCATTCTCGGTGATACTGCAGATCACCGGTAATCAGACCCTCTCTGTGTTACACCGATCGTGACACTCACTCATTCACTTTGCAATGTATTGATTTACTTTTTCCCCCCACTACTATTTTTCAGTAAAGTAATTCTTTAAATGTCTCGGAACAAACAGGAGTTGAAGGAGGCTGTAGCAGAGGCTTTGCAGAGCATCACCAGAGAAGATACTTAGTACCTGGTGATGTCTATGAAATGAAGACTTCAAGCGGACATTGTATGCAAGGGATGTGTAGCACAGTAATAACTTGGCTCCTTTAATATACCTATCATAAAACAAACTCTTTTGCTCTTCCACAAGGTCTCATTAAGTGTAGAGTTGTGTTTTCAGGAGTGTTAACATATTTTATCTCTTGTCTTTATGAGCATTGCGGATATCTCGTGTTTACCTCTGACACATGTTTGTATTCTCTATTTACATAGGTTGGTATATTATTCTTGCTTTCTATCTGCTTTAGATAAGAATAATGCTGGAAAGCACTACAGGAGAGGAAATTCTTATTTCCTGGCAGCATTTTTCTTTAGCTCAGTGCAATTTTTGTGAAAGCGATAGCCACACACAACTCAGCTATTTTCAGTTGCCAACTGTGAGTGGTAAAGGAGAACCTTTCACTCTATTCCCCTCTATGACATTAAAGAGGAACTGCAGTGAAAATAACATAATAAAAAAGTGCTTAATTTTTACAATAATTATAAATGATTTAGTCAGTGTGTGCCCGTTGTAAAATCTTTCCTTTCCCTGATTTACATTCTGAAATATTATTGATCTTATCACTTGGTGACATTTTTACTGCTGGCAGGTAATGTCAGCGGAATGAGATACTGGTCGCTTGGCAGCTGGAAACAGCTGTTATTTCCCACAATGCAACAAGGCTCCCACAGTGTGCTGTTAGTACCTAGGTGCTGACATCACATTGTGGGAGGGGTTTCACCACAATATCAGCCATACAGAGTCCCCTGATGATCCATTTGAGAAAAGATAAAGATTTCTCATGGGAAAGGGAGAATCAGCTACTAATTGGGATGAAGTTCAATTCTTGATTACAGTTCCTCTTTGAAGCCAGTTTACCCTCCTGGATTTTTCATTGTTAGTATTGGTGAAAATGGCACTATGCCAATACCCTCACTATTTTCATATTTGTGCAAAAGTATAGAGCCATCAGGAGAGTGGGAGTTGCTTCTACAGCACAGAGCCATCACCTCACTCTGCTCTGTCCTGAGAAGCAAAAGTGGAAGATGGCAGTGCTGAGGCAATACCTACTCGTACTCAAGGCAGAGATGCCAAAGCACCCTGCCCCCCCCCCCCCCCCACACACACACACACACACACCTTTTAAAGTAATTTTAATCAAGCTAGTATGTTTATTGCAGCAGGAAAATTGAAGTTTAAGGACCCTTTTACTGTACTTTTACTGTATCCTTAATGATTGTATGGCAGCCAAAAAGTTGCATTGCCCATTATAGCCGTGTTGTGACAAAAAAAAAACCAACAACAAAAAAAGCGAGGCACACTTTCCATAAAAAAACAAAATCTGTACTAGGTAGGGGACATAATTAAATACTCACTGTGCCTCCCCCCCCCCCCCCATTGTTCTTCTCTGGTCCATCCCGTTGTCCTGGGTGACTTCGGCAACTCCAAACCAGCCAAACTGCACTGCACATGCACAATATGTCCATACTGCTCCCCTGTGGTCGCGTCACAAGACAGAAGCACGCTTACTCCCCCCGCGTCTCCAGTCAGCACTCACGCTGGGACACAGGTGCGAGCTCGCTCCTGTCCTGTGACGTCACTACGCGGCCACAGGGAAGCAGAACGGACATACTGTGCATGCATGAAGCAGGGTATCCAGGTTTGGAGTCGCCGAAGTCGCCCAGGACAATGGGATGGACTATAGAAGAGCGGCAGGGGACGGAGTGGAACGAGAGGCGTGGTGAGTATTTGATTATACCCCCCACCCAGTACAGGTTTTTTTTTTTACCAGAAGCTTTCGCATATGGTATCCTTTAAAAGCTTGCCTCAATTTCAGGATATATGCGGAAGTTGGCCAGTAATGCACTGCATGCAGAATGTTGCCATGAGGGGACCGACTGCAGGACTATGCACTGCATAGGGCTGTCATCGCTTCTGCGACAGGATGCTGTGTTTGCAGCATTTGGGGTATGCAGAAATGCAGTAAGTGTAAAAGGGGGGAACGGGAAAAAAGGGCGCAGGCAGCTAGTGGACAAAAAGGGCGCCGCCATTCACTCCCATAATAAATAACGTTTAATGGGCGCCGAGCAGTAAAAAAGGGCGCCGGAGATAAATAACGTTTTACAAACAGCGCCCGGAGCTTTTTAATGTTTTATAACTGTGCTTGTGATGATTTACGTTTAGAAAATGCACCCGTGACAAATAACGTTTATAAAAATACTAAACATATTTATCCTATTTAACTAAAACATTATTTAAAGTTTTATCCCTTACTGTTTGTAAAACATTATTATTTACAAAATAAAGCAATCTGTACGTAACATAAATTGCAATATATTTTTTACAGTCACTATTTGTAAAACATTATTATCCACATAATAAAGCGAACACTAAGGGGGGAGGTTAGGGTTAGGCACCAACAGGGGGGTCTTAGGTTTAGGCACCACCGGGGGGGGGGGGGGGGGTCTTAGGTTTAGGCACCACCAGGGGGGGGTCTTAGGTTTAGGCACCACCAGGGGGGTCTTGGGTTTAGGCACCACCAGGGGGGTCTTAGGTTTAGGCACCACCAGGGGAGTCTTAGGTTTAGGCACCACCAGGGGGGGTCTTAGGTTTAGGCACCACCAGGGGGGGTCTTAGGTTTAGGCACCACCAGGGGGGGTCTTAGGTTTAGGCACCACCAGGGGGGTCTTAGGTTTAGGCACCACCAGGGGGGTCTAGGGGTTAGGGATAGGTACAGGGAGGGTTCTGTGTGAGAGTAGGGTTAGGTATAGTTTTAGTAACATTTTAGTAATACTTACTAATGTTTTACAGCACTTATTACGAACGTAGTTATATTTATATATCGTTATAAACAATATTTTCAGATTTTATTATAAGAAGAAACCATAAATGAAGGTTAATCATAATAATATACAATTATAACGATTAAACATATATTATCGTTTTTTTTAATAAACGTTATTTTAAGTTTCACTTTTGAAACAGAGAAGATTAACGTTTTCACTATTGCCGATTTCATACACATTATTTAATGATTTATAGATTTGTAAAACATTATTTGTACACTAAATACAAAACAATATTATTGTTTACACCCCGCGCCCTTTTTTCCCGACGCCCTTTTTGTACGTACGCATAAAAGGGACCCAAAGGAAAACTTGAGTGAAATTTAAAGGGATTCTTAAGCCTAGAAAAAAAAACATTTTTACTCACCTGGGGCTTCTACCAGCCCCCTGCAGCCGTCCTACTATAGTTTTAGTAACATTTTAGTAATACTTACTAATGTTTTACAGCACTTATTACGAACGTAGTTATATTTATATATCGTTATAAACAATATTTTCAGATTTTATTATAAGAAGAAACCATAAATGAAGGTTAATCATAATAATATACAATTATAACGATTAAACATATATTATCGTTTTTTTTAATAAACGTTATTTTAAGTTTCACTTTTGAAACAGAGAAGATTAACGTTTTCACTATTGCCGATTTCATACACATTATTTAATGATTTATAGGTTTGTAAAACATTATTTGTACACTAAATACAAAACAATATTATTGTTTACACCCCGCGCCCTTTTTTCCCGACGCCCTTTGTGTACGTACGCATAAAAGGGACCCAAAGGAAAACTTGAGTGAAATTTAAAGGGATTCTTAAGCCTAGAAAAAAAAAAACATTTTTACTCACCTGGGGCTTCTACCAGCCCCCTGCAGCCGTCCTGTGTCTTCGCAGTCACTCACGGAGCCTCCAGTCCCCTGCCAGCTAGGTTCGATGTCGGCCGACAGGCTCACTGCGCCTGCGCAGGCCTGGCCACGCGTAGCTTTCTTTTGCGTTCCCGTGTACAATAGCGCTATTAAGACTGCACGTCGCCAGGCCTATCGGCGGATCGGAACTAGCTGGCGGCGGTGGACAGGAGGATCCGTTAGTAACTGCAAGGGCACGGGACAGCTGCAGGGGGCTGGTAGAAGCCCCAGGTGAGTAAAAATTATTTTTTTTTCTAGGCTTAAGTGACCCTTTAATGGGGGCAGTTTACTTACCTGCCACTTCTTCCAGGTCCCTGAAGTCCTCCTGGTCCCTTGCCATCATTCTGCATTGCTCCGTTCCTCTGCTGGCCCCTCCAAACACTGCATGCACGGCCCTGTGCCGCACGCCTCCTCTATTGCGCTCCCGTAGCCAAGGGCATTCTACGCTTGCCCAGGAAGTAACAATTGCTACTGCACATGTGCAGAATCCAATCAAGGAGACGTGTGGCGCGGGCGGCACATATGCAGTAGCCGGGGACTGGCCAAGTCATCCAGCTTTCAGAGGAGGATACTGCAGGAAAGGAGCAGGACGGAATGATGGCTAGGGGCCAGAAGGACTTCACAGGGCTGAAAGAAGCCCCAGGTAAATAACTGGTCACATTAAAGTTTCCTTAACATTCACTTTAAAGAGACACTGAAGCGGAAAAAAAAATATGATATCATGAATTGGTTGTGTAGTAGGGCTAATTACGAGAACATTAGTAGCAAAAAAAAATATTCTCATATTTTTATTTGCAGTTATACAGCTTTTTTTTTTTATAACACTAATACTAATACTTGCAGTTTACACATTAATCAGCATTCTAAAAGTTTTTGCAGAACAGGCAGTGAACTTTTGACCTGTCCTGAACTGTTTTCTGCTAAAGAAAAACACAATACAGTTGAGATAACCTAATCAGAAGTCAGAGCTCTCCGCTACTTTCAAAGTGGAGCTCAATGGCTATTTGCATAGATAACAACTGGAGTTTCTTAACTCTTCCTGTACTGGAAACAAATATTAGACTTATGTCTCTGCTCCTAATGCTTTATTTCTTTGCTGTACTACACAACCATTTCATTATATCATAATTTTTTTTCGCTTTACTTGTCTCTTTAAATAGCTGATGCAAGCATTGAGCTGGTGATTGGATCTGTAGGAAAGTGATGGGATGTAGAGCAATGGTGTTCTCACACGGCAAGATTTTTAATACTTGGAATTGCACCAGGACCTGGATTTAGCTCATCCATATCCTTAGCTATAGCATAACCTTACATGAAGAAGTTATTTTACTTATGGCATCAAATGCTCACACACCTTACATACAGAAGGTACCACAGCATGAGAGTCCTTATTTGCAGTTGCCTAGCAAAAGAGCTGACAGTGATTATCTCCACTTCTGTTTTGCTTTCAGTATCACCAACTTCAATCAACATTCTTACAACCATGTTATTTCTGCAGGGTAGACTATGGGTACCTCCCTACTCTCCATTCTGGCTTTTGACTTTTTGGAGATTATTATTATTTAATATCATCAATTAATTGCAAATTGTTCCGTTTTAATGCACGTTTGTTGCAACCGCACACACATTCAACAAAACTTAAGGTGCCCATACACTGCATCGAATTCCCGCCGATATACAGCCGATCCTATCACTGTGATCGAATCTGCTGTTAAATCGATAACGCAAATGCTGAGCGATCGACCAATTTCCATACGAAATTTATCGATCCCATCAATCTGTCCTGGCGGAAAATTTATCTCGATCGGCGGCGGGTCGGGAGCGTGTCAATAGCGGCGTTAGATTGGCCAACGACCGATGCAGCAATACATTACCTCTCCGCCATCGTGAGTCCCCACTGTCCTTTTTCCGGCTGGCCATCTTCTCTTCACTTCCTGTCCCGTCCTGTCAGGGGAAGTTCAAACAGTAGAGCACCCTCTACTGTTTGAACTTCCGCTGGTGGCAGGACGTGACAGGAAATAAAGAGAAGATGCCCAGCGTGGACAGAAGGAACAGCGGGGACTCGCGACGGCGGAGAGGTAATGTATTGCTGGGAGCGGCTGGCAGCGGCAGCTCCACAGATTGTGAATCGATTTCATGCTGAAATCAATTTAAAATCTGTGTGCAGTGTATGGGCAGTCAATAGATCCCTCTGTGATCAGATTCGATCAGATAGGGATCTAAGGCCTAGTGCACACCGGAGCGTTTCCGTTGCGGTTTGCGATCCGCTTGCGGGTGCGGATCCGCTTGGGTAATGTATTTCAATGGGCTGGTGCACACCAGAGCGGGAGGCGTTTTGCAGAAACGCATACTCACGGGCTGCTGCAGATTTTGGATTGCGGATGCGTTTCTGCCTCAATGTTAAGTATAGGAAAACCGCTCTGAAAAACTGCACCTCAGAGCGGTTTGCCAGGCGGTTTTTGTTACAGTAGCTGTTCAGTAACAGCTTTACTGTAACAATACATGAAATCTACTACACCAAAACCGCTACACAAAACCGCAAAACGCTAGCTGAAACGCTGCAGAAAAAGAAGAAAAAGCTTTCCAAAATCCGCTAGCGTTTTGCGGATCTGCTAGCGGTTTTTGGTGTGCACCAGGCCTATCTGTTGGTCAATCTGGTGGCAATCGACCAGTGTATGGCTGCCTTTACACCAAATCATAAAAATTTGCATCTCGTTGATTATCTTTCTTTGAGGTTACTCTGTTTGATTACATTCTATATACAGTCAGGTCCAGAAATATTTGAACAGGGACCCTTTTTTTTTCTAATTTTGGTTCTGTACATGAAAACAATGAATTTTAAATGAAACAACTCAGATGCAGTTGAAGTAAATGATTGTAGAATAAATTGGATTGGAAAAATTAAATAACTGGGAAAAAAATGTTCATTTCTAATACTTGGTTGAAAACCCATTGCTTGAAAACACATGACCTAGAAAGTAATTGCAGCAACTTTTGTCCTTTCACATCTTACACACAGACCATGGCAACCTAAAGCAGACCTAAACTCAGAACTTCCTCTCTGTTCTAAAAGATAAGCAACAGCATAATAACATTTAAAGAAAAAACATATCTTTGTTACAGCAGATACAAATCCTGCAATAAATCTGCAATGTGCCTACTTCCTGCTTTCATGGAATCAGACATAGGGTTTACATCCTGTGTTTACAAATGAGCTGCTCTGCCAAGGCAGCCAGCTGACACAGCTGAGAGAGCAAATTACAGTTGGCATTAATTACACATGAGGGGGAATTAGACAGGCTAAACTCTCTAAATACATACAGGGTGCATTTCTCTATGTTTTCTTTCTGTCCTGTGCAAGTGTTGAGGTCCACTGTAAAGAAAAGTCTCATAATTCCCCCTGTAGCAAATACACATCACACTTATCTGCTGTATGCAAATCTGACACTAGAGGGCTCAAGTGTGTTACTATTAACAGTACAGTACATAGCATTTTTTTTTACCACTAACTGAACAGAGCAGAACTGTGTATCACTTACTATCCAGTGAAGTAAAACACTGATTTGAATACTCTTACCTTATCTGACACTAGATGGCTCAAGTGTGCTACTATTACCAGTGCATGGAAGTTTTTTTTTTTATTAGGAACAGAGCAGAGTAATGTGGCCCTTACTTTCAGTGAAGTAAAGCAATGCTTTGAATACTCTATCCTTATCTGAAGCGATGCATTATGGGAGTAACTTCTTGCATACTTTTTGCTTTTTCAGTAAAGAAGCTTTTTGGTTCATCTTTGCTTTTTCCATGCTAATGGTGCTGGTTCTCTATAACATAACTGGGCACCCTCTGTAGCACCTCAACTTTACGAGTCCTACCATAGCGCATAAGCCATCTATTCCTTGTACTGATAAAGGCAAAAACAGTAGTCTGGAAGTTGGATTATGTGGCTCTGTGAAATTAATAGGCTATAGGTGCATACTATACAAAGTTTTGCCACTTTGCACTCTCTAGGTCACTTACCTCCATATTTCATAAACCTACAGCACAGATTCTACATGTGCCAACATTTACAAACGCGTGCGCGCCCACACACACGCGCACACAAACACACATGCGCACACACACACGCGCACACAAACACACATGTGCACACACACACGCGCACACAAACACACACACACACACACGCGCGCACACACACACGCGCACACAAACACACATGCGCACACAAACACACATGCGCACACACACACGCGCACACAAACACACACACACACACGCGCACACAAACACACATGCACGCGCACACACACGCAAACACGCACGCACCAGACACAATGTAATGCTAATACAGTTCAGGCTGGGATGCTAAAGATCAGGGCAGCATGTGGTTCCAAAATACAGTCATGGCCAAGAATATTGATAACCTTGGATTTATGTCAGAAAACGCACCACTCCTTTAAAAAAAAAATTGTTGCAATTACAAATGCGTTGGTATTGCCATGTTTATCTTCTTTGTTGGAGACATTTCTGAGAAAAAACATTAAAATGGCCTGGGTAAAGTTATTGGCACCTCATCAGAATTGTGTGACATAACTCTATTTCATGCATGTGATGGCCCTTAAAGTGACACTTAAAGGGAACCAGAGACGAAGCACCCTCATGTATTTTACCATATGTATCAATCGGAACATTACAGAAAACACCTACCCCACTCTCTGTTTCAGTTTTAATTGTTCAGCTTGCTTGTTATCAGCCATGATAAAATCCCCGACTGAGCATTCAGTCTGACTTTGCTCAGCAATTTTTATAGCTGAATCTGTGTTCTCTGGTGTCTTTTCAAGCCCAAGCCTGCCCCCTGTGGATCTGCTCAGGAATCATTATAGCTGAGTCATTATAGCAAAGCCAGACTGAATGCTCTGTCGAGGATTTTATCAGGGCTGATTAGAAGCAAGCTGAATAGTTAAAAATGAAACAGAGAGCAGGGTAGGTGTTTTCTCTAATGTTCCCACTGATATATGCGGTAAAATACATGAGGGTGTTTCGTCTCTGGTTCACCTTAACCACTTGAGGACCACAGTCTTTCTACCCCTTAAGGACCGGCCACTTTTTTTCCATTCAGACCACTGCAGCTTTCACGGTTTATTGCTCGCTCATACAACCTACCACCTAAATGAATTTTGGCTCCTTTTCTTGTCACTAATAAAGCTTTCTTTTGGTGCTATTTGATTGCTCCTGCGATTTTTACTTTTTATTATATTCATCAAAAAAGACATGAATTTTGGCAAAAAAATGATTTTTTTAACTTTCTGTGCTGACAATTTTCAAATAAAGTAAAATTTCTGTATACATGCAGCGCGAAAAATGTGGACAAACATGTTTTTGATTAAAAAAAAAAACATTCAGTGTATATTTATTGGTTTGGGTAAAAGTTATAGCGTTTACAAACTATGGTGCAAAAAGTGAATTTTGCCATTTTCGAGCATCTATGACTTTTCTGACCCCCTGTCATGTTTCATGAGGGGCTAGAATTCCAGGATAGTATAAATACCCCCCAAATGACCCCATTTTGGAAAGAAGACATCCCAAAGTATTCACTGAGAGGCATAGTGAGTTCATAGAAGATATTATTTTTTGTCACAAGTAAGCGGAAAATGACACTTTGTGACAAAAAAAAAGAAAAACAAAAAGAATCCATTTCTTCTAACTTGCGACAAAAAAAAATGAAATCTGCCACGGACTCACCATGCCCCTCTCTGAATACCTTGAAGTGTCTACTTTCCAAAATGGGGTCATTTGTGGGGTGTGTTTACTGTCCTCGCATTTTGGGGGGTGCTAATTTGTAAGCACCCCTGTAAAGCCTAAAGGTGCTCATTGGACTTTGGGCCCCTTAGCGCAGTTAGGCTGCAAAAAAGTGCCACACATGTGGTATTTCCGTACTCAAGAGAAGTAGTAGAATGTGTTTTGGGGTGTATTTTTACACCTACCCATGCTGGGTGGGAGAAATATCTCTGTAAATGACAATTTTTTCATTTTTTTTACACACAATTGTACATTTACAGAGTTATTTCTCCCACCCAGCATGGGTATGTGTAAAAATACACCCCAAAACACATTGTACTACTTCTCCCGAGTACGGCGATACCACATGTGTGGCACTTTTTTGCACCCTAACTGCGCTAAAGGGCCCAAAGTCCAATGAGTACCTTTAGGATTTCACAAGTCATTTTGCGGAATTTGATTTCCAGACTACTCCTCACGGTTTAGGGCCCCTAAAATGCCAGGGCAGTATAGGAACCCCACAAATGACCCCATTTTAGAAAGAAGACACCCCAAGGTATTCCGTTAGGAGTATGGTGAGTTCATACAAGATTTTATTTTTTGTCAAAAGTTAGCGGAAAATTGATTTTTATTGTTTTTTTCACAAAGTGTCATTTTCCACTAACTTGTGAC
Organism: Hyperolius riggenbachi; assembly: GCF_040937935.1. Lineage (NCBI taxonomy): Eukaryota > Metazoa > Chordata > Amphibia > Anura > Hyperoliidae > Hyperolius > Hyperolius riggenbachi. The sequence continues at coordinate 122,851,124 of NC_090648.1, read as the reverse complement.
AAAAAATAAAATCTTCTATGAACTCACCATACTCCTAACGGAATACCTTGAGGTGTCTTCTTTCTAAAATGGGGTCATTTGTGGGGTTCCTATACTGCCCTGGCATTTTAGGGGCCCTAAACCGTGAGGAGTAGTCTGGAAATCAAATTCCGCAAAATGACCTGTGAAATCCTAAAGGTACTCATTGGACTTTGGGCCCTTTAGCGCAGTTAGGGTGCAAAAAAGTGCCACACATGTGGTATCGCCGTACTCGGGAGAAGTAGTACAATGTGTTTTGGGGTGTATTTTTACACATACCCATGCTGGGTGGGAGAAATAACTCTGTAAATGGACAATTGTGTGTAAAAAAATCAAAAGATTGTCATTTACAGAGGTATTTCTCCCACCCAGCATGGGTATGTGTAAAAATACACCCCAAAACACATTGTACTACTTCTCCCGAGTATGGCAATACCACATGTGTGGCACTTTTTTGCACCCTAACTGCGCTAAAGGGCCCAAAGTCCAATGAGTACCTTTAGGATTTCACAGGTCATTTTGCGAAATTTGATTTCCAGACTACTCCTCACGGTTTAGGGCCCCTAAAATGCCAGTTCAGTATAGGAACCCCACAAATGACCCCATTTTAGAAAGAAGACACCCCAAGGTATTCCGTTAGGAGTATGGTGAGTTCATAGAAGATTTTATTTTTTGTCACAAGTTAGTGAAAAATGACACTTTGTGAAAAAAACAATAAAAATCAATTTTCCGCTAACTTTTGACAAAAAATAAAATCTTCTATGAACTCACCATACTCCTAACGGAATACCTTTGGGTGTCTTCTTTCTAGAATGGGGTCATTTGTGAGGTTACTATACTGCCCTGGCATTTTAGGGGCCCTAAACCGTGAGGAGTAGTCTTGAAACCAAATGTCGCAAAATGACCTGTGAAATCCTAAAGGTACTCATTGGACTTTGGGCCCCTTAGCGTACTTAGGGTGTAAAAAAGTGCCACACATGTGGTACCGCCGTACTCAGGAGAAGTAGTATAATGTGTTTTGGGGTGTATTTTTACACATACCCATGCTAAGTGGGAGAAATATCTCTGTAAATGACAATTGTTTGATTTGTTTTACACACAATTGACCATTTACATAGAAATTTCTCCCACCCAGCATGGGTATGTGTAAAAATACACCCCAAAACACATTATACTACTTTTCCTGAGTACGGCGGTACCACATGTGTGACACTTTTTTGCAGCCTAGGTGCGCTAAGGGTCCCAACGTCCTATTCACGGGTCATTTTGAGGCATTTGTTTTCTAGACTACTCCTCGCGGTTTAGGGCCCCTAAAATGCCAGGGCAGTATAGGAACCCCACAAGTGACCCCATTTTAGAAAGAAGACACCCCAAGGTATTCCGTTAGGTGTATGGCGAGTTCATAGAAGATTTTATTTTTTGTCACAAGTTAGTGAAAAATGACACTTTGTGAAAAAAACCCAATAAAAATCAATTTCCGCTAACTTTTGACAAAAAATAAAATCTTTTATGAACTCGTCATACACCTAACAGAATACCTTGGGGTGTCTTTTTTTCTAAAATGGGGTCACTTGTGGGGTTCCTATACCGCCCTGGCATTTTACGGGCCCAAAACCGTGAGTAGTCTGGAAACCAAATGTCTCAAAATGACTGTTCAGGGGTATAAGCATCTGCAAATTTTGATGACAGGTGGTCTATGAGGGGGCAAATTTTGTGGAACCGGTCATAAGCAGGGTGGCCTTTTAGATGACAGGTTGTATTGGGCCTGATCTGATGGATAGGAGTGCTAGGGGGGTGACAGGAGGTGATTGATGGGTGTCTCAGGGGGTAATTAGAGGGGAAAATAGATGCAATCAATGCACTGGGGAGGTGATCGGAAGGGGGTCTGAGGGGGATCTGAGGGTTTGGCCGAGTGATCAGGAGCCCACACGGGGCAAATTAGGGCCTGATCTGATGGGTAGGTGTGCTAGGGGGTGACAGGAGGTGATTGATGGGTGTCTCAAGGTGTGATTAGAGGGGGGAATAGATGCAAGCAATGCACTGGCGAGGTGATCAGGGCTGGGGTCTGAGGGCATTCTGAGGGTGTGGGCGGGTGATTGAGTGCCCTAGGGGCAGATAGGGGTCTAATCTGATAGGTAGCAGTGACAGGGGGTGATTGATGGGTAATTAGTGGGTGTTTAGGGTAGAGAACAGATGTGAACACTGCACTTGGGAGGTGATCGGACGTCGGATCTGCGGGCGATCTATTGGTGTGGGTGGGTGATCAGATTGCCCGCAAGGGGCAGGTTAGGGGCTGATTGATGGGTGGCAGTGACAGCGGGTGATTGATGGGTGGCAGTGACAGGGGGTGATTGATGGGTGATTGATAGGTGATTGACAGGTGATCAGTGGGTTATTACAGGGAAGGACAGATGTAAATAATGCCCTGGCGAATTGATAAGGGGGGGTCTGAGGGCAATCTGAGCGTGTAGGCGGGTGATTGGGTGCCCGCAAGGGGCAGATTAGGGTCTGATCTGATGGGTAACAGTGACAGGTGGTGATAGGGGGTGATTGATGGGTAATTAGTGGGTGTTTAGAGGAGAGAATAGATGGAAACACTGCGCTTGGGTGGTGATCTGATGTCGGATCTGCGGGCGATCTATTGGTGTGGGTGGGTGATCAGTTTGCCCGCAAGGGGCAGGTTAGGGGCTGATTGATGGGTGGCAGTGACAGGGGTGATTGATGGGTGGCAGTGACAGGGGGTGATTGATGGGTGATTGACAGGTGATTGACAGGTGATCAGTGGGTTATTACAGGGAAGGACAGATGTAAATAATGCCCTGGCGAATTGATAAGGGGGGGTCTGAGGGCAATCTGAGCGTGTAGGCGGGTGATTGGGTGCCCGCAAGGGGCAGATTAGGGTCTGATCTGATGGGTAACAGTGACAGGTGGTGATAGGGGGTGATTGATGGGTAATTAGTGAGTGTTTAGAGGAGAGAATAGATGGAAACACTGCGCTTGGGTGGTGATCTGATGTCGGATCTGCGGGCGATCTAATGGTGTGGGTGGGTGATCAGATTGCCCGCAAGGGGCAGGTTAGGGGCTGATTGATGGGTGGCAGTGACAGGGGGTGATTGATGGGTGATAGGTGATTGGCAGGTGATTGACAGGTGATCAGTGGGTTATTACAGGGAAGAACAGATGTAATTAATGCACTGGCGAATTGATAAGGGGGGGTCAGAGGGCAATCTGAGCGTGTTGGCGGGTGATTGGGTGCCCGCAAGGGGCAGCTTAGGGTCTGATCTGATAGGTAACAGTGACAGGTGGTGATAGGGGGTGATTGATGGGTGATTGATGGGTAATTAGTGGGTGTTTAGAGAAGATAACAGATGTAAACAATACATTTGGGAGGTAATCTGACGGCGGGTTTGCGGGCGATCTAATGGTGTGGGTGGGTGATCAGATTGCCCGCAAGGGGCAGGTTAGGGGCTGATTGATGGGTGGCAGTGACAGGGGGTGATTGATGGGTGATAGGTGATTGGCAGGTGATTGACAGGTGATCAGTGGGTTATTACAGGGAAGAACAGATGTAATTAATGCACTGGCGAATTGATAAGGGGGGGTCAGAGGGCAATCTGAGCGTGTTGGCGGGTGATTGGGTGCCCGCAAGGGGCAGATTAGGGTCTGATCTGATAGGTAAAAGTGACAGGTGGTGATAGGGGGTGATTGATGGGTGATTGATGGGTAATTAGTGGGTGTTTAGAGGAGAGAATAGATGTAAACAATGGATTTGGGAGGTGATCTGATGTCGGATCTGCGGGCGATCTATTGGTGTGGGTGGGTGATCAGATTGCCCGCAAGGGGCAGGTTAGGGGCTGATTGTTGGGTGGCAGTGACAGGGGGTGATTGATGGGTGATTGATGGGTGATTGATGGGTGATTGACGGGTGATTGACAGGTTATCAGGGAAGATAGATGCATACAGTACACAGGGGGGGGGGGTCTGGGAGGGGGTCTGGGGAGAATCTGAGGGGTGGGGGGGTGATCAGGAGGGGGCAGGCGGCAGGGGGGGGGGATAAAAAAAAAATAGCGTTGACAGATAGTGACAGGGAGTGATTGATGGGTTATTAGGGGGGTGATTGGGTGCAAACAGGGGTCTGGGGGGTGGGCAGGGGGGGGTCTGAGGGGTGCTGTGGGCGATCAGTGGGCGGGGGGGGGCAGATCAGTGTGTTTGGGTGCAGACTAGGGTGGCTGCAGCCTGCCCTGGTGGTCCCTCGGACACTGGGACCACCAGGGCAGGAGGCAGCCTGTATAATACACTTTGTATACATTACAAAGTGTATTATACACTTTGTAGCGGCGATCGCGGGGTTAACATCCCGCCGGCGCTTCCGTATGGCCGGCGGGATGTTACGGCGGGTGGGCGGAGCCAGTTGCCGGGGGAAGCGCGCGTCATCAATGACGCGATCGCTCCCCCGGCATGCCTAAAGGACGCGCCGCCTGAAGGCGTATTGCGGTCCTTTAGGCGTCCACTTTGCCGCCGCCCATGGGCTGTGGGCGGTCGGCAAGTGGTTAAAGAGGAACTGTCGTGAAAATCTTAAAATTTAAAACACATACAAATATGAAGTACATTTCTTCCAGAGTAAAATGAGCCATAAATTACTTTTATCCTATGTTGCTGTCACTTACAGTAGGTAGTAAAAATCTGACATTGCCGACAGGTTTTGGGTTAATCCATCTGTTCATGGGGGATTCTCAGCATGGCCTTATTCTTTATAAAGACATTCCCTGAAAAAGATTTATACAAAGATGCTGGCCAGCCTCCCTGCTCGCTGCACACTATTCTGGCAGTTGAATGGAGCAACTGCCATTCACTAAGTGCTTTTAAAAATAAAGAAAACCCTGAGAACCCCCCACGGGAAGTTGGGCTAGTCCAAAATGTGTCGGTAATGTCAGATTTCAACTACTTACTGTAAGTGACAGCAACATAGGAGAAAAGTAATTTATGGCTCATTTTACTCTGGAAGAAACGTACTTCTTATTTGTATGTGTTTTAAATTTTAAGATTTTCGCGACAGTTTCACTTTAAGTGAAAAAAACAAAACAAAACAAAAAAACAGTTTTACTAACCTGGGGCTTCTATCATCCCCCTGCAGCTGTTCAGTGCCCTCGCAGTCACGAGCGGATCCTCCTGTCCCCCGCCGCCAGCTACTTTCAGTTTGCCGACAGGCCTGGCCATGTGTAGCCTTCTACACGTTCCCGTCCGCAATAGCGGACAGGAACACATAGAGGGAGATGACTGGCCAGCAAGCCTGTTGGTTGAAAGTGAAAGTAGCTGGTGGCGGGGGACAGGAGGCTCTGATCTTGACTGCAAGGGTGCCGGAGAGCTGCAAGGGGCTGGCAGAAGCCCCAGGTGAGTAAAACTGTTTTTTGGTGTTTTTTGACTTAAGGATCCCTTTAATTTGTAATTAAACTCACCTGTAGCAATTAAAAGGAGCTGGTCATATGGAAATAACCACTTACAATAAGTTAAGAAGATGGAGAAATGTTGATCCAGTCTTGCTTTTTAGTTGTCTGTGTTACTGAGCTTGGAGAAAAAAAGAAAAGCAAAGAATTGCCTGGGGATTTGAAAATCGACATTATAGAAATGCATGGACAATCCCAAAACTAAAGGTGCATCTCTAGAGGTGCTAATGTTCCTGTGTCCACTGTGCGCAACATGGTAAGAAAGTTCACAGCCCATGGCTCTGTAGCTAATCTCTTTGGACATGAATGAAAGAGAAAGATTGATGATATGTTACAAAGAAATATTGTCCGAAAGAACCTTAATTAACTTCCAAACAAATCCAAGCTGTCCTGCAGAAACAGGATAGAACAGTGTCAGCTCGCACTATCTATTGTCATCTGAATGAAAAGGGACGCTATGGCAAGAGACCCAGAAGGAGCATACATATTTATATATAGCTGGGCGCACGGTGAGCCAAATGACAGCTCACCCTGCTGCCGCTCAAATTCCTGATGGTGTTAATTACTATTCCCCCTCTGAGTCGTAGCAACTCTGAGAGAGAAGTAATTCGGGATCCGGCGATTGCCGTTACTCCAAATTACCCTTGCGCTGGGCGCGTAGTACAGCACTAATGCTATTGCAGTGCCCAGTTTCAGCACGAGCCGAAACAACTTGCTTTGCCGAAGGACCTCACTGCTGACACAGGAACGTAAAAATCCAAATTGGAGTGTAACGATTGGTGTCAGCACGCAGAGAGAATCTGATTATTGGTGATCTGCAGTATCACCAAGAATGCAGATATATACCTGATTATTGATGATCTGCAGAATCACCGATAATACAGATATATTACTAACCTCTGGACACCTATGGGTATGTAAGTGTTTGGTGTAACAGTAGTACTTTGAGTAATGCACCTGCTGGGCACAGGAACCTTCCAGCAGCATGAGACTCTCCAAGGGGTGGAGTCAGGCTGGAGACAGGAAGGGCCAGAGAGTGAGTGACACCTGAAGGTGGATGTCACTATCTGATCTGGAGACTATCTCATAAGGGGAGAGATAGCTCTCGAGGTCGGACATGCCTGGTCGGTAACACACGGACAGATAAAGTACAAAGACAGGAGGCTGTATCTGTATCCAAGGCAAGCAGGTAGGGATGGTCGGAAATGCCAATTTCCGATTCCGCGGTAATTCCGCATTCCGTCATTGCCAATTACCGATTCCGCTTTCCGCTACCAATTTCCGCATTCCAATGCGGAATTTCCGCCGGAAATCGCGGAAATTCCGCCCGCTTTTAACATCGATTTTCTCAAAAACTATAAGGTCTTTTTGAAAACTTTTTTTTGCATCTTGTTCAGAAGATTCTGTTTAATAAACGCTGAAAGTTTCTAGGACGTACCGGGGCTTTGCTATTAACCACTAAAGTCGGCAGATTTTTCCTGTAATGTAAATGCAGAAAATAGGCAGAAGCAGATTTTCTGCATTTTACATTACAGTAAAAATCTGCCGAATTTAGTGGTTAATAGCAAAGCCCTCGTAAGTCCTAGAAACACCAAACTTTCAGCGTTTATTAAACACAATCTTCTGAACAAGATGCAAAAAAAAGTTTTCAAAAAGACCTTATAGTTTTTGAAAAAATCAATGTTAAAGTCAGGTGGAATTTACGCAATTTCCGGCGGAAATTCGCCTAACGCACTTGCATTACCGATTTCCGCATTCCGAGGCGGAAATGCAATTTCTGATGAGCATCCCTACAAGCAGGGTGTGGCAACGGAATATCAGATATGCGAGGTACCGAATCAGAGGACAGAGGAGTAGTCAAGAAAGCAATAAGTCATAACAGATATCAAACAATGCCTAGTCTGGGTGTGAGGTCTGTGGTCTCTCCACCCTGGAACTAGTCTGATGTATAACAAAATGATCGTACAAGTTCCGTAGTCTTGGGTGCGAGGTCCGTGGTCTCAGCACCCCGGAACTAGTCTGATGTATAACACAAATGATAATAGTTCAAGTAATCTGGCTCAGTGTGAATTCCCAGGTCCACCTGGTTCAAACACACTGTTGGATCTGACTAAGGTCTGAGTGCTTCCACGTAGTGTTCGCAACGGCAGACAACTTGCAACTGGCCAGCAGTAACTATATATGGAGTAGTGCTCTCCAGCACCACCCCTAATTGATCAACCAATAGTATCCTGCTCTGGAGTCAGCTAATCGGCGTGATCAGCTGACTCTCTCTGCCCAGCATAAGAATTCTGCCTTTCAGCGCACGCGCGCGTATTCCTAAGCCTGTGTGCACTAACAGACTCAGCCACACCAGACACACGCTGCCGCGTGCAAACCGCCGCACTGGACGCGGAACCAGCCGCCTTACTGTTGTTGCATGCGGGGGCTTTTCCACGTTCTGCCCTGCTACCAGACATACGCTTCCGCGTGCAAACCACCGCATTGGACGCGGAATCATCCGCCTCCTCAGTAGCACACGCGGCGGCTTTTCCACGTTTCCTTACATGGAGTACTCTAAAATTTACCTGTGGAAGCCACAATCCTTCTAGGAGAATGTTATCTGGAAAGATGAGATAAATATACAGCTTTTCAGTAATGGATATCATTACACTGTTTACAGAAAACAAAAGGAAGCCTTCAAAGAAAGGATCACAGTCCCTACAGTCAAACATGGGGAGGTTCAATGATATTTTGAAGTTGCTTTGCTGTTTCAGGCACTGGTAGTTTTGACTGTATGTGTGGTATTGTAAAATCTGAAGACTACCAAAGAATTCTAGGACACAGTGTGTAGTGACTAGTGTCAAAAAGATGGGTCGCAGCTGGAGGTCATGGGTCTTACAGCAGGATAATGACCCAAAACATACGGTACTTCAGAATTCACCCGAAAAATGGATTAAGACAAAGCGCTAGAGAGTTCTGAAGTGGCCGGCAATGTATCCAGACGAATAGAAATGGTAGGGAGTCCGCTCTCTTGCTCTGGAGTCAGCTGATCGGCGTGATCAGCTGACTCTCTCTGCCCAGCATAAGAATTCTGCCTTTCAGCGCACGCGTGTGTATTCCTAAGCCTGTGTGCACTAACAGACTCAGCCACACCAGACACATGCTGCCGCGTGCAAACCGCCGCGCTGGACGCGGAACCAGCCGCCTTACTGTTGTTGCATGCGGCGGCTTTTCCGCGTTCTGCCCTGCTACCAGACACACGCTTCCGCGTGCAAACCACCGCATTGGACGCGGAATCATCCGCCTCCTCAGTAGCACACGTGGAGGCTTTTCCGCGTTTTCTCACAGTACCCCCCCCCCCCCCCCCGAGGAGTGGACTCCGGACATCTCCCGCCAGGCTTCTCAGGATGCAAGTTATGGAACTCACTTTTCAACTCCTCTGCGTGCATGCGACATTCTGGTACCCAAGTTCTCTCCTCAATGCCATACCCCTTCCAGTGTACCAAATACTGCACGGAGTTCTGCACAAGCCGGGAGTCTAGAATCTTCTCAATTTCATACTCTGGTTGGTCATCAATCAACACGGGGGGGGGGGGGGGGAAGCAGAATCCACGTGTACTGCTGGCTTGAGCAAGGACACATGGAACGATCTCACACCTCGCATGGAGATCAATGGCATAAGTGACATCATTGATTTTCCTGGTCACTGGAAACGGACCCACAAATCTGGGACCTAACTTGGGAGACAGTTGCTTCAGAGCCAAATGTCGTGTGGACACCCAGACCAAGTCACCTGGAAGGAATTCCCACTCTATGGAACGTCTCTTATCAGCCTGTTTCTTCTAACTCTGAAAGGCCCTCCTCAAATTTCTTTCTACCATTCCCCAAGTCTGCTTCAAGGACCTCTGCCAATCCTCCAGGGCTGGAAACGGAGTGGCAGCCACTGGTAATGGGGTGAACTTAGGTAACCTTCCTGTCAACACCTGGAATGGGGAAAAACCTGAAGAGGAGCTCTTCAAGTTGTTGTGTGCAAATTCTGCAAATGGCAGGAATTTGACCCAGTCGGTCTGAACATCTGCCACATAACACCTCAGAAACTGTTCCAGAGACTGATTGGTTCTCTCGGTCTGGCCATTGGTCTGTGGGTGGTAGCCTGATAAAAAAGATAGTTCCATGTCCAACTGATGGCAGAATGCTCTCCAAAACTTAGAAATAAATTGGACTCCCTGATCTGACACTATATTTTCCGGAATACCATGCAGCCGGAAAATATGTTGGATGAAGAGATCGGCCAACTCCTGGGCTGAGGGGAGTCCTTTCAGGGGGACAAAATGGGCCATCTTGCTGAAACGATCGACTCCCACCCAAATGACCGTCATGCCCTCAGACCTGGGGAGTTCGCCAACAAAATCCATGGACAGATGGGTCCATGGCTCACTCGGGACTGGCAATGATTGCAATGTCCAAACAGGTGCCTGACAGGAGGGTTTGCTTCTAGCACACACTGCACATTCTCTTACATACTCTTTGCAGTCAGTTGCCAATGACGGCCACCAGGCACACTTCGCTACGAGGTCCTGAGTTCTGGTGGCCCCAGGATGCCCAGCATTCTTGTGGGAATGGAACAACTGCAGAATTTGAAGACGAAAAGGCAATGGTATGAACATGACCCCTTCAGGCTTCCCCTCAGGTACATCGTGTTGGAACGGACTCAACGTTTTTGTCCAGTCCCTCCAGGTCTCAGTGGCGGCCAGAACCACTTTCTGAGCAAGAATGGTTTCTGGGTCTGAGGGCTGTCCTGTCTCGGGCTCAAAACATCTGGACAAAGCATCAGCTTTGATGTTCTTACTACCAGGGGTATGCGTGATTACAAATCTGAATCTCGAGAAGAATAATGACCACCGAGCCTGTCGGGGGCTAAGTCTCTTAGCGCCCTCAATGTACTCCAAATTCTTGTGGTCAGTATAGACAGTAATGGTATGTTCTGCACCCTCTAGCCAATGTCGCCATTCCTCAAAGGCCAACTTAATGGCTAGAAGTTCCCTATTGCCTATATCGTAGTTCTTCTCTGCGGGTGAAAACCTACGTGAAAAATAGGCACAGGGGTGTAACTTTCCCTGCAACCCAGAACGCTGAGACAGCACAGCCCCTACCCCTACCTCTGAGGCATCTACCTCCACGATAAAGGGGAAGGTGGTGTCGACATGTCTCAAAATGGGTGCAGTACAAAACAATTTCTTTAGAGTGGAGAAAGCAGCATGGGCCTCAGGGGACCAGTGGTGAGTATCTGCCCCTTTCTTTGTGAGACTGGTGAGAGGTGAGATCACCCTAGAGTACCCCTTTATGAACCTCCTATAGTAGTTGGCGAACCCCAGAAACCTCTGGAGAGCCTTCAGTCCCACAGGTTGGGGCCACTCCAAAACAGCTGAAACTTTTCCAGGCTCCATAGAGAGGCCAGAGGTTGAAATTATGTACCCTAGAAAGGCAACAGAGGTCACTTCGAAAATGCATTTCTCCAGCTTAGCATACAGCATGTTTTGTCTCAACTTCCGTAACACAAACTTAACATGATCTCTGTGCTCTAAGAGGTTGGACGAGAAAATTAGTATGTCGTCTAAGTATACTAAGACGAATTTGCCCAACACCTCTCTAAAGACTTCATTAATCAGCTCTTGAAAGACGGTCGGGGCATTACACAACCCGAAGGGCATCACCAGGTACTCGTAGTGCCCGTCGGGTGTGTTAAAGGCCGTCTTCCATTCATCACCGTCCCTGATCCGCACAAGGTTGTAAGCACCCCTCAAATCCAGTTTTGAAAAAATCTTAGCATTGGTGACTTGAGTAAATAAATCGTCTATTAAAGGCAATGGATAGCGATTTTTTACTGTAATTTTATTTAAGCCTCGATAATCAATGCAGGGCCGGAGGCCTGCATCTTTCTGTTTTGCAAAAAAGAACCCTGCCCCTGCCGGGGATCGAGAAGGGCGAATAAAACCTTTTGCTAAGTTCTCTCGGATGTATTCCTTCATGGCCAACTTCTCTGGTCCAGATAAATTATAGAGATGACCTCTAGGGGGCATACAACCAGACCTGAGATCAATGGGGCAATCAAAGGGACGGTGTGGAGGAAGTTTATCTGCTGACTTGGGACAGAACACGTCTGCAAATTCTGAATACTGATCTGGCAATCCCTCCATGTGAATCTTGGTTTTACCAAAGGTTACTTTCGCTAGACACTGATGATAGCAATGGGCAGACCAGCTTGTTAGCTGACCCGTAGCCCAATTAATCTGAGGCGAGTGAATTTGTAACCATGGCATGCCAAGAATGATCGTGGAGGTTGCCATTCGTAACACGAAAAATGATAAACTTTCTTTATGCAACACCCCTATTGTGACCCCCAAGTCTGGGGTCTGGAAAAGAGGGTGATTACTCTGCAGAGGGGAATCATCCACTGCAGTGACCCGAATCTGTTGTTTTAGTGGGGAGATCGGAATCCCCAAATTCTTAGCAAACTCATAATCCATAAAATTAGCTGCTGAGCCAGAGTCTATGAAGGCCTCAGTAGTCTCTGTCTTATCCTGCCAGGATATAGTGCAAGGGGGAAGAAAACGTTTGTCATCGAGAGGTAAAGACTGCGTGCCTGGGGTATTACCTCCGACTACACCTAGGCGGCAGCGTTTCCCGACTTCTTGGGACAATTCTGCACTTTATGACCCCCTCTGCACAGTATAGACAGAGCTGCTCTGTTTCCCTACGTCTCCGTTCCACCTGAGACAATCTCGACCGACCAATCTGCATTGGTTCCAGTGGGGGTGAAGCAGGTGGAGATGGAACAGAAGGAGACGCTGGAGGAGTACCTTACATTGTTCCTACCCCGGGTCTGTCTTGGGTATCGTAAACTACGATCAATTCTGATGGCCGATGAAATGGCCTCATCAAGGGATTTGGGCTCAGGATGACCCAACATTAGATCAGAAACTGCGTCTGACAACCCCGATAAGAAACAGTCTAAAAGAGCGAATAAGTCCCATCGAGCTGATACTGCCCACTTTCTAAACTCCGCAGCATAGTTTTCTACCGGACCTTTGCCCTGCCGCAACGACTTGAGCTTCCGCTCAGCGGTAGAGGCAATATCTGGGTCATCGTAAATTATAGCCATAGCTTTAAAAAATTCATCTACCGAGGTCAGGGCCTTATCCCCCGTGGGAAGGCTATATGCCCAAGTCTGGGAATCCCCTGACAATAGAGTCTTAATGAAGGTTACTCTCTGTGCCATGGTCCCTGATGAATTAGGTCTTAACTCAAAGTATGATAACACTCTGTTTCTAAAATTTCGGAAGTCAGATCTGTGACCAGAAAACCTTTCAGGTACAGACATGCGTATGTCTGTGCTAGGAGGAGATCGCACGGTATCCACAGCCGTCTGATAAACTTGTACAGTCCCAGACAAAGCGTTGATTTGAGTCTGGTGACTGTCCAGTACTCGGGTGTAATTCTCCACCGTAGTGGTGAGTACATCGAGACGGCTGCGGAGTGCGTCCATTTGGGTTGGGTCTGCCGTTCTGTAACGATTGGTGTCAGCACGCAGAGAGAATCTGATTATTGGTGATCTGCAGTATCACCAAGAATGCAGATATATACCTGATTATTGATGATCTGCAGAATCACCGATAATACAGATATATTACTAACCTCTGGACACCTATGGGTATGTAAGTGTTTGGTGTAACAGTAGTACTTCGAGTAATGCACCTGCTGGGCAGGGGATATTAGGCAGTAAAGGAACACTGCTCTGAGAGCACAGGAACCTTCCAGCAGCCTGAGACTCTCCAAGGGGTGGTATCAGGCTGGAGACAGGAAGGGCCAGAGAGTGAGTGACACTTGAAGGTGGATGTCACTATCTGATGTGGAGACTATCTCTTAAGGTAAGAGATAGCTCTCGAGGTCGGACACGCCTGGTCGGTAACACACGGACAGATAAAGTACAAAGACAGAAGGCTGATTCGGTATCCAAGGCAAGCAGGGTCTGGCAACGGAATATCAGATATGCGAGGTACCGAATCAGAGGACAGAGGAGTAGTCAAGAAAGCAATAAGTCATAACAGATACCAAACAATGCCTAGTCTGGGTGTGAGGTCCGTGGTCTCTCCACCCTGGAACTAGTCTGATGTATAACAAAATGATTGCACAAGTTCCCTAGTCTTGGGTGCGAGGTCCGTGGTCTCAGCACCCCGGAACTAGTCTGATGTATAACACAAATGATAATAGTTCAAGTAATCTGGCTCAGTGTGAATTCCCAGGTCCACCTGGTTCAAACACACTGTTGGATCTGACTAAGGTCTGAGTGCTTCCACGTAGTGTTCGCAACGGCAGACAACTTGCAACTGGCCAGCAGTAACTATATATGGAGTAGTGCTCTCCAGCACCACCCCTAATTGATCAACCAATAGTATCCTGCTCTGGAGTCAGCTGATCGGCGTGATCAGCTGACTCTCTCTGCCCAGCATAAGAATTCTGCCTTTCAGCGCACGCGCGCGTATTCCTAAGCCTGTGTGCACTAACAGACTCAGCCACACCAGACACACGCTGCCGCGTGCAAACCGCCGCGCTGGACGCGGAACCAGCCGCCTTACTGTTGTTGCATGCGGGGGCTTTTCCACGTTCTGCCCTGCTACCAGACATACGCTTCCGCGTGCAAACCACCGCATTGGACGCGGAATCATCCGCCTCCTCAGTAGCACACGCGGCGGCTTTTCCGCGTTTCCTTACATGGAGTACTCTAAAATTTACCTGTGGAAGCCACAATCCTTCTAGGAGAATGTTATCTGGAAAGATGAGATAAATATACAGCTTTTCAGTAATGGATATCATTACACTGTTTACAGAAAACAAAAGGAAGCCTTCAAAGAAAGGATCACAGTCCCTACAGTCAAACATGGGGAGGTTCAATGATATTTTGAAGTTGCTTTGCTGTTTCAGGCACTGGTAGTTTTGACTGTATGTGTGGTATTGTAAAATCTGAAGACTACCAAAGAATTCTAGGACACAGTGTGTAGTGACTAGTGTCAAAAAGATGGGTCGCAGCTGGAGGTCATGGGTCTTACAGCAGGATAATGACCCAAAACATACGGTACTTCAGAATTCACCCGAAAAATGGATTAAGACAAAGCGCTAGAGAGTTCTGAAGTGGCCGGCAATGTATCCAGACGAATAGAAATGGTAGGGAGTAACCGCTCTCTTGTGGAATGAAGAGACAGTGCTGGGACCAAGGCAGCCAGGCCCAAGTGAACTGAGAAAATAAAACGGATGGTCCGCACAAATGTCTCAAAAGAAATTGCAAAATTTATTCAGGACATGTTCCAGCACAAAAAGAAGCTCAAGACTGACATGTTTCGAACTCCAGGTCCTTAATCATAGTCAATGTATCCAGACATAAATCCCGTAGAACACCTGTGGAGATATCTAAAAACACCAGTTGGGAGAAGGAACCATTCATATTTAAGAGACCCGGAGCTGCTGGCAAAGGAAGAGTGGTCCAAACTTCCAGTAGAGAGATGTAAAAGATTTCTATCCTGTTGGTCAGCCACTTAGAGGTAACCTGCAGTGTTCAAGAATGTAACAGACCAGTGACTGTCACCATGACAACCAAAAACCAGAGGATCACTATGCTTCAAATATGATTCAATACTTTATTGCTAGTACACCAAATATTCAAAATGTATAAAATACACAGTGGGCCACTATGACAAGGACCCAGCTTCTTTCAAATTGCATATTGTATCAAAGTATGAGGTGAAAACAGATCACATTGATGGGTTTTGGCGTCATCATGGTATAAGAGAAACTAAGCTAGATTAGGTAGATAAAGGTAGGTCTAAGTGTCCTGAGGAGGCGTGGAATCACGTGTTGACACAGACGGTTTTTACCTGTTGTAATCTGTTTTTGTACCGTGGTCTTGGATAAAGAATCTCTACTTCAGAGTTCCGGAATCCGCATCTCTTTTGTTCCAACTAAGATAGATTAGGGCATTAAGTAGATACTATCACTTACAGTTAGAGATGGCTCGAATTTTCGGTTCGCGAACCTCGAACGCGAACTTCCGCAAAAGGTTCGGTACGCGCAAACTTATGCAAACCGCAATAGACTTCAATGGGGACGCGAACTTTGAAAACTAGAAATATTTATGCTGGCCACAAAAGTGATGGAAGAGATGTTTCAAGGGGTCTAACATCTGAGTTTTTGCACGGATGAGTGGGATACATGCCAAAAGTCCCTGGGAAAAATCTGGATTTGACGCACAGCAGCATTTTAAGGGCAGAAATCACATTGCATGCTAAATTGGATGCCCAAAGTGCTTTAAAACATCTTGCATGTGTATATGTTACGGCCAGAACCCGAAGTTTGGCCAGAACTAGAAGTGGCCGGCCACTTCGGGTTCTGGCCGGCCAATGTGCGAACTGGCCGCTGCGCTGCGGCCAATGTGAGAAATGCAACAATTCCTGTAAAGTTAATGGGATGTTGTGGCCGCAGCGCAGCGGGCAAATGTATCACACATCTTTACTTTATTCAATGACATTAAGCCGACCGGCTTTTTCCCCGCTTTCTCTCTTCCCCTCGCCTCTCTCTCCTCCCCTCGCCTCTCTCTCTTCCTTCTCTTATGGGCAGCCGGGCGGGGGACACGCGTGTCCAGGAGAGTCGTTCGTCGCGGCAGGAGAGCAGAGCGGGGAGGCTGCAGACATCGCTTCTGCCAGCACCCGCTCTGCAAGAACGGCAGGATTCCCCTGCCGCGACGAACGACTCCAGAGGGACACGCGTGTCCCCCGCCCGGCTGCCCATAAGAGAAGAAGAGAGAGAGGCGGGGGGAGGAGGAGAGAGAGGCGGGGGGGAGGAGAGAGGCAGAGAAAAAGCCGGGCGGCTTAATGTCATTGAATAAAGTAAAGATGTGTGATACATTTGCCCGCTGCGCTGCGGCCACAACATCCCATTAACCTTACAGGAATTGTTGCATTTCTCACATTGGCCGCAGCGCAGCGGCCAGTTCGCACATTGGCCGGCCAGAACCCGAAGTGGCCGGCCACTTCTAGTTCTGGCCAAACTTCGGGTTCTGGCCGTAACATATACATCAATCAGGGAGTTTAATTAGAGTACTGCTTCACACTGACAGACCAAACTCGCTGTGTAACGCACCTCAAACAGCTGTTTGTGTAGTGACGGCTGTGCGCACCATGGCGAGAGTGCAGGCCATGGCGATTTTAAAGCCCATATGGTCACCGGGCTGAGGTAGCTCAATGGCAGAACAACAGTGACTGTCCAGCTGATCAAATTTGCTTTGTCCACAATGAAGCAACGACCTTATTATCTTGGGTGTGACCCCCCCCGCCCGAGACACTCATATAGCCGGTGGTCGTTGCTTCATTGTGATACGCAAGCCCCTTCACCTCGGCAAGGTAACGATCACGAAGGGGAATTGACACATGTACATGCCTTTTGTTTTGTTGTTGCAGCTGCAGTGCAGCCAGAAAAATTAGGCAGGCATGTACACGCACCAGAAAAATTATTATATCGGCCGCTGCTAGCAGCAGCCTTGAAAATTCAGGAATCCGCCTGGAGTCCTGGACCCTGTTGGTGGTGGTGGAGAAGGCAGTCAAACTACCTGCAGGCAGAGATGCTGTGTGGGGAGCGACTTAGTCTGGGGGCAGGCAGCCAGTCACAAGGCGTGCAGGCAGAGATGCTGTGTGTGGGGACTGACTTAGTCTTCGGGCGGGCAGTAGCCCTCCGGGATCCATGCCTCATTCATTTTGAAAAAGGTGAGGTACTAAACACTTTAGTGACCTAGGTGACTCTTCTCAGTGACAATGCCTCCAGCTGCGCTGAAGGTCCTTTCTGACAGGACGCTTGAGGCAGGGCCAGACAGAAGTTGGATGGCAAATTGTGACAGCTTTGGCCACATAGATAACTGCTTGTGTTCATGTAGGTAGGTGCACTACTGAACAGGTATGCAGAGATTGGTATTACAAATGTGCAGCTGTCACACACACACACAGGTACCGTGAACAGGTGCAGCGAGTGACTGGTATATAACAATGCGTGTGCTCACATATGTAGGTAGGTGCACTGAACAGGTAGGTATGCAGTGATTGGTATTACAAATGTGCAGCTGTCACACACACTGAATGTGCTGGGCCAGGTACCGTGAACAGGTGCAGCGAGTGACTGGTATATAACACTGCTTGCGGTCACGTAGGTAGGTGCACTACTGAACAGGTATGCAGGGATTGGTATTACAAATGTGCAGCTGTCACACACACTGAATGTGCTGGGCCAGGCAGTGGCACAGTAGGAATTACCAAGGGGCCAAGGTCCAGCAGCTGCGACTGACTGACAGGGCTGTATATGCAACACACACACACACACACACACACACACACACACGCACGCACGCACGCACACACACACACACACACACACACACACACACACACACACACACACACACACACACACACACACACACACACACACACACACACACACACACACACACACACACAGATCACAAGAACAACATTAGCTCTCAAAAGAGCTGTTGAGGATGAGGAGTGCTTTTTAGCAATAAGTATCAGCAAGGAGCAAGCTAACAAGCCTACCACAAGAACCTAACTAAGCTTTCCCTATGTCTACAGCAGGTTATCTTCCTTCTCTAATTACTGCAGCCACACGAGTGAGTGAAAAGGCTGACGCTGCCTGCGTTTTATAAGGGTGGGGGGCTCCAGGAGGGAGTATAGCCTGATTGGCTACCCTGTGTCTGCTGACTGATGTAGAAGGTCAAAGTTGACCCTAATGATGTAATATAGGGCGTTGGTCGAACTCGCATATAGTTTGCGGTTCACAGCGAACGCAAACCACCGAAGTTCGCGCGAATAAGTTAGCGGGCCATCTCTAGTTACGGTGGCAAAGGATGTACAGTATGGTATACAGTACATATGGTATATATACTCCACATCTTTCTGCGACACATCGGGGAGGGTAGATGGCCACCATACACACTAGATTCTGGGGTCAGGGCCACCTCTTCTGAGAACCATCTTGCGTGTGTGCAAGGCTTTAGAGTAAACCTCTGCATTACCAACCACTTTCTTAATGTCAATGCACTAGTATTAGCGTGATGGAGTATTTGGCCCCATACAACCCTTTAACCTTTTCTCACACCCGAGGAACTGAGCCAGAGGAGTAATATTTCATTTTGATCATCACTTTTTTTTAAAGGACTTACGAGGCCAGATTTGTAAAAAATACATTAAAAAAGTTAGATACCTGTGTGTGTTTGCAATGCACGGAGGACGCCGTCCACGCCCTCCGTGCCGTTCCGCCTGGTCCCCGCTGCTTAATATGCCCCCAAACGGTCCCCGACCACGCGGCCCGGGTCGTGCTCTCCAGCCTGTACCAAGATGGCCGCCGGAGCTGGCCGCGGCTGCGCAGCCTGCATAGCCGCGAGTGCGGCTGCGCAGCTCTAAGGCCAACCCCCCAATCCACGTAACAGTAGCGTGGATCGGGGAGTTGGCCTTAGAGCTGCGCAGCCGGCCATCTTTGTGAAGGCTGGAGAGCCCGACCCGGGCCTTGCGGTCGGGGGTCGTTCGGGGGCATATTAAGCAGCGGGGACCAGGCGGAACGGCACGGAGGGCGCGGGCGGCGTCCTCCGTGCCTTGCAAACACACACAGGTATCTAACTTTTTTTATGTATTTTTTACAAATCTGGCCTCGTAAGTCCTTTAAATACCAAATTCATAAAAGGCTGATCAGTTTTTTCTCCTTGGACAATCAGTGCTTTAATCTCTGTATTGTAATTAAAGGGCACTCCGAAGCTTCAGTCAAGTAAATGGAGTAACTTATCACCAAGTAGCAGTTACTAAGTTCTACTGCAGCCAGGGCCGGATTTACCATTAGGCACTGTAGGCACGTGCCTAGGGGCGGAGCCATTTGTGAGGGGCGGGCGGATCACTGACCACGCAAAGTACCTCTTTGTATTCCTCCCTCCCTCCCTGCATCTGTTTAAAAAATGTGGCAGCACAGCAGGCAGCGCTTCCATCCTTCCGTGAGCGGCGCATGTTTAATGTTTCCTGCGTTCCAGACCCAGCGGCCAGCGCTGATCTCACTCCTAAGCAGCGCCCCCTGCATCCTCTCCATGTCACGCTGTGTGTAACCATGGAGAGGACGCAGGGGGCGTTGCTCAGGAGTGACGTTAGCTGCCTGGAACGCATGGAGGAGATAGCACCATACCTGTTACCGCCGAGGGGGACACTTGGGCGGCCGGGTCGCCGCTCCTCCGTATCCCATTCTGGTCTCCTCTGCCATCGCCTTCTGCCCTCAAGTTCCCCGCAGCCGCTGCCTGGAGCCGCGCTGCATACTTGGGTGAAGAGGGACTTGAAGTATCTGTGGCTCCGCCCCCTCCAACTCCTGGAAGAGCTGCCTGCCTGAACTGTGCACACTAGGACAGAAGGAAGGTAAACATGAATGTGCACGCTATGTATTAGCCTGTCTAATTTCTGCTAGTATGTGTCCAATCACAATTATCCCGTGTCCCCTGTGTCACCTGACTGCCACATTAGTTAAAGGAGTCATTATAAAACAGATAATGCTACCTCCAATACTACTAGTATCCAGTGTATCCTCCAGCCCCTGGCAGCCAATATGACCCTCGTCGCAGCTCCGCTCTCCGCCGCTGCCCCCCAGTCCCAGACCTCCAGCTCATCCTCTACTGCATCTGTGCGAGCGCCGCTGTCTTTCACCTCCACATGGCCCGGGGTGTACCGCACAGGCTCAGTAGTTTTGCGCCTGTGCAGTACGCTCCGGACCATGTAGAGGTGATTGACAGTGGCGCAGTAGAGGACACTGGCGAGGCACTGTCAGGGACCGGGAGCCAGCGGCAAAGCGCGGAGCTGCAGCGAGGGACATAGCGGCTGTGAGGGGCTGGAGGAAGCCCTGGGTAAGTAGTACTGGGGGTAGCATTATCTGTTTGATGACTCCTTTAAGCTCATTTGAAAGCACATGATGTTAAAGCCAAAGTCTGCTTCCATGAAAGAAGGAAGTAGACACAATGCAGATTTATTGCAGGATTTGTATCAGCTGTAACAAATCTTTAAAGGTTATTATGCTGTTCAGGGCTGTGGATTTAGTACAAAAATATTCCGACTCTGACTCCCAACTCTTCAGTTTAGGAAACCTCTGACTCCAAATCTGACTCCAGGAACCCAAAATTGCTCCGACTCCTTGACTCCGACTCCAACATCACTGCCCTGATGCTGTTGTGTATATTTTAGAGCAGAGCGGAAGTTCTGTGTTCAGGTCTGCTTTAACCCTTCCACTGACTGCTCTCTGCATGTGATCTCTTTACCAGCAGCAGAAGCGTCATGTACAGGGGGAGCACTGCCACCCGTTTGTGGGACCCCTAAAGTGTTTAACTGGCCGCGGCGTCTAATAGACGCCGCACCAGTTCTTTCCCAGCTACCCGCAGCTCACCTCAGCCAGCGGGAGTCCTCCGGGAAGCAGAACAGGGCTGCGGGAAGATGGCGTCCGAAGCCCTGAACTGGAGACTATTTGCCATCTTCCTGTAGCCCTGCTATTCCTTTCAGCGCGGGAGATTTGAGCAGGAGGATCGTCGGGGGAGCGGCGCACCAGAGGCCGGCCAGGAGAGGAGACTTCTGCCAGATGAGTAATTTTTTTTTTTTGCAGGTGAAATGTTGCCTACTGTACAATTATATTCTGCTGAAATGCTGCACACATTGCAATTATTTTCTGGTGAAAGGCTGCACACATTACGATTATTTTATGGTGAAACATTGTGGCATTATGATTATTTTATGGTGAAACGCTGCCCATTACAATTATTTTATAGTGAAACGCTGCCCCATTATGATTATTTGGCACCTATTGGGGGGGCCCTTCCAAATTTGCGCAGGGTGGCCCAGTGATTTCTAGTTACGCCCCTGCACCTAACTATCCCCACTGACTTCTCTCTGTGCTGTCAATACCTACCTACTGTATTTTCCCACCTACCTACCCCCACTGACTTCTTTCTGTGCCCTCTATACCTACGTGCAGGGCTCTCCCACCTACCTATCTGGATATCTACATTACATTGTGTGGTTTTAGTAAATAAGAAAAAGGGGCGTGGCATTAGAGGGTGTGGTCTGTGTTAAGGGGCGGAGCTTAGGGCGCCAGAGCTTATGTGCCAATGGGCTCCTGAGCTGTAAATCCGGCCCTGACTGCAGCCACATAGTACTACTTCTGAAAGTGGCTATTTGTAGCATACTGATGATCAGTGTGTGCGAGGCAAACATCCCTGTCCTTTACAGCAGGGCATGCTATTTAGCAATCTGTGGCAATGCGACAATGGACGATCGATTGTTTCCGATTGCCAAGATAACCAGTCGGAAGCACTACTGAACCAAAACACGCTGAACGATCCGATAAGATTGGTGGGATCTAAACACTTTTCCAATCAATCCCACTAATCTGATCAGTACATTTCTGTTCGTTAGCATGCACAATTGATACATTTCTCATCGATTATAGCAGCTATCAGAAATGATCGATCATCCAGCGGATTGGATCATTAGTGGACACCTTTACACCCCCCCACCCTTGCCAGTCCCATTTTATTAAGATCATGTTAATTTTGCCCTTATAATGAGGGCCCTTTCACGCAGGGCAGTGAAAGTCTATGGAGACTTTCTTACGGTCACGGTACGGCGCAACAGAAGTGACGTTTTCGACGCATCCCCGACGCTAGGACAAAACTACGTTAGTGCACATTCTTGCGTTGCCTTGCATTGGACCAGAAGTCATGTTACTCTATAGCGACGCGGGTATTAACAATGTTGGCATCGCGATGCAGAAGCGTATGTGCGATTCTGCATACCCGAAGCAGGAAGTGACAGCAAGTGCACATCACTTCCTGCTTGGCTGGTGGCCAGACAGGAAACATCACGTACCGAAGCGGTGTTCCCTGAAGGCCTGTTTTTGGCGGTGCGGCGGAAGCGACGCACCTCATCACTGCTGCTAGTTTACAGTATGAAACCGGCCTGAATAGGCCCCAGAAAGTAGAAGTATCAGAGACCAGCAATTTTAAAGTGAAAAGCCTGTAGATGATAACCATGGAAGGCAATCACTTGTTCTCTTCACGATCCTGTGGTTACACCTTTCTGGACATCTCCAAAAATGGACAACGGAAAAAGTGATACAAATCGCTGGATCAAATTTAGAGTTTACTTTATATACCCATGAATCAACGCATAGGAAATATTGTGGATTATTTAAACCTTTTTTTATCAAGCTGCTGCGTCAGAGAGATTTAGGAAGGGATGTGGTTTTTTGATTTAAAGATAATCTTGATCTTACCAGTTTAAGGTACTGTATTTTGTCATTTCCTGTCGCAGAGAACAGCCAGAGTCACTGTCTGTGGAAATTACTGCACACATAACTTTTATTTCCATACACTAAATTTATAGTGTGGCAACACAAGACTGTAATGAGTAATATAAGGTCTGCTGTATGAGTGGGATTGTTGCATTCCGTGTTTTTATGTAGAGCACAACATCATCGCATAACACCAAATTAAGTGATTGCTCAAAAACGTACTGAGTCCCCTCCATTGTAGTATAATTTAATTTGAGGAGGACAGTTTGTGAGGCCTGTAATACAATGCAAGGAAACGTGTCTTATATTATTATTATTATTATTATTGATTTATAAAGCGCCAACATATTCCGTGGCGCTGTACAGAGTAAGAAACAACATGGGGTACATAATAATACATAATGGTATACACACAATATATACTGTACATTGGTACATTCCTGTAATACAGAAATAGTAGACATATTAGTAATTACAGTGACAAATGTAACATAACAAAATGCATAGCAATTTCCAAGACACAAAAGGGTGAGAGAGCCCTGTCCTTGTAAGCTTACAATCTAAATGTGACCTATATGTGCACTAGTCCTATGACTCTAGGTTATATGGAAAAAGAAACAATAAAAAAGTTATTATTTTTATTCAGTGCTGATATATCTGTTCCCCTGTGGGGTCTCTCTGGGACCCCCGCTGCAGCCACTAGGTGTCACTGTCCTCTCTGCTCTCTATCTTCCTCTCGGTCTGAGTTGGGATGATTGTCAGACCAAGAGCAAGGCAGAGAGCAGAGTGAACAGTGACACCTAGTGGTTGGAGTGGGAATGCAAGAGAGACCTGACCTGGGAATCGGTAAGCCCTATCACTGCAGCCACGCTGATCTGTAGATCTGAATTAAACAACACAACCAGAGGAGCACAGGAGGGGTACCCTGGTGGTGGAGGAGTTAGGAAGAACTACGGGCCACTCCTCCCCACTAGTCCCACCGCGGGGGCTGCTTCTCCATAGTTATGCCAGTATGGCCTGGTAATATTTTGTGCATTCTTTATAGACTTGTTTTGAAAAACTATATAATTTCAATATATAATGTCTCATTTATTGGTGCCTGCAAAACAAATAAATGTAGGCTGTTCTTCCTACTCACAAGATTAGGGGAGGCAAAAGGTGTCCAAAATGGTGACCCTGGTGTACAAGGCTTAACCACTTCACCACTGAGGGGTGTTACCCCTGAAACACCAGAGCAATTTTCACCTTTCAGCGCTCCTTCCATTCATTCGTCTATAACTTTATTATTACTTATCGCAATGAAATGAACTACATCTTGTTTTTTTTCGCCACCAATTAGGCTATCTTTAGGTGGGACATTATGCCAATAATTATTTTATTCTAAATGTGTTTTAATGGGAAAATAGGAAAAAAATGTGGGAAAAAAATCATTATTTTTTCAGTTTTCGGCCATTATAGTTTTTAAATAATGCATGCTACTGTAATTAAAACCCATGAAATGTATTTGTCCATTTGTCCCGGTTATAAAACCATTTAAATTATGTCCCTATCACAATGTTTGGCGCCAATATTTTATTTGGAAATAAACGTGCATTTTTTTCAGTTTTGCATCCATCCCTAATTACAAGCTCATAGTTTATAAAGTAACAGTGTTATACCCTCTTGACATAAATATTTAAAAAGTGCAGTCCCTAAGGTAACTATTTATGTTTTTTTTATTGTATTTTGTTTTTAATTAAAAAAAATAATAAAAAAATTGGGGAGTGGAGTACTTGTGACAAAAAATAAAATCTTCTATGAACTCACCGTACTACTAACAGAATACCTTGGGGTGTCTTCTTTCTAAAATGGAGTCATTTGTAGGGTTCCTATACTGTCCTGGCATTTTAGGGGCCCTAAACCGTGAGGAGTAGTCTTGAAACAAAATTTCTCAAAATGACCTGTGAAATCCTAAAGGTACTCATTGGACTTTGGGCCCCTTAGCGCAGTTAGGGTGCAAAAAAGTGCCACACATGTGGTATCGCCGTACTCGGGAGAAGTAGTACAATGTGTTTTGGGGTGTATTTTTACACATACCCATGCTGGGTGGGAGAAATAACTCTGTAAATGGACAATTGTGTGTAAAAAAATCTAAAGATTGTCATTTACAGAGGTATTTCTCCCACCCAGCATGGGTATGTGTAAAAATACACCTCAAAACACATTGTACTACTTCTCCCGAGTACGGCGCTACCACATGTGTGGCACTTTTTTGCACCCTAACTGCGCTAAGGGGCCCAAAGTCCAATGAGCACCTTTAGGCTTTACAGGGGTGCTTACAAATTAACACCCCACTAATGACCCCATTTTAGAAAGAAGACACCCCAAGGTATTCTGTTAGGAGTATGGTGAGTTCATAGAAGTTTTTATTTTTTTGTCACAAGTTAGCGGAAATTGATTTTAATTGTTTTTTTTTCACAAAGTGTCATTTTCCGCTAACTTGTGACAAAAAATAAAATCTTCTATGAACTCACCATACTCCTAATGGAATACCTTTGGGTGTCTTCTTTCTAGAATGGGGTCATTTGTGGGGTTCCTATACTGCCCTGGCATTTTAGGGGCCCTAAAACGTGAGGAGTAGTCTTGAAACAAAAATGACCTGTGAAATCCTAAAGGTACTCATTGGACTTTGGGCCCCTTAGCGTACTTAGGGTGTAAAAAAGTGCCACACATGTGGTACCGCCGTACTCAGGATAAGTAGTATAATGTGTTTTGGGGTGTATTTTTACACATACCCATGCTAAGTGGGAGAAATATCTCTGTAAATGACAATTGTTTGATTTTTTTTTACACACAATTGTCCATTTACATAGAAATTTCTCCCACCCAGCATGGGTATGTGTAAAAATACACCCCAAAACACATTATACTACTTTTCCTGAGTACGGCGGTACCACATGTGTGACACTTTTTTGCAGCCTAGGTGCCCTAAGGGGCCCAACGTCCTATTCACAGGTCTTTTTGAGGCATTTGTTTTCTAGACTACTCCTCGCGGTTTAGGGCCCCTAAAATGCCAGGGCAGTATAGGAACCCCACAAGTGACCCCATTTTAGAAAGAAGACACCCCAAGGTATTCCATCAGGTGTATGGCGAGTTCATAGAAGATTTTATTTTTTGTCACAAGTTAGTGAAAAATGACACTTTGTGAAAAAAAACCAATAAAAATCAATTTCCGCTAACTTTTGACAAAGAATAAAATCTTCTATGAACTCGTCATACACCTAACAGAATACCTTGGGGTGTCTTTTTTTCTAAAATGGGGTCACTTGTGGGGTTCCTATACCGCCCTGGCATTTTACGGGCCCAAAACCGTGAGTAGTCTGGAAACCAAATGTCTCAAAATGACTGTTCAGGGGTATAAGCATCTGCAAATTTTGATGACAGGTGGTCTATGAGGGGGCGAATTTTGTGGAACCGGTCATAAGCAGGGTGGCCTTTTAGATGACAGGTTGTATTGGGCCTGATCTGATGGATAGGAGTGCTAGGGGGGTGACAGGAGGTGATTGATGGGTGTCTCAGGGGGTGGTTAGAGGGAAAAATAGATGCAATCAATGCACTGGGGAGGTGATCGGAAGGGGGTCTGAGGGGGATCTGAGGGTTTGGCCGAGTGATCAGGAGCCCACACGGGGCAAATTAGGGCCTGATTTGATGGGTAGGTGTGTTAGGGGGTGACAGGAGGTGATTGATGGGTGTCTCAAGGTGTGATTAGAGGGGGGAATAGATGCTAGCAATGCACTGGCGAGGTGATCAGGGCTGGGGTCTAATGGCATTCTGAGGGTGTGGGCGGGTGATTGAGTGCCCTAGGGGCAGATGGGGGTCTAATCTGATAGGTAGCAGTGACAGGGGGTGATTGATGGGTAATTAGTGGGTGTTTAGGGTAGAGAACAGATGTAAACACTGCACTTGGGAGGTGATCGGACGTCGGATCTGTGGGCGATCTATTGGTGTGGGTGGGTGATCAGATTGCCCGCAAGGGCCAGGTTAGGGGCTGATTGATGGGTGGCAGTGACAGCGGGTGATTGATGGGTGGCAGTGACAGGGGGTGATTGATGGGTGGCAGTGACAGGGGGTGATTGATGGGTTATAGGTGATTGACAGGTGATTGACAGGTAATCAGTGGGTTATTACAGGGGAGAACAGATGTAAATATTGCACTGGCGAATTGATAAGGGGGGGTCTGAGGCAATCTGAGCGTGTAGGCGGGTGATTGGGTGCCCGCAAGGGGCAGATTAGGGTCTGATCTGATGGGTAACAGTGACAGGTGGTGATAGGGGGTGATTGATGGGTGATTGATGGGTAATTAGTGGGTGTTTAGAGGAGAGAATAGATGTAAACACTGCGCTTGGGTGGTGATCTGATGTCGGATCTGCGGGCGATCTATTGGTGTGGGTGGGTGATCAGTTTGCCCGCAAGGGGCAGGTTAGGGGCTGATTGATGTGTGGCAGTGACAGGGGGTGATTGATGGGTGGCAGTGACAGGGGGTGATTGATGGGTGATTGACAGGTGATTGACAGGTGATCAGTGGGTTATTACAGGGAAGGACAGATGTAAATAATGCCCTGGCGAATTGATAAGGGGGGGTCTGAGGGCAATCTGAGCGTGTAGGCGGGTGATTGGGTGCCCGCAAGGGGCAGATTAGGGTCTGATCTGATGGGTAACAGTGACAGGTGGTGATAGGGGGTGATTGATGGGTGATTGATGGGTAATTAGTGGGTGTTTAGAGGAGAGAATAGATGTAAACGCTGCGCTTGGGTGGTGATCTGATGTCGGATCTGCGGGCGATCTATTGGTGTGGGTGGGTGATCAGATTGCCCGCAAGGGGCAGGTTAGGGGCTGATTGATGGGTGGCAGTGACAGGGGGTGATTGATGGGTGATTGACAGGTGATTGACAGGTGATCAGGCGAGATAGATGCATACAGTACACAGGGGGGGGGGGGGGTCTGGGGAGAATCTGAGGGGTGGGGGGGTGATCAGGAGGGAGCAGGGGGCAGGGGGGGGGGAGAAAAAAAAATAGCGTTGACAGATAGTGACAGGGAGTGATTGATGGGTGATTAGGGGGGTGATTGGGTGCAAACAGGGGTCTGGGGGGTGGGCAGGGGGGGGTCTGATGGGTGCTGTGGGCGATCTGGGGCAGGGGGGGGGGAAATCAGTGTGCTTGGTGCAGACTAGGGTGGCTGCAGCCTGCCCTGGTGGTCCCTCGGACACTGGGATCACCAGGGCAGGAGGCAGCCTGTATAATACACTTTGTAAACATTACAAAATGTATTATACACTTTGTATGCGGCGATCGTCAGGTTAACATCCCGCCGGCGCTTCCGTATGGCCGGCGGGATGTTGCGGCGGGTGAGCGGCGCCAGGCGGAGGATCGCGTCACGGATGACGCGATCGCTCCGCCCATGCACCTACAAGGACCGCCGCCATTTGTCTATACGGCGGTCCTTGCGGGGTCCACTTCCCGGCCGCCATTTGTCAATACGGCGGTCGGGAAGTGGTTAATGTGTAAAACTAATGTATTTGTATATGTAAAATGCTTTAGGGTGTAGTTTTACTATTTGGCCACAAGATGACCACAGTGAGTTTGTGTTCATGCGACCTGTAAGCGTCCGGAAGGACACTTGCAGGAAGCACTATGAGGCTGGGAAAATCACAATGATCGCGCTGTTTCTCATTGAAGCAGCAGATCATTGCGGGGGTTTAGATCAACGAACGGGAATGGATTTTCCCGTTCATTGATCCCCGGGCGAGCGGGCGGCGGTGTGCACGAGCGGTGGGAGCGCGCGCACGAGCGGCGGGAGCACGGACAGCGGCGGTAGCGCGGGAGGTATGGATTTCTCTGTCCCTTGGTTTTATAAGGATGGAAAAAGGGACGGAGAAATCCATACCGCGGGGGTAAAGTGGTTAATGAACAGACAGTTAATTATTGTATTCTTGGATGTTAATCCCTGATTTTTTTTAGAACAACAGTTTTAGGAAATATCACTGTACAGACATGCAGATCAGTTACCCAAGAAACTTGTTAAAGTTTTTATATGAATGTCATCAAATAACAGATTTTTGCATATGACAATCACGAATAGTCATCTCTATTGGAGAATGATGAACATCTGTGTCCCAAATTGTTATGCAAATTGTATTTAAGTGTCATATAGATTAAATAATTTGTTTTTCAATTAAACTCATGGATGATATTGTGTTTCAGGGCTTTCAGGGCTCAGGGCTGAAATTAATCTCGGACATCTCTGTTAACTAGTTTGCCAGGTGTACCCGATTAAAGGAAAAACGACTAAAAAAGGGTGTTCTACATTATTAACTTAAAAACAGACTAGTGCCTACCTGCAAAAGAGTGCAAGCCCCACTTGTGGGGTCGAATACACACCGAGCATACACATGACCTGTCTACCACTAGAGGAGGATGTTGGTTTCCATTAACAGCTTGCATGCAACCTATTAAGTACTCGTCCCTCCCACTGCGAAGAAGTCAATCCTCCATGGGAGGGGCCTAACACTAACTAAATCCTAACCTATGTATATGCATAGCCTGGGTGCGGCTAATCAAATAAAATCGAAAATTGAAAATTGCGCAAAAGGTGGATCAGCGCAACACCAGGCCGCCTCCGAATGGCCTCCATCAGAGATGCGCTGAGCCCCCCCAGGAACTACAAACGCACCTTGAACCCAAACAGAAGCTCTGCATATACACCAAAAGCATGGCTGTTAAGTGGGAGCAGCTGACCAAAAACGAATTACATTAGTACATAGCAAGGAAATGAGCAGCGCTACTTAAAAACAGACTAGTGCCTACCTGCAAAAGAGTGCAAGCCCCACTTGTGGAGTCGAATACACACCGAGCATACACATGACCTGTCTACCACTAGAGGAGGATGTTGGTTTCCATTAACAGCTTGCATGCAACCTATTAAGTACTCGTTCCTCCCACTGCGAAGAAGTCAATCCTCCATGGGAGGGGCCTAACACTAACTAAATCCTAACCTATGTATATGCATAGCCTGGGTGCGGCTAATCAAATAAAATCGAAAATTGAAAATTGCGCAAAAGGTGGATCAGCGCAACACCAGGCCGCCTCCGAATGGCCTCCATCAGAGATGCGCTGAGCCCCCCCAGGAACTACAAACGCACCTTGAACCCAAACAGAAGCTCTGCATATACACCAAAAGCATGGCTGTTAAGTGGGAGCAGCTGACCAAAAACGAATTACATTAGTACATAGCAAGGAAATGAGCAGCGCTACTTAAAAACAGACTAGTGCCTACCTGCAAAAGAGTGCAAGCCCCACTTGTGGAGTCGAATACACACCGAGCATACACATGACCTGTCTACCACTAGAGGAGGATGTTGGTTTCCATTAACAGCTTGCATGCAACCTATTAAGTACTCGTTCCTCCCACTGCGAAGAAGTCAATCCTCCATGGGAGGGGCCTAACACTAACTAAATCCTAACCTATGTATATGCATAGCCTGGGTGCGGCTAATCAAATAAAATCGAAAATTGAAAATTGCGCAAAAGGTGGATCAGCGCAACACCAGGCCACCTCCGAATGGCCTCCATCAGAGATGCGCTGAGCCCCCCCAGGAACTACAAACGCACCTTGAACCCAAACAGAAGCTCTGCATATACACCAAAAGCATGGCTGTTAAGTGGGAGCAGCTGACCAAAAACGAATTACATTAGTACATAGCAAGGAAATGAGCAGCGCTACTTAAAAACAGACTAGTGCCTACCTGCAAAAGAGTGCAAGCCCCACTTGTGGGGTCGAATACACACCGAGCATACACATGACCTGTCTACCACTAGAGGAGGATGTTGGTTTCCATTAACAGCTTGCATGCAACCTATTAAGTACTTGTCCCTCCCACTGCGAAGAAGTCAATCCTCCATGGGAGGGGCCTAACACTAACTAAATCCTAACCTATGTATATGCATAGCCTGGGTGCGGCTAATCAAATAAAATCGGAGGCGGCCTGGTGTTGCGCTGATCCACCTTTTGCGCAATTTTCAATTTTCGATTTTATTTGATTAGCCGCACCCAGGCTATGCATACACATAGGTTAGGATTTAGTTAGTGTTAGGCCCCTCCCATGGAGGATTGACTTCTTCGCAGTGGGAGGGACGAGTACTTAATAGGTTGTATGCAAGCTGTTAATGGAAACCAACATCCTCTGTTGGTGCTCTGTTGGTGAGGAGAAGGGGGGGGGGGGGGGGGTCACTTGTGTGCTGAGTTGTGCGGCCCTGCAGCGAGCCCTTAAAGCTGCAGTGGCCAATTTCACAAAAAATGGCCTGGTCTTAAGGGGGGTTTAACACTGCGGTCCTCAAACGGTTAAGCAGACCAGCATTTTCAACCAATATGAGAAAGAAAAATGATCTCTCTGTTGCCCAAAGGTGAGAAGTAGTTGAACAGGGCAGTTTCTAGGCTAAATTGCACTAAGGGCAAAGGTGTAAAAATTGTGCCTCCCCCCCCCCCCCCGTGGAGCCAGGTATAGGTGCCCACAGTATAGGTTAGCCAGCTATAGGTCCTGCCCAGTATAGGTAGCCAGGCATAGTTGCCTCCAGTATATGGTAGCCCATATAGTTGCCACCAGTATAGGTTAGATAGGTAGGTGCCTCCAATATAGGTAGTCAGTATAGTTGCCCCCAGTGTAGGTTAGATAGGTAGGTGTCTCCAATATAGGTAGTCAGTATAGTTGCCCCCAGTGTAGGTTAGATAGGTAGGTGCCCCCAATATAGGTTAAATAGGTAGGTGCCACCAGTATAGGTTAGATAGGTAGGTGCCTCCAGTATAGGTTAGATAGGTAGGTGCCTTCAATATAGATAGCCAGTATAGTTGCCCCTAGTATAGGTTAAATAGGTAGGTGCCCCAGTAAAGGTTAGATAGGTAGGTGCCCCCAGTATAGGTTAAATAGGTAGGTGCCCCTAGTATAGGTTAGATAGGTAAGTGCCCACAGTATAGGTTAGATAGGTAGGTGCCTCAAGTATAATTTAGATAGGTAGGTGCCTCCAGTGGGCGCAGCGGTGGGAGGAGCGGGCATAGCAGTTACAACTCAACTTCCGCTGATGATCTCCCAAGGCCTCTATCTCCTTCCTCTCCCAGTCGTCTGTTGCTGTTACCAATGCGATGGACACCTGGGAGAGGAAGAAGATAGAGGCTGCGGGGGATCGGCGGAAGGTGAGTTGTAACTGCTATGTCTGCTCCTTCTGCTGCTGCGCCCTCCCCCCCCATCCTGCCGCTTAATCTGCCGCCCTGGGCATTTGCACTATTTGCACACCCATAGAAACGTGGCTGTAGTTGAATGCCTTGGACAAGGTATGAAAACCTTTATATTTCATGAAAATGTAAACATGATCATCATACTGTTAAAGGGACTCCGAGCAGTAACGAAAATCAAAATCTGAACTTACCTGGGGCTTTTTCCAGCCCACCGTAGGTCGGGAGGTCCCTTGACGTCCATCTGGCTCTTCTCTCAGGGCCTGGTCAGAAATGGCTCCCCGGCGGCTTCCGGTGACCACCGTGAGGCACAGGAGGATGGGGGAAGCCTTGAGGCTTCCCCCTACCGAGGTGAGTACTCCCCAGGGGATTTTTTTAAGTTACAGATCCTCTTTAAGAAAAGGCTAAAATCCCACCTCTTTTCCTGAGGCTCTGAGACTGCAGAACGCAGGGTCACAGCACTTTGAGTCCCCTGGGAGAAAAGGGTTATAGAAATAATATTATTGCTTTTACAACTTGGACAATTTCATGATAGGGAAAGTTATGATCCAGATTTCATGTAATGTATACTTTGCACCAGCAGATGTCTCCTTTTTCCATGCAAATGTAGGCAGCATCAGGCAGTACTCTGCAATATGTAGCCTGGGCACTAAGGTGCTGAGGACAGCAGACACCTACTCTTCTAAGTGTACTTGAAGAGGAAAAAAGTGCCCCAAATAGGTACTCACCTCAATAAAAGGAAGCCTCTGGGTAATCCAGAGTCTACCCCCATCCTCCTCCATCTGCTCATTCCAGCACTGTGTCCTCCGGAAAACCCCCCCTTTTTGACGGCTTGAGCATGTGCGGTAACATGGACCTGATCGAGCTTGGCTTTTTCTGCCGAAGGCCAAGCAGGTCCATGCTACTGCATAAGAACACCCGTGCTTGCACGGCAGCACATCTGCAAGCTTCGGGAGGACACAGCACTTAAATGGCGAGGTGGAGGCAAACGGGGGAAGCCTCTGGAGGAGGTAAGTATCTAGAGTGTTTCTCAAACCTGTCCTCGTGACTCCCCAACGGTGCATGTTTTGCAGGCAACCTCACCTATGCACAGGTGGGCTAATCAGTGTCTCAGCTAGGTGGATTCCGTGTAGCTGAGACACTAATTACCCTACCTGTGCATAGGAGCGGCTGCCTGCAAAGCATGCACCATTGGGGAGTCACAAGGACAGGTTTGAGAAACACTGCTCTACAACTAAGTATATTCCTCGCGAGGCAAGTATCTCACTTTTTTTCTTTTTACATACTCACAGGTTTGTTTTAACCAATACAATAAACATAGCAGCTCAGAAGTTCTCT
This sequence comes from Hyperolius riggenbachi, assembly GCF_040937935.1. Classification (NCBI taxonomy): domain Eukaryota; kingdom Metazoa; phylum Chordata; class Amphibia; order Anura; family Hyperoliidae; genus Hyperolius; species Hyperolius riggenbachi. The sequence goes on along the minus strand of NC_090648.1, from coordinate 122,817,663 downwards.
CTTTTAAGCTTTGAGACCAAATTCATTTACTGTTGCCTTTTAAGATTCTAATAATCATTTGTTAGGGTAAGAGTTCTTGGAACAAGCACTATACAGGTTGTAGCCAAGCAGTGTGTACTGTCATATGGAGAGGGCAGGAGGGACAATAAAAGTGAACTACTGAGTGGGATCCTACCATGTAGGATCAAAGTGCTAACTGTTCAGTAAGGAGTCCTTGGGCAAGATTCACCTAACATTGCAGGGTGGCCTAATGAGCATGCTCTTTGTAGCAGCAGCTCTCAAGCAACAGTAGAAAAGGGTTATACAAATGTTGGCACTATTATTATTACCGTGCCCTCATTTGTCATTTATTGAACTGTCATGAGGCAGCTATATATACACTAGATCAGTGATGGCTAACCTTGGCACTCCAGCTGTGGTGGAACTACAAGTCCCATGAGGCATTGCAATACTCTTCCAGCTCTAAGCATAACTCGGGGAGGCAGAGGCATGATGGGATTTGTAGTTTTGTCACAGCTGGAGAGCCAAGGTTAGCCATCATTGCACTAGATTCTCAACCTCAATGATCCAAAACATTCAGCCAAGGATTATCTAGCATGCTAAACGTACAAGGCTTTACAGTGGCATGACTTTAACAGTATTTAGTGTGGAACTTGGGAACTCTACCTGTTTTATTTCAACTGTCGTGTCAAATGACCTCTTACTCTGGTAAAAAGGATTAGTGTAGTTGTCAGTCCTGTTTCTGCCAAAATGTTAAATGAACACAGGATCCCAGCATTGTATAAGTCCAGAGAATAGTTTATTGAAGCTTACACAGAGAGCAAGGTGGCTGTAAGCTTACAAGACTCTTCATGGAAGAGGAAAGAAGATGGAAGAAGGTCAAACAGAAAAAGCAATAGATCAAGATAAAGTGCCAGAGAAAACCCCATTGATTTTAATTAAATAACATTTTTTTATTTTAAACAACTCCTGTATGGTTTACGGTTTCAACTCTTATGACTCTGGAACATGCATACGTTAAAGTTATCCCTTTTGAAAGCCTGTGCCCACAGAGTACCCTCTAGAATGGTGAAGATTATGTCAAGCAGGGCCGACTTTGTACTTTTCAGCACCCAAGGCCCATTGCCACCCAAACACCCTCCCAACAGCATTCTACCCAACACCCTGACTACTGACTAGTGATCACTGGTTTGCAGGAGGAGAAGAATGGCTGCATACTAGTTTTAGTGTTTTGTATATACGTGTGCATGTTTTCTCTCAGCTAACAAATAATTTTACTTCCTGTCAGAGCAGAAAGTCAAATCAAAATAAAATAAAATAAAAAATAGCTTTATTGGCACGACCAAGCTACATACAGGCATCGCCAAAGCAAGGGAAAAAGGGGGCATGAAAGGGGGTGAGTCCTAGGGGTTGGGGAGGGATAGAGGTATAATGATCCAGATAAGCAGTTTGTGAACATTTTTTAGGTTTACAGTTCATTTAAGCTCCTCTCAGTCTGTGGCATGGCACCTGAAGGTGATAAATTCACTATTTGTCAGCTGTTCCCATTCACTGGATACGTAGCGTTTAAAGGGAACCTTAACCCTGCAAGATAAAAAAAAGTTTCACTTACCCGGGGCTTCTCCAAGCCCCCTGCAGCCGTCCTGTGCCCTTGCCACTCCTAGAGTGTCCTCCGGTCCCCACTGCGCGTTAGTTTTGTTTTCAGCTGACTGGGAATCGGCCCCCGGGTCACGCATATTCTTGTCCGCCTTGCCGCCGTCAAGCGCGTCTTGTGCAGGTGTAGTATTGCCTGCCCGGGTGCCGACTTTCAGTCGGCCGAAAACGAAACTGACGTGCAGCAGGGACCGGAGGACACTCAAGGAGCTGCGAGGGCACAGGACGGCTGCAGGGGGCTTGGGGAAGCCCTGGGTAAGTGAAACTTTTTTTATCTTGCAGGGTTAAGGTTCCCTTTAAGGGAATAAAAAAAGGAGGTGTGTGCAACAATAAATAAAGTAAACAATTTATGAAGATATAAACATCAGCTTTATTAATCAATAATTATCAAATTTTATTAAAATAAGAACCTCGTGTGGAATGGCCAACCGGCCGCCATGCATCACACCCATACACAGCCACTCAACACTCACAATCAGACTAAATTGGATTTGAACAGCGGAAATTTATATCTGCCAAACAGCCCATAAAAACATTCAAAGTTCAAATGCAAGCTGTCAAAGCTGGGCCAAGTTCCATAAAATTATGTTAGTAGTGCCAAACAAGGTTGAGTCAAGGAGCAGGCAGAAAGTATATGGCAAGCAGCGTAGCAGCAAGAGCACAATCAATATTGCAAGCAGGTGTCAGATAGAACGTGAGAAGTACCATAGAGCAGCAATGGAGTTCCCAACAACAGCTGCTAACAGTAGAGAAGTATCAGCAAGATAATGTACATGAGAGTATACAATGCCAAAGATCGTATAGCAGCTCAGAGGTGGTATACCTCTCACCTTCAAAATGCAATCATCTCCAACTGGTGTATTTTGCATAGAGACCGAGCGAAGGGCTCAGTGTGATGTCCAAGCAGCAAGGGAGTGGTCCTGAGCTTCTCAGGTGTAGTAATGTACCAACCAGGCACTGTTCAGACATACAGCAGTCCAGTAAAGAAAAGCAGCTCGCTAAATTAGTGTCCGAATAGCTGGAAATAGTGTCGTTGCTGCCCACTGTGCCCAGAGATATCAAGCTGTTCCGGAGAGATGGAAACAGGGCACTACCAGCTGGAGCAGCAAGTGCATGGGCACAGATGGCGGCGTGGCAACCAAATCGCATGTGGGTTATAGAGAGCACGCGCCAGGAGGACCCGATCCCATTCACTGGCCGGCCGCCATGGAGTTACATTTAAGTATGGCGGTTGCCATCCTCAGATATAACATAAAACATTTTTTGGCTGTTGGGTAATGCCACCCTGTGTCAAACATGACATGCGCAGTGTTACCAAACGCTGCCATTTGGCTGCATGTAATTCCAGCCGAAAGGCACTTGTGGCCGGCAACCGGGAAACTGAACTAAGTGAGCCGCCTGTGGAAAAGAGACCTAAAGGTACAAAAATGATACACAGATAAGGAGAGAGAAGGCTCTGGGACCTATAGAGCCTTCCCATTCCTCCTACGTTCTTGCGCTGGCTCCCCTTGTTAGCAGTCTCCGACTGGTGGGTCAGAGACTGCTCTCTACCACCGCATGAGGCCTAGGAAGTCTTCAGGAGCCTGCGTGCTCCCGAAGACAGGCCGCTCCGTATTGCGCCTGTGCTAGCACGCATTCTCGTGCATGCGCAGTACAGAGCTGCCCTTCTTCAGGAGCACAAGGGCTCCCGAGTACTTCCAAATCCTCCAACAGCACGGGGGTTTTGACAGGGGAGCCAGCACTGGAACGAGCGGACCACAGGAGGAACAGTAAGGCTCTATAGGACCCAGAATCTTTCCTCTCCTTAGGTGAGTATCTGTTGTTTTTTGTTTTTTTTTATTCGCTTCAGACTCCTTTAATGGAAGACTGTGCAAGCCAAGGGTTAAATTTACATTGCTAAATTTGAGTGTCAGCCAAGTCTGCAGTAAATCTGGTTCCTCTTCTTAAAACGTCACCAAACAGCAAGAGTTTCCCAGGCTAGCCTTCCTGTACCACAGAGAACAGAAAAACAGCAAGTTGGTAACACAGCCTTGTGTGACTCACCTACTTTTATATCACTGCAAGTACTTGTTAACGACATGTTCAGCATTCAAGGAATTGCTGAAACGCTGACATTTTTCTTAGAATCCTTCTTGTTGCGTACCTGAAGAGTGGAATGTGGAGTGTGAAGGGAATTTTAATGTATGTTTTCCCATTATTGCATCAACAGGAAATAAACACAAAAGAGTAAAATATCCCAATGTTGTGAATGTGTGCGTAATCTCTGCGTTGACACATTTTACACTCATTCTCTCTCTTTGTGTGAATAAAATCACAACAGGCCCAGAGTCAGGATAAGACCATACAAGGCTGTAAGCGGAGAAATACATTTAGCCACCCCCAACCAACCAAGGGCGTAGCAATAGCCATAGCAGCTATAGCAGCTGCTATGGGGCCATGGAGGATAGATGGCCCAGTGGGTACTTAAAGAGACACTGAAGCGAAAAAAAAAATAATGAATTGGTTGTGTAGTACGGATAATTACTAGAACATTAGTAGCAAAGAAAATATTCTCATATTTTATTTTCAGTTATGTAGTGTTTTTTATAGCATTGCATCATTCTCTAATATTTGCAGTTTACACACTACTCAGCATTATAAATGATTTTACAGATCAGGCCAGTGAACTTTTGACCTGTCCTCTGCTGAAGAAAAAACAATATAGTGACTGACAGTTGAGATAACAAGCTTCAGAAGACAGATCTCTCTGCGACTTTGAAAGTCGTGGAGCTCATTGGCTCTTTTGCATAGATAACAACTGGATTTTCACTTCCTGTACTGGAAACAATATTAGACTTATGTCTCTGCTCCTAATGTTTTATTTCTTAGCTGTACTACACATAATTAAACACAGATCCTGATTTCTCAGATAATTCACAAAAAATATTCCCTCACTAGGGAAGGAATATTTTTTTGTGAATTATCTGTACTACACATACAAATCATTATATCATAATATTTTTTTCCCTTATGTTTCTCCACCCACTGACTTGGTCTCAGTGCCCATGAACTATGTGCAGTGTTACTTGCATGAGAATGTAAACTGTCAACAGGGCCAAATTTACCATAAGGCACTGTAGGAACGTGTCTACAGGTGCCTGATGATGGAAAGGCGGCTTGCTCCCATCCCCTTGCGCCTCCCTCCCTCCTTCCCAGTGCAGAGGTCCCAAGCAGAGTGTAAATGAGGCATTTCTCACCCAGCACTCGGCATTCCACTGATGAGATGTCCCTTCAATCGGGGGCACCACTAGCTATTTAAAGATAACCCGAGGTGGGATTTAATTATGTTAGTGGGGCACAGAGGCGGGTTGTGCACACTAACACCAGCCTCTGTTGCCCCATGGTGTGCCTCCAGGACCCCCCTGCGCGCCGCTATCCCCTCCGCATAGCGGCGCGCAGGGGGGTCCTGGAGGCACACCATGGGCAACAGAGGCTGGTGTTAGTGTGCACAACCAGCCTCTGTGCCCCACTAACATAATTAAATCCCACCTCGGGTTCTCTTTAAAGTGGATCCGAGATGAACTTTTACACATTGCATAGTTGTGTTCCTTTCATATTGTTTATAGGGCATTCTTCAAGCCAAATACTTTTTTGTTTTTGTTTTAATACTCTTATTCCCTATAAACTAAACAAGCCTCGCCCACAGGTTTTCAGAGAGCCAAGGCATTTTCAGACAGTAGCAAGGGCTCATGGGAGCTCAGACTGGGCAGGAGGAGGGGGAGGTATTACTAGCCAGAGATTTCAAAGGCAGAGTGGAGGAGGGAGGATTAGGTTTTTTTTCACAGGCTGAGTGCTCAAGATGCAGATAAGCTTGCCTGTTTGTAATGTTTACAAACAACATGGCTGCTGTCATTGTATCACAGGAAGAAATAATCATATTTTATTGAAGCTGTTTGCAGCTAGATTTGCTTTGTAAACTATCTAAACTTTAGATAAGATATATAGACAAGTTACTTGTTAAAGTTAGTTTTTCATCTCGGATCCGCTTTAATACTGAGGGTACTTCTGGCTACCTAGTGCTAAGGGACACCTGTAGCTCCCTATTATGGGCAAGAGAAGTAAGGGAGAAGTAACAGCTGGACCAGCCAGCACACTTGTGGTGTGTGGTTTGGCGGGGATTTGTAGGCTCATGGAGGGCGAAGTCTAGTCTTCCAGAACATCTGTGTCTATAGGCTCCTGTGATGTAAATTTCGGGCCTGTCCATGAAGTAGGGACAGGTAATATTGCTTAATTTGCTTTCCAGCAATTTCCAGCGGGAATCGGGCGATTATTTCCGACATGTCCGATCTGTTCCTGATCGATAAATTAATAAATTTTGCGCACTTATAATTGGAAAATTGATCACTTTATCGATCGGGTGTACTTTGGATATGTAGACACAATGCAACTTCCCATCAGATGATCGGGCAGGAAATTGCATTAGGGTCGTGAGAATCTCGCAAAGCAAGATTGGGACTGATTCGTTGCAAGATCAAACTTGTCAATTTCACTTGCTCATTCCCACTTGTCATACACAGGTAAATTATGGCCCGATTTGCCAAACCCGTTGTTCGTTATTCCATTACAATTCGAATAGATAGTGATCGACTCCTATCACAGCAAGCTTAATTGTATAGGTTTCAGCAAAACTCTATCAAGCTTCAATCAAATTGAAAGCTCTGTACTGCTCGATGCAGGGCAAAGCTATGGAAAAGCTATGGACCATCGTTCCCCCCATCGCCCCTGTACTGCCCCCATCCCACAGAGATTGATAAACAGCACAAAATCAATTGAAAGCCAATCGATTGGATATGTAAGAGCAATAGATTACTGTCAGATTAAATCAGTGATCTGAGTGAAGACACAAGCACAAGGGGATTCTTGCCTTTGCCAATGACAAGATAAGCAAGCTTCTATAACTCTCTGCAGTAAAAATAAATGATTTTACACACAGGGAATACTTGGGAATGCTTTCAAATGTTCTTTTATGTAGCTAAGGCTAGTTACTGAAATGTTAGTTTTGGGAAACCCCCTTTAACCACTTCCCGACCGCCGTATATACAATTGGCGGCCGGGAAGTGCACCCCGCAAGGACCGCCGTATAGACAAATGGCGGCGGTCCTTGTAGGGGCATGGGCGGAGCGATCGCGTCATCCGTGACGCGATCCTCCGCCTCCGCCTGGCGCCGCTCACCCGCCGCAACATCCCGCCGGCCATACGGAAGCGCCGGCGGGATTTTAACCCGACGATCGCCGCATACAAAGTGTATAATACACTTTGTAATGTTTACAAAGTGTATTATACAGGCTGCCTCCTGCCCTGGTGGTGCCAGTGTCCGAGGGACCACCAGGGCAGGCTGCAGCCACCCTAGTCTGCACCAAGCACACTGATTTCCCCCCCCCCCTGCCCCAGATCGCCCACAGCTCCCATCAGACCCCCCCTACCCACCCCCCAGACCCCTGTTTGCACCCAATCACCCCCCTAATCACCCATCAATCACTCCCTGTCACTATCTGTCAACGCTATTTTTTTTTATCCCCCCCCCTGCCCCCTGCTCCCTCCTGATCACCCCCCCACCCCTCAGATTCTCCCCAGACCCCCCCCCCAGACCCCCCCCATGCACTGTATGCATCTATCCCCCCTGATCACCTGTCAATCACCTGTCAATCACCTGTCAATCACCCATCAATCACCCCCTGTCACTGCCACCCATCAATCAGCCCCTAACCTGCCCCTTGCGGGCAATCTGATCACCCCCCCACACCAATAGATCGCCCGCAGATCCGACATCAGATCACCTCCCAAATCCATTGTTTACATCTATTCTCTCCTCTAAATACCCACTAATTACCCATCAATCACCCATCAATCACCCCCTATCACCACCTGTCACTTTTACCTATCAGATCAGACCCTAATCTGCCCCTTGCGGGCACCCAATCACCCGCCCACACGCTCAGATTGCCCTCTGACCCCCCCTTATCAATTCACCAGTGCATTAATTACTTCTGTTCTTCCCTGTAATAACTCACTGATCACCTGTCAATCACCTGCCAATCACCTATCACCCATCAATCACCCCCTGTCACTGCCACCCATCAATCAGCCCCTAACCTGCCCCTTGCGGGCAATCTGATCACCCACCCACACCATTAGATCGCTTGCAAACCCGCCGTCAGATTACCTCCCAAATGTATTGTTTACATCTGTTATCTTCTCTAAACACCCACTAATTACCCATCAATCACCCATCAATCACCCCCTATCACCACCTGTCACTGTTACCTATCAGATCAGACCCTAATCTGCCCCTTGCGGGCACCCAATCACCCGCCCACACGCTCAGATTGCCCTCAGACCCCCCCCCCCCCTTATCAATTCGCAGTGCATTAATTACATCTGTCCTTCCCTGTAATAACCCACTGATCACCTGCCAATCACCTATCACCCATCAATCACCCCCTGTCACCCCCTGTCACTGCCACCCAACAATCAGCCCCTAACCTGCCCCTTGCGGGCAATCTGATCACCCACCCACACCAATAGATCGCCCGCAGATCCGACATCAGATCACCACCCAAGCGCAGCGTTTACATCTTTTCTCTCCTCTAAACACCCACTAATTACCCATCAATCACCCATCAATCACCCCCTATCACCACCTGTCACTGTTACCCATCAGATCAGACCCTAATCTGCCCCTTGCGGGCACCCAATCACCCGCCTACACGCTCAGATTGCCCTCAGACCCCCCCCCCCTTATCAATTCGCCAGTGCATTAATTACATCTGTCCTTGCCTGTAATAACCCACTGATCACCTGTCAATCACCTGTCAATCACACATCAATCACCCCCTGTCACTGCCACCCATCAATCACCCCCTGTCACTGCCACCCATCAATCAGCCCCTAACCTGCCCCTTGCGGGCAAACTGATCACCCACCCACACCATTAGATCGCCCGCAAACCCGCCGTCAGATTACCTCCCAAATGTATTGTTTACATCTGTTATCTTCTCTAAACACCCACTAATTACCCATCAATCACCCATCAATCACCCCCTATCACCACCTGTCACTGTTACCCATCAGATCAGACCCTAATCTGCCCCTTGCGGGCACCCAATCACCCGCCTACACGCTCAGATTGCCCTCAGACCCCCCCTTATCAATTCGCCAGTGCAATATTTACATCTGTTCTCCCCTGTAATAACCCACTGATTACCTGTCAATCACCTGTCAATCACCTATCAATCACCCATCAATCACCCCCTGTCACTGCCACCCATCAATCACCCCCTGTCACTGCCACCCATCAATCACCCGCTGTCACTGCCACCCATCAATCAGCCCCTAACCTGCCCCTTGCGGGCAATCTGATCACCCACCCACACCAATAGATCGCCCGCAGATCCGACGTCTGATCACCTCCCAAGTGCAGTGTTTACATCTGTTCTCTACCCTAAACACCCACTAATTACCCATCAATCACCCCCTGTCACTGCTACCTTTCAGATTAGACCCCTATCTGCCCCTAGGGCACTCAATCACCCGCCCACACCCTCAGAATGCCCTCAGACCCCAGCCCTGATCACCTCGCCAGTGCATTGCTTGCATCTATTCCCCCCTCTAATCACACCTTGAGACACCCATCAATCACCTCCTGTCACCCCCTAGCACACCTACCCATCAGATCAGGCCCTAATTTGCCCCGTGTGGGCTCCTGATCACTCGGCCAAACCCTCAGATCCCCCTCAGACCCCCTTCCGATCACCTCCCCAGTGCATTGATTGCATCTATTTTCCCCTCTAACCACCCCCTGAGACACCCATCAATCACCTCCTGTCACCCTCCTAGCACTCCTATTCATCAAATCAGGCCCAATACAATGTCATCTAAAAGGCCACCCTGCTTATGACCGGTTCCACAAAATTCGCCCCCTCATAGACCACCTGTCATCAAAATTTGCAGATGCTTATACCCCTGAACAGTCATTTTGAGACATTTGGTTTCCAGACTACTCATGGTTTTGGGCCCGTAAAATGCCAGGGCGGTATAGGAACCCCACAAGTGACCCCATTTTAGAAAAAAAGACACCCCAAGGTATTCTGTTAGGTGTATGACGAGTTCATAGAAGATTTTATTTTTTGTCAAAAGTTAGCGGAAATTGATTTTTATTGTTTTTTTTTTTCACAAAGTGTCATTTTTCACTAACTTGTGACAAAAAATAAAATCTTCTATGAACTCGCCATACACCTAACGGAATACCTTGGGGTGTCTTCTTTCTAAAATGGGGTCACTTGTGGGGTTCCTATACTGCCCTGGCATTTTAGGGGCCCTAAACCGCGAGGAGTAGTCTAGAAAACAAATGCCTCAAAATGACCTGTGAATAGGACGTTGGGCCCCTTAGCGCACCTAGGCTGCAAAAAAGTGTCACACATGTGGTACCGCCGTACTCAGGAAAAGTAGTATAATGTGTTTTGGGGTGTATTTTTACACATACCCATGCTGGGTGGGAGACATTTCTATGTAAATGGACAATTGTATGTAAAAAAAATCAAACAATTGTCATTTACAGAGATATTTCTCCCACTTAGCATGGGTATGTGTAAAAATACACCCCAAAACACATTATACTACTTCTCCTGAGTACGGCGGTACCACATGTGTGGCACTTTTTTACACCATAAGTACGCTAAGGGGCCCAAAGTCGTACCTTTAGGATTTCACAGGTCATTTTGCGACATTTGGTTTCAAGACTACTCCTCACGGTTTAGGGCCCCTAAAATGCCAGGGCAGTATAGGAACCCCACAAATGACCCCATTCTAGAAAGAAGACACCCAAAGGTATTCCGTTAGGAGTATGGTGAGTTCATAGAAGATTTTATTTTTTGTCACAAGTTAGCGGAAAATGACACTTTGTGAAAAAAAACAATTAAAATCAATTTCCGCTAACTTGTGACAAAAAAATAAAAACTTCTATGAACTCACCATACTCCTAACGGAATACCTTGGGGTGTCTTCTTTCTAAAATGGGGTCATAAGTGGGGTTCCTATACTGCCCTGGCATTTTAGGGGCCCTAAACCGTGAGGAGTAGTGGCTGAATGGAATAATGGCTAAGGGCTCTGCCTCTGACACAGGAGACCAGGGTTCGAATCTCGGCTCTGCCTGTTCAGTAAGCCAGCACCTATTCAGTAGGAGACCTTGGGCCAGTCTTCCTAACACTGCTACTGCCTATAGAGCGCGTCCTAGTGGCTGCAGCTCTGGCGCTTTGAGTCCGCCAGGAGAAAAGCGCGATATAAGTGTTCTGTGTTTGTGTTTGTTTGTTTAGTCTTGAAACAAAAATGACCTGTGAAATCCTAAAGGTACTCATTGGACTTTGGGCCCCTTAGCGCAGTTAGGGTGCGAAAAAGTGCCACACATGTGGTATTGCCGTACTCGGGAGAAGTAGTACAATGTGTTTTGGGGTGTATTTTTATACATACCCATGCTGGGTGGGAGAAATACCTCTGTAAATGACAATCTTTTGATTTTTTTACACACAATTGTCCATTTACAGAGTTATTTCTCCCACCCAGCATGGGTATGTGTAAAAATACACCCCAAAGCACATTGTACTACTTCTCCCGAGTACAGCGATACCACATGTGTGGCACTTTTTTGCACCCTAACTGCGCTAAGGGGCCCAAAGTCCAATGAGTACCTTTAGGATTTCACAGGTCATTTTGAGAAATTTTGTTTCAAGACTACTCCTCACGGTTTAGGGCCCCTAAAATGCCAGGACAGTATAGGAACCCCACAAATGACTCCATTTTAGAAAGAAGACACCCCAAGGTATTCTGTTAGTAGTACGGTGAGTTCATAGAAGATTTTATTTTTTGTAAAAAAATTGTCATTTACAGTGATATTTCTCCCACCCAGCATGGGTATGTGTAAAAATACACCCCAAAACACATTATACTACTTCTCCTGAGTACGGCAATACCACATGTGTGGAACTTTTTTGCAGCCTAACTGCGCTAAGGGGCCCAAAGTCCAATGAGCACCTTTAGGCTTTACAGGGGTGCTTACAAATTAGCACCCCCCAAAATGCGAGGACAGTAAACACACCCCAGAAATGACCCCATTTTGGAAAGTAGACACTTCAAGGTATTCAGAGAGGGGCATGGTGAGTCCGTGGCAGATTTCATTTTTTTTTGTCGCAAGTTAGAAGAAATGGAAACTTTTTTTTTTTTTTTTTTTTGTCACAAAGTGTCATTTTCCGCTTACTTGTGACAAAAATTAATATCTTCTATGAACTCACTATGCCTCTTAGTGAATACTTTGGGATATCTTCTTTCCAAAATGGGGTCATTTGGGGGGTATTTATACTATCCTGGAATTCTAGCCCCTCATGAAACATGTCAGGTGGTCAGAAAAGTCATAGATGCTTGAAAATGGGAAAATTAACTTTTTGCACCATAGTTTGTAAACGCTATAACTTTTACCCAAACCAATAAATATACACTGAATGGTTTTTTTTTTATCAAAAACATGTTTGTCCACATTTTTCGCGCTGCATGTATACAGAAATTTTACTTTATTTGAAAAATGTCAGCACAGAAAGTTAAAAAAATCATTTTTTTTGCCAAAATTCATGTCTTTTTTGATGAATATAATAAAAAGTAAAAATCGCAGGAGCAATTAAATAGCACCAAAAGAAAGCTTTATTAGTGACAAGAAAAGGAGCCAAAATTCATTTAGGTGGTAGGTTGTATGAGCGAGCAATAAACCGTGAAAGCTGCAGTGGTCTGAATGGAAAAAAAGTGGCCGGTCCTTAAGGGGTAGAAAGCCCTAGGTCCTTAAGTGGTTAAAGGAAACATCTTAGATTTAAAAAAAAAGATTTACTTACCTGGAGCTTCCTCCAGCCCCTGGCAGTCTATCCGTCCCTTGACGCAGCTCCGCTCCCAGCTGGTGGCCCGGGATCCCCCCTCTGTTGCAGCAGCCATCCTGACAAGTTCAGCAGCCTCTGCGCCTGCGCCAGCATGGCCACTCGTGGTCGCGTTCCTGCAGCCAGTAGCTTTCTGCGCAGACGCAGTACTCTGCAGAAGCTTCCCCTCATCAAGGTATTAAACTTTTATTTATTTTTTTATTCACTTCAGGAAAAGGTTTTGAAAGCTTGCAAGAAAATATTAACAGGTTGTCATCAATGGTATTGCCAGATTCAGCTTTTGTTATCTTGACAGAAGTATACGTATGTATTTCTCAAGGTCAAGAGAGGACAGCTGATGCATATCAGCATTGTGTAAATGCAGATTTTGTGCTGTCTCTCTGTCATTGCCTCATGTTGTCTTTCTGTGGACTTTACATGAAAAATAGTAAACACACCATTACCCAATCACCCAATGACTTCCCTCTGGTAATTGTCACAGGGTAAAGCAATTTTAAATGCCTGTGTTCCCCATATGCATCCAGTGATGTCACAGTGAAACTGCAACATTCAATATACAACAGTGGATCAATGAATCTTAGGTCTAACATATCTGAAAGTATTGTACACCAGTGGACTTCTGCACTCATATAGCCTCATTGACTTTCAGATGACCTAAAGTCAATCAGCATTGACTGGTTAAAGTGGTATGAAACTCAGCATTTCTTCTTTGCTCTAAAAGATTAATCTTCTTTGCTCTAAAAGCATTAAATCTACTACACCAGAAAAATTGCAGCAGAACAGCATTCAATCAGGTAAACACAGGTCCTTCTTCTTCAACGTCTCTCGACTTTTCCAATGTAAACAGAAGAATCCCACTGTGAAGAAACGCGGAAAAGCCGCCGCATGGACGCAGGATGAGGCGGCTGTTTCCGCGGCTGGCATAGCGGAACGCGGATAAACCGCCGCGTCTGACGCGGCGGTTTGCGCGCACAGGCCTGCTACTGACGGTCTGACCAGGCGCGGGGAGGCCACCGCATGTGCAGATAGCGGTGCGTCTCACCCCGCGTGCAGGCCAGCAGAGACATTGCAAAGCGTGACTGGTGTGGCTGGGACTGATAGTCCACACAGGTTCAGAATGACGTGCGCGCGCGCTGAGAGGCAGAGTTTATATGACAGCCAGAAGAAGGTCAGCTGACCAAGCTGGTCAGCTGACATCTCCACCACTTTTCATTGGTCCAGCACTTAAGGGTGGCGCTGGAGAGCACTATAGTATATATACTGGGTGCTGGTCATTCTCTGGTTGTCTGTTGTTGCGATCACTACGTGGTAGCACTCAGGCCTTGTCTGTTTCTGTGTTCTAGCATAGTTTCCAAAGGTGTTGACATCAAGGAGCTCACACCTTAGCATTAGGAATATTGTATTGTATTATTTGTTATGACCTTCCGCCTGCCTGACTATTCCTCTGAACTCTGATCCTGTACCTTGCTATTTCTGATATCCTGTTGCCAATCTCTGCTCATTCCTGGACTCTGTACCTGCCTCCTGATTCTGTACCTCGTTATTCTGATTCTCCGTTGCCTGACCCTGCCTGTTATTGGATTCCGTATCTGCCTTCTGATTCTGTACTTTATCTGTCTGTGTGTTGACGACCTGGCTTGGCCGACCTCGAGAACTAGCCTTACTGTTAGAGGCAGTTCCCAGATCTGTTAGTGACACCCGCTCATTGGTGTCACTCACGCTCTGTCCTTCCCACATTCTGCTTAGCTCCTCCCCCAGGAGAGTCTAGGCTTACGGAAGGAGCATACTTCTGTGCAGTATTCCTTACTGCCTCTGTACCTACTCCTTAGGTACAGTCCACTGTGTTACTGTTACACCCAATCACTCACTTCTCTCCCAGGTGTCCAGAGGTTAGTAGATATATCTGATTATCAGTGATACTGCAGATCATCAATAATCAGGTATATTCTGCATTCTCGGTGATACTGCAGATCACCGGTAATCAGACCCTCTCTGTGTTACACCGATCGTTACAGAACGACAGACCAAAATGCAAATGGACGCACACACTGACCGTCTGGGCGCACTTGTCACTTCGGTGGAAAACATCAACCAAGTGCTGGGTAGCCACAAGACTATGATTGAAGCCTTGTCCGGTTCTTTACAAACCCTCCAGACAGCAGTGGATGAGGTGCGATCCCCTCCTAGCTCTGACATACGTTTGCCTGTACCTGAGAAATTTTCTGGTCACAGATCTGACTTCCGAAATTTTAGAAGTAGAGTGTTATCTTATTTTGAGTTGAGACCCCGATCTTCTGGAACTATGGCCCAAAGGGTCACATTCATTAAGACGTTGTTATCAGGCGATTCTCAGACGTGGGCGTACAGTTTGCCCGCCGGAGACTTAGCCCTCACTTCAGTGGATGAATTTTTTAAGGCTATGGCGGTAATTTACGATGACCCAGACCTTGCTGCGACTTCTGAGCGGAAGCTCAAGGTTTTGCGTCAAGGCAAGGGTCCGGTCGAGGATTACGCAGCGGAATTTAGGAGGTGGTCAGTTTCAGCCAGGTGGGACACTTATGCCCTCTTAGATTGTTTCTTATCGGGACTGTCAGATGAGGTCTCAAATCTTATGTTGAGTCTGCCTGAACCTAAAACAGTCGATGAGGGCATTTCATCGGCCATTCGAGTCGACCGCAGGCTACGTTATCAGAAACACACCCGGGGTGGTAGTCATGTAAAGATGGTGTCCTACGCTGCGCCCCCAGTAACTCCACCTCCTCCCGTCTCGCCTCCACCCGAACCTATGCAAATTGGTCGGTCGAAACTATCCCAAGTGGAGCGAAGACGTAGGATGTCCGAGCAGCTGTGTCTTTACTGCGCAGAGGGGGGTCATAGAGTACGTAATTGTCCCAATAAGTCGGGAAACGCTACCGCCTAGGAGTTGTAGGGGGTAACACCCTAGGCGCACGTCTCTTACCCCTAGAAGATAAACGGTTACTTCTTCCTTGTACTGTTACATGGGAAGATAAAACCGAGGATTCTGAGGCCTTTGTTGATTCAGGCTCTGCAGCAAATTTTATGGATTTCGAATTTGCAAAGAAATTAGGTATTCCGCTCACCCCAGTAAAACCACCCATTCAGGTTACGGCAGTAGATGATTCCCCCCTGCAAAGTAATCATCCGCTGTCTCAGACACCAGAGGTGGAAGTCACTATAGGGGTACTACACACCGAAAAATTACAGTTTTTTGTATTACACATGATCACCTCCACAGTCATCCTTGGCATGCCATGGTTGCACCTTCACTCCCCACAGATCGATTGGACCACTGGGCAGTTAACTAGCTGGTCAACCCATTGTTTCCAGCAGTGTTTAGGGAAGGTGACATTGGGCCAGACCAGGATTCATGTGGAGGGGGTACCAGTACAATATTCCGAGTATTCAGATGTGTTCTGTCCCAAGGCTGCTGATATGTTACCTCCACATCGCCCGTTTGATTGCCCCATCGATCTCCGATCTGGTTGTATGCCCCCAAGGGGTCATCTCTACAATTTGTCTGGGCCAGAGAAAGTGGCCATGCAGGAGTACATTCGTGAGAATTTAGCCAAGGGGTTTATTCGCCCCTCTGGGTCGCCCGCTGGCGCAGGGTTCTTTTTTGTTAAGAAAAAAGACGGAGGCCTGCAGCCATGCATAGATTACTGGGGCCTGAATAAAATCACAGTGAAGAATCGCTACCCTTTGCCCCTGATAGATGACCTGTTCACACAAGTTACCAACGCTAAGATCTTTTCGAAATTAGATTTACGGGGTGCATACAACCTGGTGCGGATTAGAAAGGGCGATGAATAGAAGACGGCCTTTAACACGCCTGACGGGCATTACGAGTACTTGGTGATGCCCTTCGGGCTGTGTAACGCTAAGGCCGTCTTCCAGGAATTAATCAATGAGGTATTCAGAGAGGTGTTGGGCAAATTTGTGTTAGTATACCTGGATGACATACTTATTTTTTCAAACAACCTCTCTGAGCACAGGTCACATGTCAAATTTGTATTGGACAAACTCAGACAAAACATGCTTTACGCTAAATTGGAGAAATGCATCTTCGAGGTGACATCTGTCACCTTTTTAGGGTACATAATTTCCACCTCGGGCCTGTCTATGGACCCTGCCAAGGTCTCTGCTGTGCTGGAATGGCCTCAATCTGTGGGGTTAAAATCTCTTCAGAGATTCTTAGGCTTTGCCAATTACTATAGAAGGTTCATAAAGGGGTACTCCACGGTCATTGCACCTCTCACCAGTCTCACTAAAAAAGGGGCAGATACTAACCACTGGTCTCCAGAAGCTCTGCAAGCATTCTTCACTTTAAAAGGCTTGTTTTGCTCTGCACCTATCCTAAGACACGTTGACACTTCCTATCCCTTTATTGTTGAGGTGGACGCCTCGGAGGTCGGGGTAGGGGCTGTGCTGTCTCAGCAATCAGGGTTGCAGGGTAGATTACACCCATGTGCCTATTTTTCTCGTAGGTTCTCTCCGGCAGAGAGAAACTACGACATAGGCAACAGGGAGCTCCTGGCCATCAAGTTGGCCTTTGAAGAATGGAGTCATTGGTTGGAAGGAGCAGAACATACGATCACAGTTTACACTGATCACAAAAATTTGGAATACATCGAGGGAGCTAAGAGATTAAGGCCCCGTCAGGCTCGATGGTCTTTGTTCTTCTCGAGGTTCAGATTTATAATTACGTACACTCCAGGTAGCAAGAACATTAAGCCAGATGCCCTGTCCAGATGCTTTGAGCCAGAGACAGCACAGCCCTCTACCCCAGAGACCATTGTCCCACAAAGACTGGTTCTAGCAACAACTGAGACATGGAAAGACTGGACGGAGACGTTAGGGCCCTTTCAGCAGGACATCCCGGAGGGGAAGCCTGAAGGGGTTATGTTTATACCACTGCCATTCCGTCTTCAGATCTTACAGATGTTCCATTCACACAAAAATGCGGGACACCCTGGGGCCTCCAGAACACAGGATCTTGTTGCCAGGTGCACTTGGTGGCCTTCTCTGGCAACGGATTGCAAGGAGTATGTTAGAGAGTGTGCGGTGTGTGCAAAAAGTAAGCCCTCCCGGCTGGCACCTGTGGGAACGTTGCAGCCCTTGCCCACCCTGAGTGAGCCGTGGACCCACCTGTCCATGGATTTTGTGGGTGAGCTTCCCAGGTCTGAGGGCATGTCGGTCATTTGGGTGGTAGTCGACTGCTTTAGTAAAATGGCCCATTTTGTGCCCTTAAAAGGACTCCCCTCGGCCCAGAAGTTGGCCGATTTGTTCATCATCCACCTTTTTCGATTGCATGGCATTCCGGAAAACATTGTGTCAGATCGGGGAGTCCAATTTGTTTCGAGATTTTGGAGGGCATTTTGTCACCAAATGGGCATGGAACTGTCATTTTCATCGGGCTACCACCCACAGACCAATGGTCAGACTGAGAGAGTCAACCAATCATTGGAACAATTCTTGAGGTGTTACGTTGCAGAAGCGCAAAATGATTGGGTCAAGTTTTTGCCCTTCGCAGAATTTGCGCACAATAATTTAAAAAAGTTCTTCCACGGGATTCTGTCCATTTCAGATAGTTACTGGGAAGCTGCCCAAATTTTCCCCATTGCCAATCGCTTCCACTCCATTTCCAGCTCTGGAGGTCTGGCAAAAGTCATTTAAGGACGTGTGGTGGATCGTGAAAAATAATCTGGAGAAGGCGTTTAAAAGTCAGAAAGGTCAAGCTGACAAAAGACGTTCCTTAGAGTGGAAGTTTCAACGAGGAGACTTAGTCTGGGTGTCCACACGTCACTTGACCTTGAAACAGCCTTCAGCCAAGTTGGGGCCCAGGTTTGTGGGTCCATTCCCAGTAACTAGAAAGATCAACAATGTTACTTATGCCATTGATCTTCCTGCCAATATGCGTGGCGTAAGATCCTTTCATGTGTCTCTGCTTAAGCCAGCAGTCCATGTGGGTCCCACTCCTCCTCCTCCTGTGATGATAGATGACCAACCTGAGTACGAGGTAGAGAAAATTTTAGACTCACGCATAGTTCAGAACTCAGTACAATATCTGGTTCATTGGAAAGGGTATGGTATTGAGGAGAGATCATGGGTACCTGAATGTCGCATGCATGCTGACAAACTGAGAAGGGAATTCCACGCTTTACATTCTGAGAAGCCTGGAAGGAGCTGTCCGGAGTCCACTCCTCAGGGATGGGGGGTACTGTGAAGAAACGCGGAAAAGCCGCCGCATGGACGTAGGATGAGGCGGCTGTTTCCGCGGCTGGCATAGCAGAACGCGGAGAAACCGCCGCGTCTGACGCGGCGGTTTGCGCGCACAGGCCTGCTACTGACGGTCTGACCAGGCGCGGGGAGGCCACCGCATGTGCAGATAGCGGTGCGTCTCACCCCGCGTGCAGGCCAGCAGAGGCATTGCAAAGCGTGACTGGTGTGGCTGGGACTGAAGTCCACACAGGTTCAGAATGACGCGCGCGCGCGCTGAGAGGCAGAGTTTATATGACAGCCAGAAGAAGGTCAGCTGACCAAGCTGGTCAGCTGACATCTCCACCACTTTTCATTGGTCCAGCACTTAAGGGTGGCGCTGGAGAGCACTATAGTATATATACTGGGTGCTGGTCATTCTCTGGTTGTCTGTCGTTGCGAGCACTACGTGGTAGCACTCAGGCCTTGTCTGTTTCTGTGTTCGAGCATAGTTTCCAAAGGTGTTGACATCAAGGAGCTCACACCTTAGCATTAGGAATATTGTATTGTATTATTTGTTATGACCTTCTGCCTGCCTGACTATTCCTCTGAACTCTGATCCTGTACCTTGCTATTTCTGATATCCTGTTGCCAATCTCTGCTCGTTCCTGGAGTCTGTACCTGCCTCCTGATTCTGTACCTCGTTATTCTGATTCTCCGTTGCCTGACCCTGCCTGTTATTGGATTCCGTATCTGCCTTCTGATTCTGTACTTTATCTGTCTGTGTGTTGACGACCTGGCTTGGCTGACCTCGAGAACTAGCCTTACTGTTAGAGGCAGTTCCCAGATCTGTTAGTGACACCTGCTCATTGGTGTCACTCACGCTCTGTCCTTCCCACATTCTGCTTAGCTCCTCCCCCGGGAGAGTCTAGGCTTACGGAAGGAGCATACTTCTGTGCAGTATTCCTTACTGCCTCTGTACCTACTCCTTAGGTACAGTCCACTGTGTTACTGTTACACCCAATCACTCACTTCTCTCTCAGGTGTCCAGAGGTTAGTAGATATATCTGATTATCGGTGATACTGCAGATCATCAATAATCAGGTATATTCTGCATTCTCGGTGATACTGCAGATCACCGGTAATCAGACCCTCTCTGTGTTACACCGATCGTTACACCCACATTACGATTTTTTGGTGACTGCTGCCCACATTACGTTTTCTGGTGAATGCTGCCCACATTCCGATTTTCTGGAGACTGTTGCCCACATTATGATTTTCTGGTGAACGCTGCCCACATTACGATTTTTTGGTGAACGCTGCCCACATTACGATTTTCTGGTGAATGCTGCCCACATTACCATTTTCTGGTGACTGCTGCCCACATTACGATTTTCTGGTGACTGCTGCCCACATTACGATTTTATGATGACTGCTGCCCACATTACGATTATTTTATGGTGAAATGCTGCCCACTTTACAATTATTTTATGATGAAATGCTGCTCACTTTACAATTAATTTCTGGTGAAATGCTGCCCGCTTTACAATTAATTTCTGGTGAAACATTGCTGCCTTACGATTATTTTATGGTGAAACGCTGCCCCATTACAATTATTTTATAGTGAAATGCTGCCCCATTATGATTATTTGGCACCTATGGGGTCCAAATCTCCACATTTTCGCAGGGGGGCCCAGTGATTTCTAATTACGCCCCTGATTTAAGGTAAATTTTCTAAGGTTCTTTGTGTTATGTGCCTTTATACAGTCCCATGGTGGTCTCCCAGGGCCCCTCCGAAGCCACAGCTGACAATTTGTCAGGCTGTGGCGCAGAACTACTGCACCTGCGCAGTATGTTCCAAACCACTTGGTGGTGATTGACAGCGCCGCTCGCGCATGCGCAGTACAGGCCGACCTCTACCACGGAGCTGCGGCGAGCTACATGCTGGGAGCTTGGGGCTGGACAAAGCCTCGGGTAAGTAGCACTTATTGTCCTCATATTCCCCTGATGACTCCTTTAAGTAGAGTAATAAAATATCCTCACAATGGTGGGTTGCACACCTGCAACCACTGTCACACCCTACAGGAAATCAACCGTTCCCGTTCGGTATCTCAGGTCCACTGTGCAGGCGCTGGTTGGTCACTCTGCTTGGTGTATTGGCACATGGTGTACAATTATGTACAATTGTATATTTTGACATAGCACTCACGCCATGGATGCAATGATGAGAAACTACTTGCAGCAACCAGAAGTATTGAAAAGCTACTTTTTGGTTTCTCTTAAAAAGAAAAATGCACTGTGCAAGGTTAGGGATTAGTTTGTTTATGCATTTACATCTTTTTTTTCCTGCTTTTAGTGCATGGCTTTCATGAGAAAGCTAAACCATCCCATCTTCATGGTTTCAGCAGAGGAAGTGTTAGCCAACAAGTGATGACACAATGCTTTGTGACCTCTCTTCCCGTACTGGATCTCTATGTTGCAATGTCATACCTCTCAGCTATTAGTGATGATCGGAATCAGCTAATTATGATTACCGGTACGTGAAATTTCACTTACATTTTCGCAATTACACCTGTACATAATTACCGTTTGTAAACGCAATTGAATTCTTGTACTCATGTGTAATTTTGTGTAATTTTCATGAAATGTGTGAGTCATTTTATGCCGACTTTAGCGTGAATTGCAAAGCCCCCATACATGCTATTTCACCAACATTGCTATGTATGTTAAGGGGAATAGTTGGTCAAAGTAAAAAAAAAAATTAAATTCTTATTTCAATAATGCGAAGGAAAAATGTTTTTTAAACTCAGAAAAATTACCATTTTCCTTTGCATTTTTAAAAATAGTTTTGTACCCAGTATGCTTAACATATGTAGCAATTTTGGTTGCAACAGCATGCATGGGGGCTTTGCAATTCACCATTAAAGTCGGCACAAATTTAAACGAAAATTCAGCCAAAATTATCAGAAATTACTGTGCTCTAAAAGATTGACATTTTTCCTGGAGGTTGCCCTCATTATTGTTATTAACCACTTCACCCCAAAGGGGTTTTTACCCTAACGGACAAGAGCGATTTTCCCCTTTCAGTGCTCATCCCCTTCATTTGCCAATAGCTTAATCACTACTAATCACAATGAAATGATATATATCTTGTTTTTTTCACCACCAATTGGGCTTTTTTGGAGTTGATATTTGTTTTCAGTAATTACTTTATTTTCTATGAATTTCAAAGGGAAAAACAAGGAAAAAATGAAAAAATACACTATGTCTCCAATTTCATCCCTTATAGTTTTAATATTAACACTGCTACTGTGCATAAAACCCACACAATTTATCTGCCTATTTGTTCTGGTTATCACTAGATTTTAATTATGGCCCTGGTACAAAGAATGGTGAAAATATAGTATTTGGAAATAAAGGTGTCTTTTTTTTTTTTGGGTGGTTTCACAATTTTCACGTGCACGTGCACTTGGATGCACATGATGCGCGGGAGCGTGCACACGCACAGCAGCAGCAGCACTGTCTGACTTATAAAAAACGTCCTGGAGCCATTAAGAGGCTCTAGCAGGACGTTTTTATAAGTCAGTTTGTCATAAAGTGGTTAAACTGTATTTATGTAGCGTATTGTATAACATATTATGCAGCTCTGTACGATAGATAGGGGAGCCATTACAGCATTAACCTCCCTGGCTGTATTTCTCAGGCCCTGCTGGGCCGATTCGCATAATTTTTTTTTGCAACACGCAGCTAGCACTTTGCTAGCTGCGTGTGCATTCCGATCGCCGACGCTACCTGCAGATTAGCCGCCAATCGCCGCGCCCCCCCCCCCCCCGACCCCGTGTGCTGCCTGGCCAATTAGTGCCAGGCAGCGCTGAGGGGTGGATCGGGACTCCCAATGACGTGACGTCATTCCGCCCCATCGCCATCCCCTTTGAACGGGATTTCCTGATCAAAGATCGCCGGAGGCGATCGAAGCGGGCGGGGGGATGTCGCTGCACGGCGGCTATCATGTAGCGAGCCCTAGGCTAGCTACATGATATAAAATTTTTTTTTTTTACAAAAACACTGCTGCGCTGTCCCCTGGTGGTTTCTAATAGACCGCCAGGAGGGTTAAACAATGTTACACAGGGATTTTATAGCATAGCGTTTAATAATGGTACACAAAATAGTGATGTAAACAATACAAGGATAACTATAGCAGAAGAGTCACTGAGTCCATATGGTGGCGGGGAAGAGCTCTGTAGTGCGGCACAATTATTGCACTTTATTACTACACTTATCCAAATATGAATCCATGGTCAGAATTCATCAGAAACTTTTACCTACAAACACTACATTCTTAGGGAGGCTTTTCCTGTAACTGATTTTCTTGCAGCCATCTTTCAGCGAGAACGTTGGAAAGAATATAAATACTGTATCATTTTTTTTTCAAAAGTGCTTCCGAAAACCATGGGAAAATGCATTTTAGATTCCCATAAATGGTACATCCGCTTCTTAAATTCATCTAGGAAGTTTCATTTCAACTTCCTCTTTAATTCTGCAACCACTTCCCCCAGGGTTGTGGAAACAGGAAGAAGCATTTGGAATTTGATAAGCGTAACATCAAGTCTTACATCATGATATTTTTATTTTTTTTCAGAATGATCCCCAAATGTTTAAATTTTTCGCACTTTTTAAATGTATTTTGTGACTTTCCCCCACCTACAGCAAGTGTATTAAAGCACTCATATGATCTGATCAAATTTAAGTGAAATTACTGAAGGAAACATTCATCTGTGCTAATCGTAGTCAAGGGCCACAAACTAAACAAACCCTGCTTACTGATTACCATAGATGTATTGTTCAGCCACAGGAGGGCTTTATTTCAGATGAAAGCAAAAACGTATTGGTTAGTCAATTTTCGATTGACTTTACAAACGGGTTATTCCTCTAGAAATATGTGGTCTCTGGCTGCTGAAATTAAAATATTATATGCTGTATAATATTAAAATATTCAAATGAATTTACAATAAGGTACACATTATGTCACATTTTTCTACTTCAGAAACATAACACAGAAAACTATTATTCATAGGTTCTTGTTACCGGGAGTGTCACAGAGACTTTAACTGCGCAAGCTCAGAATGCTCCCAGCCATGGGAGCGTGATCACGAGAGGCGTGCAGCAGGGGCATTGTTAGGAGTGTTAGGCACTCCAGTCTGAAAATGGGTGTGGCTAAGCACCAGCATGTGGGAGCGGTCATGGGTGGAGCCACATCTACATGAACTTAACTGCAGTCTAAGTAGGTCTGCCCAGCATACTGTAGGATGAACCCTAACCTCTCCATTAATATAAAAAACAAAACAAAAATGCAGCATATCACATAAATAGACAGTGTCACTTTTATATACAGTATACCTAGGCAGAGTTACCTGACTTCTGTGCTGCCTGGTGTAGCTTTCTGCTGGGCGGGCTGGCCTGTTGCCAGGTTCTCTGGCAGTCCCCCCATAGCATTCCCTGACCTTCTACTGGACTCCTTCCCAGGCTCAAACGGGCCTCCCATTATGGCACCACAACTCCCAGCATAAAAGAACCACAGCTCCCTGCATGCCCCCATAAAGGCATCCTAGCACCCAGCATGGCACCACAGGACCCAGTATGCCCACATAGAGGCACCACAGCACCCAGCATAACCCTGATTGATGCACCACAGCTCCCAGCATGCCCACCATTGAGGCACCACAGCTGACTCTGCCTGGGGGACATCTAGGGCACCACAGAATAGATCCGGGGCACGTGCCACTGATCTTTGGGGCTAGCAACACCCATGCCTACGCATGTGCAGAAGACAGTGACCCAGCTGCGAGTCGCGATGTTACAGAGGGGACAGCGGCAGCCTGAAGCACAGCAGAACTTTACGCTGGTCAGATAGACTGCTGGAGGCTGAAAGAAGCCCCAGGTGGGTAAAGTTTTTATTTTCTAGGTTTAGCTCATGTATCCTTTAAGCCATGGAGGATTATATAAGTTCAGGGACCAGAAGCTATGGAAAATAACTCCAATGGGGTAATAGTAGGTAGTAGTAGAAACCTAAAAAAAAAAAAAGTTGTATGCTCTTTCTAAAAACTACTTCTACTTTCTAAATACTAAAAACTAAAAGTTTTTATTACCCTCAGATTGGGCATTAATATAACCCTGTGGGGTAAGATTGACTTGATAGATTAAATATAGCTAAGTAGGAAGAGCAAAATATTTTATGCCAGTACACACTGTTTTGTTCCCTCGTTTAAAGTGTACTTGAGATCAGAGGGCATAAAAGTTGTGTACGTACCTGGGGCTTCCTTCAGCCCCCTCTATGCTGATTGTTCACTCACTGTCTTCCTCCACCTCCTATATTGTCCGGTAGAAGCCCTGTTAGCTTCCCCTGTCAGGGCCAGTCGGTGCAAATGCAGTCTGCTCGCGCCAGCTCCCTGTTTCACTTCCGCGGTTGAGAGAATTGTGCGGCAACAGTGGGGCGGTCAGGCCGCACATGCGCAGTGTGCTGAAGTTAACAAGGCTTCTACTGAACATACAGGAGGCGGAGGAAGACGGTGAGGTAGCGATCGGCGTGGAGGGGGCTGGAGGAAGCCCTAGGTATGTATAAAACCTTTATACCCTTTCATCTCAGGTTTACTTTAAGGTCACCAAAGTATGCTGTACAGTCAGAAAGGGTGGTTATAACTGATAAAGAACCACTGCTTTTTGGAAAACGCTATGGAATAGGCCCACGTGCACCGTAAATGTAATATCCTGCAATGTATTAGCATGATGAGTAAGAAATCTTCTACTGATTATTTCCACTTTAATGACTACATATCATTAAGCATCTACGTTTTCACTCTTTCTTTTGGCATTGCTTAATATAGAGACACTGCATGCTGTCCCTGTTATACCACTATGCTGATGACTGTATCTGTGCTGTTTCACATGGTGCTAGGCTCACAGGAAGTTTGTGGCTAGCTGGTGAATCTGAACTCCAGGCATGGCTGATTTCTTAGGGCTAAGTAGGCTAAAGTTGTTCATATGTGTGTATAATGTGTAGATAGAAAAAACAAAGTTTTGTAAAAGTAATACCGTACTTTTAAAGAGGAACTCCAGTGAACATTTTACTGTTGGCAGGTGATGTAGCTGCTGCATGGTTTTTGGCAGTTGGAAACAGCTGTAAACAGCTATTTCCCACAAAAATTTGAACTTTTCTTGTGGTAGGGGTTACTTGTGGGAGGGGTTTCACCACAATATCAGTCATACATCGCCCCCCTGATGGTCTGTTTGTGAAAAGGAATAGATTTCTCATGTAAAAGGGGGTATCAGCTACTGATTGGGATAAAGTTCAATGTTTGGTCGGAGTTTCTCTTTAATGGCTAACTGATAGAGTTATATTATGTAAGCTTCTGGGATCTAGTCCGCTTCTTTAGGCATATTGCCAGATGTTAGCTTAAAGGACCTCTGTCGCCAAAATCTTAAAATTTAAAATACACGTAAACACATACAAATAAAAAGCACATTTCTTCCAGAGTTCTCCTATGTTGCTGTCACTTACAGTAAGTAGTAGAAATCTGACATTACAAACGGATTAAACCATATAATTAGAAGACGTTTTAAATCAGGATGATACCATTTATTGGCTGACTAAAAAGAATAAGAATAATCAAGCTTTCGGCCTTGCAGCCTTCGTTGGGCTAAAATCTATAATATGCATGCAACATCAAAAGGGAAAACATAGATTATTTTTTTTAAGCATAAATACATGTCATTAAGATGCCTTAAAGGGAAGGTTCACGCAGCACCTAAAAAAATAAAAATACAAATCCACTTACCTGGGGCTTCCTCCAGCCCATGGCAGTCAGGACGTGCCCTCGGCGCCGCTCCGCAGGCTCCCGGTCTTCTCCGGTGGCTCACCCAACCTGGCCAGGCCGGCTTCGAGGTCAGGCTCCTCACGGGGCGCGCTGACATCATCGGACGTCCTCCGGGCTGTACTGCGCAGGCCAATAAGGCCATTTATTTAGGCCAATCACAGAACTCGGAAACAATTGACCAATCGGAGAATGCAGAAACAACTCAAAAGTATTTGGCCAATCAGAGAATGCAAAAAATGACAAAAAAAAACACTACTCGGAAATCGGAAACCGATCGGAAATCTCATTTCTGTACAAGTACTGCATTACCACAACTCGGTAATTTTAGCCCAATCACAGAACTGTGAAGCACTGGACCAATCAGAGAATGCAGAAACAACGCGGAAGTATTTGGCCAATCAAAGAATGCAAAAATGACCCAAAAAAACACTACTCAGAAATCGGAAATCTGAACGCAGAAACCGATCGGAAATCCGCGAAATCGGAAATCGGCATTGGCGGAAATCGGAATTTATGCAGAATCGGAGATCGACATTTCTGACCATCCCTACAGCCAAACGTTTGTAGACTGCTAACGGGGGAGCCTGCGGGGGAATGCGGGGACCAGGAGGAGAACGGGGAGGCTCTATAGGACCCAAAGCCTTCCCTCTCCTTAGATAAGTATCTGTTTTTTATTTTTAACCACTTCGCATCCAGACCTTGTTTCCCCCTTATGGACCAGGGCCGTTTTGACGTTTTAGCCATGACCCTAGTTAATCAGCAATAACTTTATCCTTACTCATGACTCTTAAATGATTTATATACCATTTTTTTCAAGATAAACTAGGCTATCATTGGGGGGTATTTTGTACTAAGAAAATAGTTGTTTTCTATTCATTTTAATGGGAAAAAAGAGGAAAAAAATTAAAATTGCATGATTTCTCATTTTTTACCGGTCCCAGCTTAAAAATAAAAAGTGCTACTGTCATAAAAACCATGCCACTAGTATTATGTCCCCCAGAATAGATAGCCAGATGTGTCCCCAGTATCAGCCCCCCCCCCCCCAGGATAGTTAGATATGTCCCCAACATAAGCCCCCCCAGTATAGTCAGATGTGTTCCCTGCATTTGCCACCCCCAGCTTAGATCGTCAGATGCACCCCTAATTATAGCCAGATGTGCCCCTGGGATCAGCATTCCCCCATTTTAGCCAGATATGCCCTCAGGATTAGCACCGGCCCCCCATCATAGCCAAATGTTCCCCCGGTATTAGGTTATCCTCCCCAGGGTAACCAGATGTGCCTTACATGGCTGCATGGTGTAATGGTTAAGGGCTCTGCCTCTGACACAGGAGACCAGGGTTTGAATCTTGGCTCAGCCTGTTCAGTAAGCCAGCACCTATTCAGTAGGAGACCTTGGGCAAGTCTCCCTAACACTGCTACTGCCTATAGAGCGCGCCCTAGTGGCTGCAGCTCTGACGATTTGAGTCCGCCAGGAGAAAAGCGCGATATAAATGTTATTTGTCTTGTCTTGCTTGTCTTACATCCTATTGTCCTATTAGACACCCTCCCCAGTTAGCCAGATGTCCCCCAGTGATCTTAACATCCCCCCCTTTTAAATACCCCCTCCCCCCAGGATTGATAGCCAGATGCCCCCCTTCCCCCATCAGGCTGCCCTCTCTGTGCACAAATCATTAAAAAAAATCCTCCAGCAAGCAGCCTCACCCACCTTACCTCATTCCTGCGACTATCCTGAAGCCCGATCCTTCGATCCCCGCTCTGCAGTCAGCCGTGTAATGCCGGTTACCGGATATTCGGCATAGCGGGGCTGAATGCAGAGTGGGGATTGGAGGCTCGGGCTTCAGGATAGTCGCAGGAACAAGGTAAGGTGAGTGAGGCTGCTTGCTGGAGGTTTTTTTTTTATGATTTCTGCACGGAGGGGGACAGATGTAGGATCGCTGCAGTTGACTACTGCAGTGATCGTTCATGGGAGGGGGGGGGGACTAATTGGCTACAAGGGAACATGTTCCCTTTCGCCAATTAGTATTGCAGCTGACAGTGCTGGGGGGTGTGCGCTCTGAAGCACACCCGATCGTGCACAGCAGGGCTGCAAGCAAGTCAGTATATCTACGTCATGGTGGCTTGGAGGATGCCACAGCTGACGTAGATATACTGAGCTGTGGAGTAAGTGGTTGAATTAGGCTTCCCTGATTTCCTTTTAAGGATTCATCCAAGGAACCTTCCCTTTAAGTAATAACATGCGCATGGTCAGGGAGGAGGGGCACCCCTGTGAGGATGATGTCGGGTAACACATCTAAAGTAGATTTAAAAAAAATAAAACTGTGAAATATCTTAAAAGGTCATTTTTAGGGGAAGGAAGCTAGATACATTCGTTTATTTCATTCGTTTATTTTTGCCTCGGGTGTCCTTTCAATTTCAAACAATTTTATTAAATTTTTCAGTAAAGATAACAGCTCACAACGCAGGACAAAGCACTCATTTGAATAAGACATCATGACTGACAGCAAGTAAACAGGTGCAAAAGCAAAAAACAAATCAGTATTGGATTCATGATGAGTTGTCAGAAAAATAGGGGGAGCGGAGTGGCTCCAACTATACGTAAATAGGGGGAACTAGTATTCCAGATTAAACACCGTTCCTGCTTCGAGAGCTTCATCCTGAAGGTCTCTGGCCTCCCCCAACAGTGGGGGTGGGCGAAGATAGCTGCAGAATGTGGGGAACAGAAAGAGAGAGAGAGAATAGAGAGAAAGTAGGCAAGGAGAGAAGAGGGGGAGGGGGGGAGGGAGGGAACTGGTCCTAACCCGGGCCAAGATTCATAGCCCTGAGATCGTGGTCATGGCGGAGACAGCAGAGTAATATAACTATCTGTGACCGGTGATGGTCAGATATGATTTCCAGGGGTCCCGTATTTTATCTGTCTTGTACTGCCTATCCATAAGGATTCCCGCCATTTGCTCCTGAATCATAAACCCTGTAACTCTGTTTTTGACCTCCTCAAATGACACAATCTGTTTTTTCCAGGCTTTAGCAATAGTTAGCTTAGCCGCCACAAATATAAATTGGAGGAGAATTTCCTGAGCCTTGCTGAGGCTGCCAGTTTTGAAGTGTAGTAAGGCAGACCACGGGTCTTTGCGCAGTTGAGTATGAAAAACAGCCTGTGTCAAACGGTATGTTTTTGACCAAAAGCGAGATAATAGAGAGCTTGAAAAAGAGAGCTATAATGCGCAGTTAGTTTTATGCCTAGATAAGGAATTTGCTTCTCTACTATTTTAAAGGGTACTTCTCTGATCAATTCTTGCCAGTCTGCCTGTTCCATCGTGATATTCATGAGATTTGATTTGCTAGGGTTAATGGTCAGACCCGAGACCTGCGCAAATTGTTCCATTGCCTCCATTAATGCAGGGATAGAAGTTTTCGGATTAGACAAGAACAGCAACATATCGTCAGCAAAAAGGTTTAATTTATGCTGAGTACCGGCTATTTGGAAACCAAGAATTTCTTCAGAGTTTCTAATCATCTGCGCTAATGGTTCCATCGCTATTATAAATAAAATAGGAGAAAGGGGGCACCCCTGACGAGTACCTCTCTCTATTGCGAAGCTAGGAGATAAATAACCAGCATAATGTACCTTAGCTGATGGGGAGGAGTACAAAGCTTGAAGCCAGGCTAAAAAGGATGGTCCAAAACCCCTATGCTGCAAAACAAAGTATAAATAATCCCATGAAAGTGTATCGAACGCTTTGTAGATATCCAGGCTTAGACAGACACCAGGTATCTTTCTATGGCGTAAGCTTTCAAAAACCTGGATAGCTCTATACACAGCATCAGATGCTTGACGCCCCGGGACAAAGCCCACTTGGTCCTTGTGGATTATCTGGGGGAGAAACCTATTGATTCGTGAAGCTAAAATTTTACTCAGGATTTTTATGTCCACATTGAGAAGGGAAATGGGGCGAAAATTGCTAACATCCGTTGGTTCTGTTTCAGTTTTGGGGAGCATAGCTATATTAGCTTGGAGCGTGTCTCGACCTGGAAATTTATTTTTATTGTATTCATTGTACATTTGAGCTAAAATGGGGGGTTCTATCACTTGGGCAAATTTTTTATAAAAAAGGGGAGAAAAGCCGTCTGGCCCCGGGGATTTAGCGCTTTTAAGCGATTTTATTGCTGCAAGAACTTTGTCCGAGGTAATTTCTGCATTAAGGAGTTCAGCATCGGCCTCATCGAGAGGAGGGAGGTGAATTGATTCAAGAAAGGCTTCAAGCTGCGCCTTATCGATCCCTCCGTCCGCCCTATACAACTTCTGCAAGAAGTTCTGAAAGTACTGGACTATCTTACAGGGATTCGTGGTGGGGGGTGACTGAGAGTCTTTCACTCGTAGGGTGGGAGGCTTGTATTTTTGATTTTTCAATTTGCGAGCTAGGAAAGTGTGGGGTTTATCAGCCCAACGGTAGTAAAAATTTCTACGCCATCGAAGTTGCTTTTCTACCTCTACGCTTAAGGTAGAATCTAGTTGCAGCCGCAATCCGTCCCTGGTCAGCTTCAAAGCGGCCGATGGGGAGGCTTTCCAGGCCTGATCTGCTTCTTCGTACTGTTTTGTCAAGTTAACTATATTTTGAGCTCTCTGCTTTTTGAGATAGGAAGCAAAGCCAATTATCCGTCCCCTCACGGTCACCTTCAAAGCCTCCCAGAGAGAAACCGCAGAGGCAACCGACCCTTCGTTGGTTTCCAAATACTCGGTGAGAAAGGAGTGAATCCTCTCAAAACTGTCTTGCCTGGAAAGCAAAGAGTCATTAATTCTCCAAATGAAACTCCTGCCCCTGGGTACCAAGGAGGACAATTGGATCTGCACTGGGTTATGGTCTGACCATGTTACTGCGAGGATTTTAGCGACTGTGACATTATCTAAATAGGGTGCTTGCATAAAGAAGTGATCGATTTTGCAAAAGCTCCCATGTGGGTTTGAGTAGAAGGTATAATCGCGCATTTGTGGATTAAAATCACGCCAGACATCTAGCAATCCCCCGTCCCTGAATAGACGGGAGACAGCCAGCGACCGAGCGGAAGAGATGGGTTGGTGAGCTCTTGCAGAACCAGGTTTGTAGGCCCTATCCATTCCCTCATCTAGCACCTCGTTTGTATCTCCACATAGGATGATCATACCTTCCCCGTGCTGCGCTACCACCTGTAAGAAATGGGAGGGGAAACGGTCCTGGAATTGATTAGGAGCATAATAGGAAGCCAAGGTAATTTTGGAATCGTAGAGGGTACCCCGTAATATCAGATATCTCCCGGTGGGATCAGCTAGAGTGTGCTCACATTTGAAAGGGAGGCCCCTTCTGAAGGCAATAGACACGCCACGGACCTTCTCCCTTGCGCAAGCATGGAAAGCCATCGGGAAATGTTTACTAAGATAGGAAGGGTGACTAGATCTAGAGAACCTAGTCTCCTGCAGACATACAATGTCTGTGTGAGCGGACTTATAGTAATGAAAGGCTTTGCTCCTTTTTTGGGGAGAATTGAAGCCTTGGACATTATGCGTTATAATTTTTAAAGTGGGGTCAGCCATTATTGCTAGCAGAGGAGAAGGTCCTTGTGTCCCTCGACAATGAAAACGCGGGGCACCATAGATTATCAGGGGATGGATATTCTTCGTAGGCTAGGGCGGACCAGGGGGGGGGAGGTAGAGGAGGGGGGAGGGGGGAGGGGGAAGCAGAAAGAGAAAGAGAGGCTAGAAAAGGGCCCAAAGTTAGCTCGCCGGATCTCCTGAAAACAGGAGTAAACGGCGATACAAAAATTTAGAGCAACCTGAGACTGGCTTGGGCCATCCAGGCTCAGTGCCAAAAAACAAGCGGGTGAAAAAATCGCTTGTACGGGGGGGATAATCCCACCCCGGCTGCATGGCTGAGCAAACAAAAGGTTATAACAATTAACAGCACCTAATTAGCCCCAAAATCTATCAGATATACTATAAAGCTAAGAGCTAAATACTAAATACTGGATATCAAATATACGCATACCCCTGCACCTAACACCAGAGTCTATACCTGGGTTTTCCAGGTGGTAAAAGTGTGATGCGCCATGGCCCGATCATGATTGCTAAGAGACTAGTGGAATTATATAACTATATGATTCTCTATTCAAGATCTTGGATATACTCCAGCAATCCGCAGTATTTGACTGTAGAGGGAACATAGAGTCAAATAGATAAATCATTCAGCCTAAGAGTCCAGTTGGCTGCTGGAGCAAGAGTGTGTTTTCATACATTACGTGTAGCTAACTATAGAAAACTCAGAGATAAATTCTAGTCTGAGAGCCAGGCTCCAAGGATACGACATATCACTGATAAGGTGAGTTCACCAGATCCGCTTGGTGAGGTCAAGATGAAGAGCCAATCAATTCCGGGCAAACTGGATCAGCCAGGATCGGACTGCGTTGCCGGCATCAGTATCTCCTTTTCGCGCTTCTTTGAAGACCCCTGCTGTTTTGCTTTTTCCCATGGAGGCTGGGAGTGAGGTGGGCCTTGGCTGCGAGGGGGAGAGGAGGCAGGAAGCGTAAGCTTGAGCCTCTCCAGCTTTCTCCGGGCTTCTTCTGGGTTCAGAATCACATGGACTCGGTTGTTGTAAGAGAACACCAGCTTAAAGGGGAAACCCCAACTGTACTTTATGTCATGAGCTTGAAGGATTTTAGTGAAAGGCTTCATCTCTCTACGCCTCTGGATTGTAGCAGGCGCCAAGTCAGCAAAGATTTGATAATGGTGTCCCTGAAATTCAAGGTCTGTCTTTATCTCTTGCAGCTTTTAGAATAGTTTCTTTAGATCTATAGAAGGTAAACTTAATGACAATGTCCCGGGGGAGACCGTTAGGCTTGACTGGGCCCAGGGCTCTATGAATTCTATCAAACTCGAGTCTATCAATCGGCATACTAGGGACAAGCTCTTGAAAAAGAGCAGTTACTGTAGAAGTCAGATCTGTTATACTCTCAGGCAGACCCCTGACTAGAGTTGGACGGAACCTCCGATTTTAGGTTCGCGAACCGGGTTCGCGAACTTCCGCGGAAGGTTCGGTTCGCGTTAAAGTTCGCGAACCGCAATAGACTTCAATGGGGATGCGAACTTTGAAAAAAAAAAATTATGCTGGCCACAAAAGTGATGGAAAAGATGTTTCAAGGGGTCTAACACCTGGAGGGGGGCATGGCGGAGTGGGATACACGCCAAAAGTCCCCGGAAAAAATCTGGATTTGACGCAAAGCAGCGTTTTAAGGGCAGAAATCACATTGAATGCTAAATGACAGGCCTAAAGTGCTTTAAAACATCTTGCATGTGTATACATCAATCAAGTAGTGTAATTAAGGCACTGCTTCACACTGACACACCAAACTCACCGTGTAACGCACCGCAAACAGCTGTTAGTGTAGTGACGGCAGTGGCGGGTTCACTGAACAGGAATACAGTGGCAGGTTCACAGAACAGGTATGCAGTGGTGGGTTCACAGAACAGGTATACAGTGGCGGGTTCACTGAACACAACAGGTATGCAGTGGCGGGTTCACTGAGCAGTACAGGTATGCAGTGGCAGGTTCACTGAACAGGTATGCAGTGGTGGGTTCACAGAACAGGTATGCAGTGGTGGGTTCACAGAACAGGTATGCAGTGGTGGGTTCACTGAACAGGTATGCAGTGGTGGGTTCACAGAACAGGTATGCAGTTGTGGGTTCACAGAACAGGTATGCAGTGGTGGGTTCACAGAACAGGTATGCAGTGGTGGGTTCACAGAACAGGTATGCAGTGGCAGGTTCACTGAACAGGTATGCAGTGGTGGGTTCACAGAACAGGTATGCAGTGGTGGGTTCACAGAACAGGTATGCAGTGGTGGGTTCACAGAACAGGTATGCAGTGGTGGGTTCACAGAACAGGTATGCAGTGGTAAGTTCACAGAACAGGTATGCAGTGGCAGGTTCACTGAACAGGTATGCAGTGGTGGGTTCACAGAACAGGTATGCAGTGGTGGGTTCACAGAACAGGTATGCAGTGGTGGGTTCACAGAACAGGTATGCAGTGGCAGGTTCACTGAACAGGTATGCAGTGGTGGGTTCACAGAACAGGTATGCAGTGGTGGGTTCACAGTACAGGTATGCAGTGGTGGGTTCACAGTACAGGTATGCAGTGGTGGATTCACAGAACAGAACAGGTATGCAGCCAGGGACAAGCTAAGCCTAACTAATCTTTCCCTATGAGAGACAGTCTGCAGCAGCTCGCCCTACTCTCACTAACGCAGGCACACGAGTGACCGTAATGGCCGCCGCTGCCTGCCTTTTATAAGGGGGGGAGTGGCTCCAGGGGCTAGTGTAGCCTAATTGGCTACACTGGGCCTGCTGACTGTGATGTAGAGGGTCAAAGTTGACCCTCATGGTGCATTATGGGGCAAACCGAACTTCCGCAAAAGTTCGCCTGCGGGACGCGAACGCGAACCACTGAAGTTCGCATGGAACCGTTCGCAGGCGAACCGTTCGGCCCAACTCTACCCCTGACCCGTAAATTACCTCTGCGAGCTCTGTTTTCGAAATCCTCCATATGCAGCTGTACATCTTGGAGGTCTGCTTGGGTCGCCTCCTGATCCTTGTTATGTTCATCCAATACTACATCTACATTGTCAATGCGACGCTCAAGTTCGTTGATCCTGGACCCCATTTCCTTGATCTCTTTTGAGAGGCGAGCAGCCAGCTTGCCGGAGGATTCCTCAAGCTCCCTCTGCAGGATCACTTTAAACATGTCCATAAGCGCTTGATCACGGGCTGAAAGGTTGTTTGGGGCTCTGCTTCCCGACCCAGACTGTCCGCCGATGGATAGAGGTCTGCTGAGACTGGTGGATCTGCTTTCTCCGTCGGAATCGCTCTCCACATGCTCCTGTTCTCTTTGCTGGCTGGGCCCAGGCGCCATCTTGGACCTCCGTGAGCGCGGCTCTTGCCGGGAGGATTCAGTAAGATCTCCCTCGCGCCGGACTTTCTTGCCTCCCATCTAGGTTTAGGGGATTCAGCAGGCTGCAGGGATCTCGGGTGAGACCTTTTGGGGCGAAAAGTGCTGCGTGAAGTAAGCCGATGCAGCCAGGGTGTGCGGAGCTCTGCTAACAGACGTCCATCTCGAGCAGCCGCTAGCCACGCCCCCACCTCGGGTGTCCTTTAAGGTGCCTCCACCCCACTCTTCTATCAGTCAGGCCTCCTTTGTAGTTAATAGCTTTACAGTTTTCTGGAAAGTGTATTGAACTACAGGAGAGCAACCGTCCAGTATCCGGCAGGACCAGAGATGGATTAAGATGTAATGGGGCCCTAGGCAAGGTAATAGTAGTGTGGTCTTTTTTGGTAAGTTGAAGTGGAGAGAGGTCAGAGAAGGTGGCTGGTGGGGCCCTTGACACCCACTAGGCCCCAAGCACTTGCCTAGGTTGCCTGGTGATTGATCCAGCTCTGGGCTGGACCTGGAGCACCAATGGGGGATGGTAAAAACCCTGTAGGCTTATACGGTGGTAACAGGAACTGAAACTCACCTTTGAGAGTATATAATCATATATACATTTGTCCCCTTACACCTAACGATAGTACACCATTGGGCTCCTGGTCTCTCTGTACTTCTCGTTTAGGTGCTCTTGGTCCCTACAAGAACTACCAAACCCCTTCTACAGTTTATTGATTTCAATAGGCTGCATTTCCCTGTCCAAATCACATGCAGAGAAATGCTGCGAATTCACAGCAGTGGAAATGGGCCCAAATTGTCATATCAGACAGGGAAGTAGACAGAGATGGTGGAAACAGATTAGTTCCGTTTTACTTATATTGAATTTTAGAAAGCGAGATGTTATGAAAGAGGATATAGCTAACAAGTAATTAATAACCTGTCAAAGGAGGAAGTTAACATCTGAGTTATAGTTGTGTGTCATGTACATGTCAGTGGTATCCCTTTCCTTTCAGGTTTACTTTAATCCTAACCTTAAAGGAGAACACATTGATGTGGTAAATAAAAGTACTCATTTAGTTATAACCAGCTACTGCAATTCATCTGTGAATGCTGTTTTCCCATGCTTATACAGTATTATTAAAGACTATGGAAAACAACATTTCTCCTATTGAGAACCCTTTACATGATCCATACCAGTACTAAAGTTTATGACTACTGATAATTCTGACTTCCGATTCTTTCCAACCTCAACCAATAACCCTACAGTAACAGTGGCCGACACTAAGGCTTATTCACACTATGAGCATTTGCAGATTTTTTAAGCGCTTGCAATTTTAGAAATCGCCCTAAAAGCGCTTGTGCAATTATTTCCTATGATTTTCCCACAAGAAAGCGTTTCGATTTTCAGCAAGTCGCAAACACGCTATATGTACCATTTTCTGAATGCTTTTTGCTATAATGGGAGGTATAGGAAAAGTGCAAAACGCTTGAAAAATCACTTTGTATATCGATTTCCCGAGCGCATTTAAGAATAACTTCATTGTATTTATTATTTTCCGGGTCAAAGAGTTCTCTTCCTGACTGACGTCAGGAAGTGAAAATCTCAATCGCTCAGTAAAAGCGATTAGAAAATCGCTTATAAAAGCACTTTTCTAAGCTCAAAGCGCAGGGAAAAGCGCTTTGAAAAAAGCACAATAAATCGCTCAGCACTTGCGAAAGCACTGGCGATTTATAATGTGAACAAGGCCTAAGGGCCTGAGCTATACTGAATGGGATAGCTGAGCGTTGTGCTCAAAATGCATGGAGCAGTGCATTGGGGACGCACAATGCGGTCTATGCACTGTCTGATGGCCTACGCATTGCACAGTGAGCTGCGTTGCTGAATTAAAATCAGCAATACGGCAGTGTAAACAACACCAAAGACTAAGGCCAGTATCACACCCACAACCAGCGATTTCCGTGCGGTGCGCTTAGATTATCGCATCGCAAAAAAAAAAGGCTTCGTAGATACCTGTATTAATGAACGTTAATGTAATTCTTGGTGCCAAAGCCATTAACAGTGCAAGAATGACAGCCATAAATGAGGCTCTCTACTGCACACTTCCTGTGGCAGAAATATGTATTGCAAGCAATATGTTCCGCAAACGCAAAGCAATGCTAATGCCAAACACTTTAAAATATCTGTATTACCATTGACTTACATAATTTCCGGGCAACGTGCATCACTGCAGATGCTGTCCCATTATGAGCTTTTGACATTGCGTCAAATCGGATACTTCTGTGGCATCTCATCGCAGCGCATCCGGTATAAATGTCCCATAGACTTTCATTGCTTTAGTGGCACCCTGCAATAAAATTTAGTAATGCAACGCACTGAAAAAGTAGCAGTGTGAAAGGGGACTCATCCACACATATAAGGAATGTACTGTGCAGGGGCATACAGATGTATCCACAATCAATAAGGAAAAGGCACTCCACAGGCTTCAAACTTCCGTTTGTTTTATTGCGAGTAAGGACACATACATGTTACGGCCGGGCCACCTGACCCTTCCTCAAGTGTACCACCCACAACACTTCCTTCTCTTTTAAAGGCCCACCCTTACAGGTTGCCCCAACCAAGTGAATCATTACTTCATCACACATAGTCAGTATGTACAAAATCTTATATTCCTATACAGGGAACTACTATACCGTCTACCCTGGAATGATTTGTGGAGGGGTCATCAATAATCCCGCAGCATTTGCCATCCCACAATTTATTCTTTCCTGAAATAAATCACAGAAAACATTTGTAACTTACATACTCATTAAGGCCCCTTGGGCTCACACAATCTAATTTCCTTATCCACTCCACTTCTTTAGGACGCAACACCTTTTCTCTATCACCCCCTCTTCGAAGAGGGGGGACAGTGTCTAATACCATCCATCTCAGCTGAGAAGCCGAATGTTCAGCCAGAACAAAATGCCAGCCTACAGGGACATTCTGCTTCTCAATCCCCTTCTCCAGATTTTTGCGAACATCTGCAATGCTCCGTTTGTGTTCCTGAATGCGCACCTTCACACTACGGGTTGTTTCCCCTACGTAAACCAATCCCCAGGGGCATTTCAGTGCGTAAATCACTGATTGGCAGTGGCTCCACCCCCTTTTCTGAATTTGAAGCCCAGTCACCCAATGACCAACTTTACCAGGTTTGGGGCTTGTGCCATTAACAGTGCAAGAATGACAGCAATTAAATATTCCCCTTGATAATCAATAAGTGAATTTTGATTGGCTTTTGTAGGCTCCACCCACTTTTCTGAATATTAATCCCAGTCACCCAGTGACCAACTGTGCAAAGTTTGAGAACCCTGCCATTAACAGTGTACGAATGGCTGCAGTTTACATTTTCCCAGTGAAATTTGTATTTGTCTCCGCCCACTGATGACCCGGCGTTGCCCGTGTATTTGGCTGCTGTTGGCTGCGCCCACTTTTTCTTAACCCTAACACACAATTACTCAATTACCAAGTTTGTGAGCTTTGCAGTCTTTGGCATCAATAAATTGCATTTAAATGAAACAAATCTAATTGGCTGTTTGTGGCTCCACCCCCTTTTCTGAATTTGAACCCCAGTCACACAATGACCAACTGTACCAGCTTTGAGGCTTGTGCAAGAATGGCACACAATGTGGAAGAAGTGTCACAGCACCCTAAAGCAAAAACACACAGGAGACAGAAACGGGAGCCCAATGGTGCAGTAAGTCAAGACAAAAAAAGAGTTCAAATAATCAGATGTAAAATACTACTCACAAAGGCGGGTTGCTAGGGGCAACCAGCCACAGGAAGCAGGTGGAGACAATGAATCCGACTCCACTCGGGGTGGTCAGCCGGAGCTCGATGTGGTCGCTCTCCTTAGTAAAAAAGAAAGTAACGTTATGTGGTGAAACCACAGGTGTTTTGTCTGAACCCCCACAACAGAGGACGTTGGGGGGTATACAAAGCACAATTAAAGGGAAAAGAGGCGCCCTGGTGTTTATAAGATCATTAATATCGTTTAGAGAATACATGCCAAACTCCGGCCCACTAGCCAAATCTGTCCCTCAGAGTCATTAAATTTGTCCCTCAAGTGGTTTCCCCGCATTATGTTTGGCCCACTCTAGACCACCAGGGAAGATATATTGGAGGTGAAGCTCTAGAACACCAGGAAAGCCATCTGGGGGAGGTAGGATAAAATCACTAAACACTAGGGAGCTATACAGGGGAGGGTGGGGGGCACTAGACACTGGGGAACTGTTGGAGAAGAGCCATTAGACACCAGGGAGGTCAAGGTTGGCCATTGAGGTTGGCCCGTGACTAGGTCCTAATGTTCCATTTTGGCTCACTTTGTATTTGTGTTTGATACCCCTGGTTTAGAGGCACCCTGGTGTCTATAATCCCAGTCACCCAGTGACCAACTGTGCAAAGTTTGAGAACCCTGCCATTAACAGTGTAAGAATGGCTGCAGTTTACATTTTCCCAGTGAAATTTGTATTTGTCTCCGTCCACTTTTTGGTTATGGGGATAAAAAAATATCCTATATGGTATTCCAGTTAATGTGCTATGTGTGTGCCAAATTTCATTCAAATCCGTTCAGCCATTGTTGTGTGATCTAAACGTCCAAACATCCAAATTTTCGCATTTATAATTTTAGTGAGATTCCTATTTCCTAGTATCGTTTTCAGCATCTGATAGTGTTGCCCTGAGGGTAATGCTAAACCCTGATATTCAATATTTATCACAGAGACATTATGAGACACAGCAGCAATAACTGTGTGATATTTCACAACTGGAAATGATGACATTCTATTTACCGTACATAATTATATTTGTACTGTAATAAATAAGCTTGAAAAGCAGGCATTACCACATGTTTATCAGCAGCAGGTGTTCTATACCTGTCTAGTGTAGGTGTGCCTTGCTATACATTTCAAGTTTTTCCTTACTGACATATCTCTTGGTCCCACCCAGCATATGTCATCTATCCCCCACTGCACTGTAGCTATTTTTTGAATACTTTTGAATACCTTTTTGAATATGCAGATATACAATACAGGGCAGTTTAATGTACAGATGCACAGAACATCATTAGGAATGAGTTACACATTATTATTATTTAGTATTTATATAGCACCAACATCTTCCACAGCGCTGTACAGAGAACCGATATATTGTCTAGTTACTTAACTGTCCCTCAGATTGGCTTACCCTCTAATCCCTACCATAGTAATATGTCTGTATGTATCATGTAGTGTATGTATCGTAGTCTAGGGCCAATTTGAGGGAAAGACAATTAAATTATCTGTATGTTTTTGGGATGTGCAAGGGAACCGGAGTGCCCAGAGAACACCCACGCAGACACAGAGATCATACAAATTACATGCAGTTAAGGCCCTGG
Organism: Hyperolius riggenbachi; assembly: GCF_040937935.1. Taxonomy (NCBI): domain Eukaryota; kingdom Metazoa; phylum Chordata; class Amphibia; order Anura; family Hyperoliidae; genus Hyperolius; species Hyperolius riggenbachi. Next base: position 122,776,619 of record NC_090648.1, on the reverse strand, counting down.
CTGGGATTCGAACCGGGAACCCATCGCTGCAAAGTGAGAGTGCTACCCACTACGCCACCATGCTGACCACACATCGCACATCGCACATCGCACATCCAGGGGAGGACTGGCCCAGGGGGACGGGGGGCAATTGCCCCCCGGGCTGCCCAAATCTTAAGTAATTAGGGCCGGCCGCTGCGTACGCAGACATACCACAGGTGACAGGTTCGCAGTGGGGATTGCAACCTCGCGCGATATTTCCCGGCAAGGTGAAGTATCCAATCAGAGAAGAGGCTGCCGGCCGTGGTGTGCCCTTGTGCGTGGCCGCACCTGCGGTGGATGTGAGCGGCACAAGGACACAAATAGCTTAGGTCCTCTCCGGCCCGGTGGGTTGACCCTGCTTGACTCCACCCCCCGCCTGAAGCCATTGCCGCCCGCAACGTGCTGCTGTGCCTGCGGTGTCATCGGAGTGAGCTGTCTCACTCTTCAGCTTTCTGTGCTGGGGGGGCTGGGGGCCTGGAGCTGCGGCTACGAGTGGCTGGCTGGCTGTCCTGGCTGGAGGAGTCGGACACTCTGGGGGCTGGGAGTCGGAGATGCCACCTATAGCTGCTTGCTGCTGTGGAGGAGGAGGAGGTGTAGGACTGAGGAGACAGGAGGATAGAGGAGGTCGGGTCCAGGTTGCCAGAGGAGAAGGTGGTTTTTATAAATTTTGTTTCTGTACTTCTTCTCCCTTCTTGTCACTGACTTACACACACTTTGCTGCCTGCCTGCTACTGCTGTCAAATTCAATTCTCTGCCCAGGCCAGTGCCCTCTGAGTTTTTTTTTTGTGTGATAATCATCCCCATTCTGACCCTGGCCTGAGGGGGAACGTTTTTTCTTCCTGTGGTGTGATTGGCGGCAGGGGAGGGGGGAGGCAGGCAGTTAGGCACTGTCAAACAGGTAGTTGGAGGGGGGGAGGTGTCAGACAAGTAGTTTGTATGGTGGGTGGGCAGGAGTGGGGTTAGGCATCACCAGGTAGGTAGGTTTGTGTGTGTGTGTGTGGGGGGGGGGGGTTGTTTAAAGGAGTTATCAGGCATTTTTAATGAAATAAGTGCTACTTACCCGGGGCTTCCTCCAGCCCCACGCTCCCAGCATTTCCCTCGCTGCAGCTCTGCAGTCAGCCATTCACTGCCGCTGCCTCCCAGTCCCCGGCGATGGCACCAGTCCGACCTGGATGTCGGCCTGTACAGCGCCTGTGCGAGCAGCGCTGTCAATCACCGCCACGTGGACCGGAGTGTACTGCGCAGGCGCAGTAGTTCTGCGTCTGCACAGTACGTTCTGGTCCATGTGGCGGTGATTGACAGCGCCGCTCGCACAGGCGCAGTCGGCCTGACGTCATCGCCGGGGGCTGGGAGGCAGCAGCAGCGAACAGCTGACTGCAGAGCTGCGGCGAGGGACATGCTGGGAGCTTGGGGCTGGACGAGCCCTGGGTAAGTAGCACTTATTTTCATTAAAAAAAAAAAAAGCCTGATAACTCCTTTAAGGTTAGGCATCAGACACAGACAGGTAGATTGTGCGGAGGAATGGGGTTAGGCATCAGGTACATAGTGTGTGTGTGTGTGGCTGGGGCTGTTAGTCATCACAATTTGAAGATTTGCACACAAGAAAGATATGGCTTTGGGCTGGGGATGCCGTGAAACGGGCCTCTAGTTTGTGTTGTCCCCCCAGGCCAAAAGGTCCCAGTCCTCCCCTGCGCACATCACACATCGCACATCACACATCACACTATAGGACGTGTTAGCAGAGCTAGGTGGCTTCATATGCACAGAACAGCAGTGGAAATGAGTTACATTTTCACAATGAGATATGGTAATCCCATCTCCCGTGACCCCTTCCACCCACCAGGCAGCCTCTTCTTTGAACTCCTTCCATTGGGTTGCCGTTACAGGACGATCACTTCAAAAACCACCTGGTGTAGGAGCACCGTCTTCCATCAAGCATTCCTCTTGCTTAAAGGGAAACTTAAGCCTGAAAGGGGAATCCAGTTTTACTTACCTGGGGCTTCTAACGTCCCCCTGCAGTCGACCTGTGCCCGCGCTGGTACAGGTTCGACTGCAGGGGGCCGGTAGAAGCCCCAGGTAAGTAAAACTGTTCCCTCCCCCCCCCCCCCCCCAGGCTAACTTTCACTTTAACTCCAGTACCCCCGGCCAGGCATGCCCTCCACGGACAGTTTAACATACCAGACACCCAACTCAATACCCCCGGTCTGCGGCACTCTAGCCCCTTGGACAGCTCAATACCCAACTGCCCATTGGCCTCTTAGCCCAACTGGGCAGTAGTATCCCACATCCTGGGTAGAGTCTCAGGCTGCCCCCTAAGCTCTAATGTAATTTAGGTTCTTACTGTTTTGCTTGTCTCATCGGATATATCTCTGTCAATTGTTGTGTCTGTTTTCTGTTCTATTGCTATTGCCATGCGAACCACAAATATTTCCGGGTACGACAATCATACTTGGCGAATAAAGATGATTATGATTCTAATGGAGTCGGAGGGCTTCAACACATATCGGGTATGTTGAATGGCATATACTTTGAAAAGCATGAACTTTATTTGTGAGGGTTTATGCAGATGATACAAGGGGGCAAAAATGACCATGAAAGGGGTATCTAGCTCCAAGCCAAATGCGCTTGTTAAAAGCATTAGAGAAGTGGCACGCATGTACAATAAGATGTGTTGAGCTGTTCATGGCAAGTTCTTCCTTCTGTCTCACACTAGATGGAACATTTTGATAGCTCCTCTGTGTAAGTATACCAGTTTTTTTAATAGGGCAAGGAGTTGTTTGCACTTTGCCTATGTTTGTAAAAGTCGGTGGCGAGGGCACAAGTCATCTGCACATTACCTCTTGCCTTGCCATGAACAACACCTCCGTCAGAAATGATTTAAGGGGAACTTCCATGCCTTCATCTTGTTTAACACCCAAGAGACATAGAATTGGGTCTGAATTCATGAGACACCTCATTTATCATATATGCATTTGGTGATCTTCTTCCAATAGTCTAGTACTACAGGGCAATCCCAGATGAGATGAAAAAGGAGAGTAAAGGGAAGAGGTACTTAGGGCAAATATCAGTAGTTGCAGAGTTAAAAAAGAAAAAAAAGTTTATAAGGTTTATGATTGCTTTGGCAGCTGTGAATTATTGGCAAAGCAGGCTTTGCTCAAGTGTCATTGTACCATGGTTTTAAAGGAGTAGTGTCAATATTGGGGCGCCGCATCTGCATGTATAATGATTCATGATCTTGATTGAATAAAGCATTTTGAATAATTTTGCACTTAATTTTCTTATAGTGATTTGCATTAGTATCGTGTGCAATAGCACACATCATGTTGATAGATTTTTGTAGTTGTAGAGTTATATTTACTGTACTTATCCTGCCAGGCTTTAAATATATAAAGTTGTGTAGCTCCTTCCGTACACATAGGGATACCTTCTTAACCATAAATAGAGCATCCTCCCAGTCTTTATCTGGAAGATCTACCCCACCAGTTTCCCACTTGTTACATGAAAAAGTTGCAAGGTCTACGGCCTTGTAATCTAGTAACATTTTGTAAATTTCACCTACCAATGAAATATGGGCCATTATGAATCATTTCAATAATGAGGGATGGTTGAGCTGGATGGACGTATGTCTTTTTTAAACCCAAATAACTATGTAACTATGTAATACATTCAAATAGGGGGTTGGGGACATTGCTTGAAGAAAGCATGATGCATTTGCCAATACCTAAACTCTTGATTAGGTGAATGTTATGCCTGGTTACTAGTGTTGGGCGAACAGTGTTCGCCACTGTTCGGGTTCTGCAGAACATCACCCTGTTCGGGTGATGTTCGAGTTCGGCCGAACACCTGATGGTGCTCGGCCAAACCGTTCGGCCGCATGGCCGAACTAAGAGCGCATGGCCGAACTTTCCCCGAACGTTCGGCTAGCGCTGTGATTGGCCGAACGGGTCACGTGGTTCGGACCCGAACGCGCTCCGATTGGCCGAACGGTCACGTGGTTCGGGTAAATAAATACCCGAAACACGTCATATCTCCGCCATTTGTCTGTGGGTTTAGCTTTGGGTAGGCAGGCAGGGTAGTTCGCTCTCCAGCCACGCTAGCCAGGGTCCCCCCCAGTCATTGTGTGTCGCTGCTGGGAACAGTAGTACACCGCTCGCTCAGCCACACTATATATAACATTGTTTACTGCCACTGTGTACCTCGCTCAGCCACACTATATATAGCATTGTTTACTGCCACTCTGTGTACACGGCTCAGCCAGACTATATAGCATTGTGTGTACTGCCACTCTGTGTACACGGCTCAGCCAGACTATATAGCATTGTGTGTACTGCCACTCTGTGTACACCGCTCAGCCAGACTATATAGCATTGTGTGTACTGCCACTCTGTGTACACCGCTCAGCCAGACTATATAGCATTGTGTGTACTGCCACTCTGTGTACACCGCTCAGCCAGACTATATAGCATTGTGTGTACTGCCACTGTGTACCTCGCTCAGCCACGCTATATATAGCATTGTGTGTACTGCCACTCTGTGTACACGGCTCAGCCAGACTATATAGCATTGTGTGTACTGCCACTGTGTACCTCGCTCAGCCACGCTATATATAGCATTGTGTTTACTGCCACTCTGTGTACACCGCTCAGCCAGACTATATAGCATTGTGTGTACTGCCACTCTGTGTACACGGCTCAGCCAGACTATATAGCATTGTGTGTACTGCCACTCTGTGTACACGGCTCAGCCAGACTATATAGCATTGTGTGTACTGCCACTGTGTACCTCGCTCAGCCACGCTATATATAGCATTGTGTTTACTGCCACTCTGTGTACACCGCTCAGCCAGACTATATAGCATTGTGTGTACTGCCACTCTGTGTACACCGCTCAGCCAGACTATATAGCATTGTGTGTACTGCCACTCTGTGTACACCGCTCAGCCAGACTATATAGCATTGTGTGTACTGCCACTCTGTGTACACCGCTCAGCCAGACTATATAGCATTGTGTGTACTGCCACTCTGTGTACACGGCTCAGCCAGACTATATAGCATTGTGTGTACTGCCACTGTGTACCTCGCTCAGCCACGCTATATATAGCATTGTGTTTACTGCCACTCTGTGTACACCGCTCAGCCAGACTATATAGCATTGTGTGTACTGCCACTCTGTGTACACCGCTCAGCCAGACTATATAGCATTGTGTGTACTGCCACTCTGTGTACACGGCTCAGCCAGACTATATAGCATTGTGTGTACTGCCACTCTGTGTACACCGCTCAGCCAGACTATATAGCATTGTGTGTACTGCCACTCTGTGTACACGGCTCAGCCAGACTATATAGCATTGTGTGTACTGCCACTGTGTACCTCGCTCAGCCACGCTATATATAGCATTGTGTTTACTGCCACTCTGTGTATACCGCTCAGCCAGACTATATAGCAATTGTGTGTACTGCCACTCTGTGTACACCGCTCAGCCAGACTATATAGCATTGTGTGTACTGCCACTCTGTGTACACGGCTCAGCCAGACTATATAGCATTGTGTGTACTGCCACTCTGTGTACACCGCTCAGCCAGACTATATAGCATTGTGTGTACTGCCACTCTGTGTACACCGAACAGCCAGACTATAAAGCATTGTGTGTACTGCCACTCTGTGTACACGGCTCAGCCAGACTATATAGCATTGTGTGTACTGCCACTCTGTGTACACCGCTAAGCCAGACTATATAGCATTGTGTGTACTGCCACTGTGTACCTCGCTCAGCCACGCTATATATAGCATTGTGTGTACTGCCACTCTGTGTACACGGCTCAGCCAGACTATATAGCATTGTGTGTACTGCCACTGTGTACCTCGCTCAGCCACGCTATATATAGCATTGTGTTTACTGCCACTCTGTGTACACCGCTCAGACAGACTATATAGCATTGTGTGTACTGCCACTCTGTGTACACCGCTCAGCCAGACTATATAGCATTGTGTGTACTGCCACTCTGTGTACACGGCTCAGCCAGACTATATAGCATTGTGTGTACTGCCACTCTGTGTACACCGCTCAGCCAGACTATATAGCATTGTGTGTACTGCCACTCTGTGTACACGGCTCAGCCAGACTATATAGCATTGTGTGTACTGCCACTGTGTACCTCGCTCAGCCACGCTATATATAGCATTGTGTTTACTGCCACTCTGTGTACACCGCTCAGCCAGACTATATAGCATTGTGTGTACTGCCACTCTGTGTACACCGCTCAGCCAGACTATATAGCATTGTGTGTACTGCCACTCTGTGTACACCGCTCAGCCAGACTATATAGCATTGTGTGTACTGCCACTCTGTGTACACGGCTCAGCCAGACTATATAGCATTGTGTGTACTGCCACTGTGTACCTCGCTCAGCCACGCTATATATAGCATTGTGTTTACTGCCACTCTGTGTACACCGCTCAGCCAGACTATATAGCATTGTGTGTACTGCCACTCTGTGTACACCGCTCAGCCAGACTATATAGCATTGTGTGTACTGCCACTCTGTGTACACGGCTCAGCCAGACTATATAGCATTTTGTGTACTGCCACTCTGTGTACACCGCTCAGCCAGACTATATAGCATTGTGTGTACTGCCACTCTGTGTACACGGCTCAGCCAGACTATATAGCATTGTTTGTACTGCCACTCTGTGTACACCGCTCAACCAGACTATATAGCATTGTGTGTACTGCCACTCTGTGTACACGGCTCAGCCAGACTATATAGCATTGTGTGTACTGCCACTCTGTGTACACCGCTCAGCCAGACTATATAGCATTGTGTGTACTGCCACTCTGTGTACACGGCTCAGCCAGACTATATAGCATTGTGTGTACTGCCACTCTGTGTACACCGCTCAGCCAGACTATATAGCATTGTGTGTACTGCCACTCTGTGTACATGGCTCAGCCAGACTATATAGCATTGTGTGTACTGCCACTCTGTGTACACAGCTCAGCCAGACTATATAGCATTGTGTGTACTGCCACTCTGTGTACACCGCTCAGCCAGACTATATAGCATTGTGTGTACTGCCACTCTGTGTACACCGCTCAGCCAGACTATATAGCATTGTGTGTACTGCCACTCTGTGTACACCGCTCAGCCAGACTATATAGCATTGTGTGTACTGCCACTGTGTACCTCGCTCAGCCACGCTATATATAGCATTGTGTTTACTGCCACTCTGTGTACACCGCTCAGCCAGACTATATAGCATTGTGTGTACTGCCACTCTGTGTACACCGCTCAGCCATACTATATAGCATTGTTTACTGCCACTCTGTGTCTGCTGGGAACAGTAGTACACCGCTCACCCGCCACTGTATATTATTGTGCTCTGTGTCGCTGCTGGCAATAGTGGTACACCGCTCACCCACCACTGTATAGCATTTCTGTACTGCCACTGTACTGCTGCCAGTCAGGGTGTACTTTAAGGATAAGTGAAATGAGGAAGAAATCCGGTGAAAGAGGGAGGGGCAAGGCAAGAGGTGTTTCCCCTGACGGTTCACGTACAGGCCACAGGGGAGCACCCAAGAAAACCCACTCAATACCGCCCATGTTGTCCAGGACAACAACCCTCACAGATCCAAAAGAACAGGACCAGATAATTACTTGGATGACCTCTCAAGCGTCCAGCAGTGGGTTAAGCAGCACCAGCACATCACGCACGAGGTCCGAGTCCTCAGCCAGTTACAAGGAGCCAGTGGGCACAAAGCTGACACAACCGGCAGCGACACCACGCACACAACTGCCAGATAACCAGTCCGATGAATTACCTCAGGACACAATGGGGTATTCGCAGGAGCTATTCCCAGCCCAACAAACTTCCACCTTTCAAAGGTCAATGGAGGAACAGCCAGAAATGTTGTGCCCGGATTCACAACCATTAACTGTGGGAAATGCACCGCGCACTGAAATGCAAGGCGAGTCCGAGGAGGACTCGGAAACCCAAATCCCAGAGCAAGTTGGGCAGGAGGGGTTGCAATTGCAGGAGGTCGGCCGACAAGGTCTGGAAGACGACGTTGGAGTGAGCTGCGCAGAGGTTGTTCTGGGGAGCTCTACTCCACGGCGGCGGCCCCCCACAATGACATATGACGAGTTTGAGGAGATGGAAGAGGAGGGTATGGACAATGTGGACATAGACCCAGATTTTGTTTGTGAACGAGAACATCGCCGTCGTAGCAGCAGCACAGATGAGTCTGTTGACGAACCCACTGCTGCACGAGTTCGCCTTGTGCCACAAGGTAGGCGGCGCGCAATTTCAGGCACCACAAGCGTGGAAGTTCAAGTGAGAGGCAAAAGAGGAGCAAACAGAAATCGCCAGCAAGGCAGGTGCTCCAAAGTCTGTGCTTTCTTTGAAGACTTCACTGAGGATGTTACCATGGCGATTTGCAAGGTGTGCAAGACCCGCCTGAGCAGGGGGAAAAGTATTAACAACCTCTCCACCACCAGCATGAGCCGCCACATGCTATCCAAACATCCCACTCTGTGGGCAAACGCGGCAGGACAGGGTACCAGCAACACTGCCTCCCTTGGGTTCACCAGACTCACCACCAGACCCGCCTCAGCAGCAGCAGTAGCCCAGCCATTGCGTGGTTCACAACATTCACAAACATCAGACGACGCTGACACTGTCACTTTCCGGACTAGTGCTCTTGAGGTCTCCCAGTGTTCATCAAACACAACAACCAACAGCCCTTCCGTGTGCAGCGCTACGGTTCAGTTGTCTGTGTCGGAGATGTTTGAGCGCAAGAGGAAATTGCCAGCAAATGACCCCCGGGCCGTGGCAGTAACAGCCAGCATAGCCAAGCTTCTGGCCTGCGAAATGCTGCCATATCGAGTGGTGGAGACAAACAGCTTCAAGGGCATGATGTCAGTGGCCATCCCACGTTACGTGGTTCCCAGCCGCTACCACTTTGTGCGCTCTGCAGTGCCTGAGTTGCATGAGCACGTGGTCAGCAAAATAACCCGAAGCTTGAAGAATGCCGTTGCCTGCAAGGTTCACCTCACCACTGACACCTGGACGAGTGCGTTCGGACAGGGTCGATACATCTCCCTTACCGCGCACTGGGTGAACCTTGTGGAGCCTGGCAGCGATTCCTCACCTGCTACGGCGCGGGTGTTGCCCACGCCGCAAACAGCTGCACCGCCGTCCCTCCCCCTGGATAACAACAGCAGCACCTACCTCTCTGACTCCTTCTCCTCCAACGCATCTCAAAGCTGTACCTCATCCGGAAACACTAACCCAGCACCAGCAGCAGTAGGATCGTGGAAGCAGTGCAGCACAGCTGTTGGCATGCGTCAGCAAGCGTTGCTGAAGCTGATCTGCCTTGGGGATAAGCAGCACACAGGGGAGGAAATTTGGAAGGGAATAAAGGAACAGACGGATTTGTGGCTGGCACCGCTGGACCTGAAACCGGGCATGGTTGTGTGTGATAATGGGAGTAATCTCATTCGCGCTTTAAGGTTGGCTAAGCTGACACACATCCCTTGCCTGGCGCACGTGATGAACCTAGTAGTTCAGCGGTTCCTGAGGACATACCCAGGCGTGGCCGATCTTCTGTTGAAGGTGCGACGAGTGGCCAAACATTGTAGAAATTCCAGTACTGCTTCGCGGGCACTCGCCAAGATGCAGGAGCGCTTCAATCTCCCCCACCATCGCTTGCTGTGTGATGTCCCTACGCGCTGGAATTCTACGCTGCACATGCTAGCCCGCTTTTGCGAGCAGAAGAGTGCAGTGGTCCAGTACATGACGGCGCAGTACCGAGGCGCATCCGGACAGCTGCCAAGCTTCTGTGGATCCGATTGGGCCAACATGTTGGACCTCTGCCAAGTCCTCCAAAATTTTGAGCAATCCACGTTGCTTGTGAGCAGTGTCAACTCTTCAGTCAGCATTACCATACCACTACTGTGTTTACTGTAGAGGTCAATGTTGAAAATCAAGGAAACAGCTGTCATGATGCAACTGGGGGAATCTGAAGGAGAAAACGATCAGCGTGATGGTACCAACATCAGGCCATCCGCCTCAGGGAACGCTGGCCCCAGCAGCTATGACGAAGAAGAGGAGGAGGAGGAACAGCTGGAGTTGGAGCAGGAATTTCATGCCACCACTGACGAGGGCCAGAGCGGTGCACGTTGGACTTCCACAATTCAGCGCGAATGGTCAGCAGAAGCAGACCAGGAGGAAGGTGACGACTATGATGCATCACAACAACTATCACAACGCTCACAAGAGGATGATGAGGATTCTGGTAGGACTCTGGCACACATGGCTCAATTCATGCTAGACTGCATTGAACACGACCCACGCATTGTGCGCATTCTGGACAACACCAATTACTGGGTTTATACCCTTCTGGATCCACGGTACAAACACAATGTTCCAAAACTGCTTGAAGAAAGAGTCAGACAGGTCAAAATGGAAGAATACCAGCAGGCCCTTGTGGAGACTTTAGAGAGGAGATTGACATCCTCCCCCTCCTCTAGCCAGTTGTACGCCGACAGACTGACTTCCGCAAACCCAGGACGACCAGGAGGGCAGCAAACAACGCAAGCCGCAGCTAGTGCCCAAAAGGGAATGGTATCGGCAGTGTCCTTGGAGTGGGAAAATTTTCTGACACCTATGCAGCAGCAGCCCACTGAACAGCAAGCGTGCAGATCCACCTCCAACACCGATCGCCTGGAGAAGATGGTCAAGGACTACATGTCAGATGACGTAGCTGTGTCGAACAATCCATCTGCACCTTTCAACTATTGGGTATCGAAGCTAGACACCTGGCACGAACTGGCAATGTATGCAATAGAGGTGCTGGCTTGCCCGGCAGCCAGCGTTATGTCGGAACGCTGTTTCAGTGCTGCCGGAGGCATCGTCACAGATCGGCGCATCCGCCTCTCCACAGAAAATGCAGACCGTCTGACTCAAATTAAAATGAATCAATCCTGGATTGGAAACGACTACGCAACACTCCAGGACCCCAACCAAGTAACATGATCAATGAACATCTGGGATGGTTTAGCGTTTCCGGTCCCTGTTTATTGAACCTCTCATCTGTATTACATTTATGACTGCATGGCGGCAAAAAGCATTGCTGCTATATCCGCACGCTTTTTGTCCTCATGCAAGGCCTGGGTTGTTGTGTCTCAAAAAGCATGGCCTTCTCCTCCTGCGCCTGCTCCTGTTCCATCACGTCTGCTGCTGCTGGGTTAGCGTTGCCGCGTGGTCCCTGTTTATTGAACCACTTATCTTTATTACATTTATGACTGCACGGCGGTACAAAGCATGCTATCCGCACGTTTTTTGTCCTCATGCAAGGCCTGGGTTGTTGTGTCTCACAAAGCGTGGCCTTCTCCTCCTGCGCCTCCTCCTGTTCCATCACGTCTGCTGCTGCTGGGTTAGCGTTGCCGCGTGGTCCCTGTTTATTGAACCACTTATCTTTATTACATTTATGACTGCATGGCGGTACAAAGCATGCTATCCGCACGCTTTTTGTCCTTATGCAAGGCCTGGGTTGTTGTGTCTCAAAAAGCATGGCCTTCTCCTCCTGCTCCTGCTCCTGTTCCATCACGTCTGCTGCTGCTGGGTTAGCGTTGCCGCGTGGTCCCTGTTTATTGAACCACTTATCTTTATTACATTTATGACTGCATGGCGGTACAAAGCAAGCTATCCGCACGCTTCTTGTCCTCATGCAAGGCCTGGGTTGTTGTGTCTCACAAATCGTGGCCTTCTCCTCCTGCGCCTCCTCCTGTTCCATCACGTCTGCTGCTGCTGGGTTAGCGTTGCCGCGTGGTCCCTGTTTATTGAACCACTTATCTTTATTACATTTATGACTGCATGGCGGTACAAAGCAAGCTATCCGCACGCTTCTTGTCCTCATGCAAGGCCTGGGTTGTTGTGTCTCAAAGCGTGGCCTTCTCCTCCTGCGCCTCCTCCTGTTCCATCACGTGTGCTGCTGCTGCTGCTGGGGTAGCGTTGCCGGTCCCTGTTTATGGAACCTCTTATCTTTATTACATTTATGACTGCATGGCGGTACAAAGCATGCTATCCGCACGCTTCTTGTCCTCATGCAAGGCCTGGGTTGTTGTGTCGCAAAGCTTGGCCTTCTCCTCCTGCGCCTCCTCCTGTTCCATCACGTCTGCTGCTGCTGGTGCTGGGTTACCGTTACCGGTCCCTTTTCCTGGAACCTCTTCTCTGTATTACATTTATGACTGCATGGCGACAAAAAGCATGTTACCTGTGCAAAGAAACATGACATTTTCCACATTTAAAAGACAGTTTTTCCTTTGAAACTTTACAATCAATTTTCTCAAAAACTATAAGCTCTTTTTCAAATATTTTTTTTCCTCTTGTACCCACTCCCAAGGTGCACATACCCTGCTAATTTGGGGTATGTAGCATGTAAGGAAGCTTTACAAAGCACGAAAGTTCGGGTCCCCATTGACTTCCATTATGTTCGGAGTTCGGCGCGAACACCCGAAAATCGCGGCGATGTTCGGCGAACGTTCGCGAACCCGAACATCTAGGTGTTCGCCCAACACTACTGGTTACAAAGTCTTGGAAACTCACAAGACGTCTATTAGTTACTATGTGAATACTACTCCCATACCCATCCAGTATTGAGGGTCGTAATGGTCATGAATTCATGTAGGTAAGGGTTGACATGCATTTAAAATCAGTGCCCTAGTTACAGAAGCCAAAAATATCAACATTAATATTTGCAACAGTAATAATTTTTGTTTAAAAAAGTGGATCATCTCGGGACACATGCAGTTGCCACTCAATCGACTGAGATGTCTCATCATTTTTATTTCCTTCAAGTAATATCTGAAGTCTGAATTTTTGGGACCACATTAAAGAATGAGCTAAGAGTTGATGGGAAAGAGAAGCTTAAATAGTTAAGTCTGAAAAAGGTAAACGTTTACCTAAATGCAGTGATCAGTGCTCATGGGTCCCTCCTTCGTGCTTCATCACGCCCAGGATTTATCAATAGCTCTAGAATTTCCTGTCTTGTGAACCTTCATCCACCTTCAGGGAACTTCAGCTTATAGTCTACAGAAGTCATGCTGGAGCAACCTTTGACGTATTACACCAGGATTCCGGCTAGGGTTTCACCCCTCTGTGTCACTGGCCAGCAAAGTGACTCTTTTGATCAAGTTAATTTACACAAACATTAACTTCACTGGTCAGCAAACATACTACAGGAAAATAAAAAATGTCATTCTGATCGCTGAAATGACTGTGCAAATCTAACCGGGAAGCGATCAGAAAATCGACTGCGCGATTCTTCCCGATTCACCTGCGTTTCTCACGGCTGCTCCGTGGCACTGCCCTTCTCTGAGTAATCACTCAAAAATGAGGTACACAAAAGGTTCACAATCTGTACTGCAAGTTTTGCAGTATGGGTTCTCAAAACCTCTAGAACTTATACCCTCCTCCTTGATTTGTCAAGCTATCTCATCCACTGATATAAGATGGATAAAGGTGGCCATACATCTCTTTACTTGGCTGCCGATCGACCATCCGATTTAATAATTATTATCAAATCGGATGAAAATCTGTATTTCCAAGAGCATGCCCGATCGTGGATGTGACCAATTTTTTTTAACAGGTAAAATTGTATCAACATTTTTTTTCCTTATAAAAACAAACACACAATAGGACAGAATACAACTTCAATGATCCCCAAGAACAGAAGGGACGAAAAAGAAAAGGGAAAAGAGTAGAGAGTGAGAAGAAAATAGAAGTTAAGGAGAAAGTACCGAGCAAGACTCCTACCTCATCAAACCTGATGAGACAGGCAGGCTAAGAAGAAAAAAGGTAATAATTGCTAATTTAGTCTATTGCAATTATATATCAAATCATACAGCAGGGCAGTTTCTAGGCTAAATTGCACCCAGGGAGAGGGTGTAAAAACTGTGCCCCCCCCCCTGTGGAGCCAGGTATAGGTGCCTGCAGTATAGGTTAGTGAGGTCTAGTTGCACCCAGTATAGATAACCAGCTACAGGTCCCCCCAGTATAGGTAGCCAGGCATAGGTGCCCCAGTATAGGTAGCCAGTATAATTACCCCCAGTATAGATTAGCCAGGTAGGTGCCTCCAGTATAGGTAGCTAGTATAGTTGCTCCCAGTATAGGTTAGATAGGTTGATGATGTGAGCAATTTTGGTCCAAAATTGGTCGCATGTATCAATCGCACATGCTGCAAGATGTTGGGCCATCATGGTCGATCGGATGCGCAGCGGTAATGGCGAATAATATCAGGACTAGCAACAAATGCGACGAAACCCCTGGCGCTGTTCCCCCTACTGTATAAATGTTCCCCCCTTGTGTGCATTTATACATTAGCTGTCCTGTGTCACCCACCGTGTGGTGCCCATCCGTCTTTGGAATCCCCCGCTCTTCCATTAGTGGTATACATGGCACGGGTGTGTGACATCACACACGTGTCACATGCTATAAGCCGGCGGCGTGTATAGCATTAATGGAAGAGCAGGGGATTTCGAATGTGGATGGGCACCATGCAATGGGTGACACAGGGTTTGCAATGTATAAATGCACAGGGGGGGGGGGGGGGAACATTAGTACACTAGGGGGCATCGGTGTAGAAGCGAATTGGAGAGACAGTTCATGCTCAAATCGATCTGGAATCGGCCTGCGGAGTATGGGCAGCTGACAGATCTCTCTCTAATCAGATTTGATCAGAGAGAGATTTCTTTCTTGGCCGAATCTGCCCATCATCGCTAGATGTATGGCTACCTTTAGTCTTTACTCTCGATACAAAGTCTCTGCTTTCTTTGGGACAAGGGCAATACGATTCAGAATTCTATATAGAAGCGACAGCTATTGAATCTGGCTCTGTCACTCTTCCTTACGTCTCTTCCTCTACCTTTTTCTTACTCTAGGGGTGTTTTTCTTCTGTCTTGTCTGATTGTTTCTATCTCCTTTACTTACTTTTTTAGGGTTTTTTTCTTCTACTCTCTTCTTTTTTTTCATTCTTTTTTTAAAATGTTGTCATCCTTGCTTTATTATACAGTTTATGTGCTACCAAGCCCAATGCTAAGAGCATTGTAGCCTTTTCTTTTCAGTTGGGCTCCTGTGCTGGATTAAACTGAACATTTAAAAAAAAAGTAAAAAAAGAAAAAGAAAGTTCAACCCAAAATTACAGCAAAAAATGTGTGAGTTATTAGAGGAGTAAGTGGGAACCAGAGATGGGCTCGACAGTAGATAAAGCAACGTGGGAGAATATCTTTAAAAACATTAGGGATTGTGTTAACACACACTTACAAACAGGGACGTAACTAGAACTCATGGGGCCCCCCTGCAAAACTTTGGATGGGGCCCCCTCCCGCCTTTTCTCCGTGTCCAGACTCCTCCAGCATTACTACAGTACACAGCACTTGGGGAGGGGTGGAAAGGTTGGAGGTAGAACAGGCTGTACACAAGACCCTGCTGCACACTGAATAGGGACTGTCTATAAATCTTGGTCTGCAAAACTTTGTATAATTCCTTATCAGTGGCTGAGCAGATGCAGTCATTAGAACAACTGAGCAAAGAGCAGAACGTTTTTTTTTCTCTCCTTGCCCTTAGTTTTCAGTCTGCCAGGATGGGGCCCCCTGTGGCTTCTGGGCCCCCCTGCAGCTGCATACCTTGCAGGGTCTATTGTTACGCCCCTGCTTACAAACATGTAACTATAATTTATTGGTAAAATGGTACCACATACCGGACAGGTTAGCAAAAATATCCCAAACAAGAAAGAATAATTGTTAGAAATGTGGCCAACCAAAAACAACGTTTTTTCACATATGGTGGATTACAGTAGTCAGCTTAGCATTTGGGGCATTCAACCTGGCTCTCCTCGCCTCCTCGCGATCTCCACAACAATGGTCCAAATCTTTCCACCTCAATACCGATAGTATATCTTGCTCAGCAGGTAGTTTGCAATAAGGTATTTAAGATCAACATACACCTCTTCACCTTTTCAATTGTTTTCAATTTGTTGAAAGGTGCTAAAAAGTTATTTTAACTACCTGAAGACCGCTCCACGCCCCTGAGGCGTGGCCGCGGCGGCAGCACCAGGACCACTTAACGCCAATTGGCGTCAGGTCCTGGGGCCAGCTAATGCAGGAGATCGCGTGCAGGCTGCGCACATCTCCTGCTCGGGGGGCGGAGCTCCACCCCGCCTTCAGTCTCCGAGTTTGTCTGCACGTATCTGAGGAAGGGGACCCTGCGTGGCCCCGAAACAATTGTCATGCATAGTGTTGACACATTATGATGGAATAAAACTATCTTTTGCTTATCTGAAAAGCTGGTGTGCGAACCTACCCTTGGACTTTTGGAACATTATCTGATGTTGCTTTGCTTCAAAGGTTCAGCACCCACATACAGTACGGAAAGGTGTGCCGCTCCTGACTCTACAATTTCAGTCTCCGAGGGGGCTCGGGAGACTGTTAGATGGCGAAAGCGCCATCTTTACACATTGTACATTGCTGCGATCAGCAGCAGCGCTGTACTGGGGACAGCAATGTGACACGGCTGTCCCCTCCTGACTGTCGGCGGTGATCGGCTGTCATAGGCTGAAGCCTATGACAGTTGATCACATGGATTGGCCAGCGGGGGGAGGGAGGGAGTTGGGAATATAAACAAATAAAAAAAACTAGCAGAATTTATTAAGAAAACAAACATTAAGTGAAAAATAAACAAACAAATAAACATCTGGGGGGCGATCTGACCCCACCAACAGAGAGCCCTGTTGGTGGGGAGAAAAGGAGGGGGGAATCACTTGTGTGCTGTGTTGTGCGGCCCTGCAGCTTGGCCTTAAAGCTGCAGTGGCCATTTTCACAAAAATTAGCCTGGTCTTTAGGGGGATTTTCTACTGTGGTCCTCAAGTGGTTAAAGAGAAGATAAAAAATGATCTCCTAGGAGAAAACTCAGGAGAAAAACTGAACTGCATATGGACCATTATCTCATAAGCAATTGGTCCTCGGTTCGAATTCCAGCCAGGCACTATCTCCACAGAGTTTGAAGGTTTTCCCCTTGTCTGTGTGGGTTTCCTCCAGGATCTCCAGTTTCCTCTCACAACCCAAAAACATACAGATAAGTTAATTGGCTTTCCCTTAAATTGGGTCTAGACTATGATACATACAACATATGATACATACAGACATATGACTGGTAGGGATAGATTGTGAGCCTCTCCGAGGGACATTTAAGTGGCAAGACAATATACTCTGTACAGCGCTGCGGAAGATGGCAGCGCTATATAAATGCTAAATAATAATATTTTAAATATTGCCATTGGAATTATGATGAATCAGCGGAGCCACATAAAACTTGATGGGCCATATGCAATTCACTTTTTCTCCTAGCAAATAATTTTTCATCTTCTCGTTAAAATACATTTTAAGCACTTTGCAGCTGAAAAAGTACCAAAAAAGTAGATGAGAATCTACTATAGAATTTATTTTGAGTATTTCCTTGCTTGTTGGAGGTTTAAAAACAGGGCCGAGCCAAGGCAGAGGTGAGAGAGGCTCCAGCCTCAGGGCGCAGTGTAGAAGGGGACACACAACTCACTCAGCTATCATTCCCCTATTGTGTTTGAAGCAGAGAGAAATAAGACAAGGGGATACATGGCAGTGACTGTAAGCCAGATAACTAAAGAAGGTGTGGAGGTCCCTGGGGGGCCTCGGAGTCTAATAGCAATCAGTGTGTGACGGCTGGAGTGGGAGGGATGGAGGGGCGCACTTTGCTGTCTCAGCCTTGGGTGCTGGAGGACCTTGTCCCGGCTCTGTTTAAAAGGCATTAAGTGGTGAAAATATCACTTAGGAGAAAACTCAGGAGAAAAAAGTTAATTGCATCTGGGCCAAGGTGTGAATGCAATTTTTCATTCGTTCATCAAATCAAAATTCCACATTCATTGCTTTCCTGGAATAAGGTGAGCAAGTAAAACACTGGTGAATGATGTCAGAGCTGGGCTGTGCCTAACTTTGCATAACATATTATTTCCAAGCACATGCTGTACCATTATATAAATATGTGTGTACGCCCAGATCAGGCAGACTGTCATCCTCCCAGCACAGGATCACAGGCATCGGGGAGACCTGCACTACAGAGTACAGTAAGTGTTTGATGGAACAGTGTTTGTATTTGTGCTATGGGTAAATCCTTCCTCTACACACACACTTTCAAAGGAGAACATTGTTAATTAGGCCTAATTCAAGTGTACTAAGTTGAGAATTCCTATTACCGTACTTGTAGGAATAAACAGATATATCACAGCCAGGGCACTGTCTGCACAGAGTTTGTATGTTCTCCCCATTTCTGTATGGGTTTCCTCCGGGTACTCTGGTTTCCTCCCACACTCAGTGACATCTTCAGCTTCAAATTTGTATGGGGGGAGGGGGGGGGGCACAAAGAGAACACATTGGCTGGCTGGTGGGACACATTTGGGCTCATTACAGGAAAAATATACCAAGCAATAATCTTTTAGTGTGTAAAATGTATTCAACATATATTGCATGCCATACACTATGCAACCTTGTCCATTTTCACACCCGGGGGACAGGGAATACAGTGGCCACAGCTGACCAATACTAACAGCGGCTAAAGAAGGTTCCCTTAGTACCATACCTTCTGCATTACGTTGAAGAAAACTTCACCGAATACTGATGCTAACCCAGATCTTAGCCGTTAAGGTGCCCATACACGATACAATAAAAACGTTTGATTTTCCCGTGTATGCGATCTAAATGATCGAATTGAATGAAAGTTGAAAATATTTTTTTTTCGATCAAGAAATTCCCGTTTTTTTGAGAAAACTCTGATCGGACATGCTGGAAAAATGTTTATATTCGAATCTAATGGAATAATCAAACTAAATTATCTAATCGGAAGATTATCGAATCGGCAAGAAGGCCGCAATAGCAGTATAGTGGGTGCTATTGTGGCTGGGAACGCGAAGAATCACTCGCGTTCCCATGCCTGTCGGCCGGTGACGCCGAAGCCGGAAGTCGCCGCCGGTGGGTCCAGGAGCATCAGAGCGGAGCTGCGAGGGCACCGATCAGCTGCAGGGGGCTGAGGGAAGCCCCAGGTGAGTTAAACTCATTTTTTCCCCTGACTTAAGTATCCCTTTAAGCTGTATTGTTGAATTACGTAACAATATTTAACATTAATATATTTTAATTTTTATTTCTTGTCTGATTTTACAACGGTATTTATCGTTAACAAAGCTTGACAACAATGTTTATCATTATCAGATTTTGTTAATAACCGGCGCCATTTCGTTATCAACTTAGGCCCTTTTTTCACGGCGCCCTTTTTCATGCACGCAATTATACTAATAATTATAAAAATCTATTGTAAAATACACTAATCCCATCTTGCAGTGAAAGCAAGATTGGTCTGTAGTCAAGCTGCATATATTTGCAGTTATATTTGCATATTTGTGCATCAACTTAGAATTATTTGTGTATTTCAAGTAAAGTAGAAAGCGGTCACAGAGCTAAAACTTATTAACGTCTTTTACACACCTGCTGCAAAGGAATATGGAGACATATTCCGCTGTAGGCGGAAGTAGTTTTGTTATAAAAAGCTTTTAGGCTTTCATGGAATACGAATGCGAAAAGACAAAACACCTATAGAGGACAGCGGCAGTCGAAGGGTTAAAACTGTAGTGCAAGCCAAAGCACTTAATAATGTAACCATTTTCATTGTTACCTTGTAATTCTCATTTAGCAGCTGAGCCATGGCATACTTCCCGCAACAAAACAATTATCACTATACCAGGATGTCTGCCAAGAATCTCCTCCTGGTAATCACATACCCGACTCCTCCATATATGTATCTCCGGGAGATCCTGAGAATTCCTGCTGCAGAGCCGCCACCTGTAAGGCCCCGCCTGCTGATGCACATGACTATAAAATACATTCCAGGACAAGGTAAAATAATTGCGTTCATATTACTCTCAAACACAGTGCAGTGGAGCCAGATAATGTTATACTTTTAAGAATTATTGTTGCTTAAAATCTGAATTCCAGAGTGGGATGAGCTTGAAGGTTGGTGGGGCACACTGACAGCGACCGAGGAAGTGTAACACTGACACTGAATATGGCCACAGTAACTGGGGTTGCACTTTGACACTGACAACTGGGGCAACACTGTAGCACTGACAGCAACTGGGCAAGCACTGTGACACTGGCAGCAACTGGGGCAACACTGTAACACTGACAGCAACTGGGCAAACACTGTGACACTGACAGCAACTGGGGCAATACTGTGACATTGACAGCAACTGGACTACACTGTGACACTGACAGCAACGGGGACAACACTGTGAGACTGACAACAACTAGGCCAAAACTGTGACACAGGCAGGAACTGGGACAACACTGTGAGACTGACAACTGGGCCAATACTGTGACACTAGCAGCAACTGGGGCAGCACTGTGACACTGACAGAAACTGAGGAAACACTGTGACACTGACAGCACTGGGTCACTGACAACAACTGGGGCAACACTGGGACATTGACAGTAACTGGGACAACACTATGTCACCAACAACAACTGGGGGCAACACTGGGTCATTGACAGCAAATTGGGCAACACTGTGACACTGACAGCAACTTGGTAAGCACTGTGACACTGACAGCAACTGGGAAAACACTGTGACACCGACTGCAACTGAAACTGCACTGTGACAGGAACTGGAGCAGCACTGTGACACGGTTCACCTTGCATGGACAGTCCATTTTAGATCCCCGCACAGCAACTTGTTGTGATTTGGGTTCAGCCTCTGATGTTGTCTTTTCCAAACCCTTCATTTGTTTTCACAATTTCTTGGTGTATTTGGAATCCTTAAAGAGAACCCGAGGTGTGTTTAAAGAATGTTATCTGTATACAGAGGCTGGATCTGCCTATACAGCCCAGCCTCTGTTGCTATCCCAAACCCCACTAAGGTCCCCCTGCACTCTGCAATCCCTCATATATCACAGCCATGCTGTGAGGCTGTGTTTACATCTGTAGTGTCAGTCTCAGCTGCTCCCCCGCCTTCTGCATAGCTCCGGTCCCTGCCCCCGTCCCTTCCCTCCAATCAGCAGGGAGGGAAGGGATGCAGGCGGGGACTGGAGTTCTGCAGGAGGCGGGGAGAGCAGCAGACTGACGCTACAGAGATAAACACAGCCAGCTCTGACAAGCTGTTTGTCAGCAGCTTGGCTGTAATTTATGAGGGATTGCAGAGTGCAGGGGGACCTTAGGAGGGTTTGGGATAGCAACAGAGCCTGGGCTGTATAGACAGATCCAGCCTCTGTATGCAGATAATATTCTTCAAACCCACCTCGGGTTCTCTTTAATGTGAATGTCATAGTGCAATATTTGTAATGTCCATATTCAGATGAGCTTCAGTCTTCAAAAGATGATCTTGCATAGACCAATTTTTAAAATTTTAGTTCCAAAAAGTGTGGAGAAGGGTTAGAAACTTGTGGTTTTTCACACTGAAGAGATTTCCCCTCAATTCCTATACCTGGGCTTCAATGGAGCTTTGTGACTTGAACTGGTAGTCCCAGAGATAAGAAATGAAAACAAACTGTTAGGGCTCTTTCATATCGCGTTAGCGTTCGCGTTGGGCGCTTTTTGAGGTGTTTTTTTTTCCCGACGCTTGGGTGGCCTATGCGTTTTTGTTAAAACCACTGTACTAAGTGCTTTTCCAGAGCGTTTTTTTTAAGTGAACTCTTTGATCCGGAAAATAATAAATAGAATGTATTTATTCTTAAAAACGCGAAAGCAATCGCTGCACAAAGTGATTTTGTGAGAGTTTTGCTCTTTTCCTATACCCACCATTGTAGCAAAATCGGCCCGAAAATGGTCCCGGCAGCGCTCATCTGAACGGAAAGTGATCGGAACACCCCAGTGAGAACTATCTCATTGGAAAGCATGGTTAAAGCGCTTTCAGGGCGATTTTGAAAAACCGCCAGCGCTTAAAAAATCCAAAAAATGCCTCTAATGTGAGCGAGCCCTTAGGCTTCGTTCACATCTAAAATAAAAAATGCTGACGGCAGCGATTTTTGATTTTTTGCGCTATTTTTTCTCCTCCTGGCGATTAGGTGCGCGCTATGATTTTGTATATAGAGCTTTTCAAAGCACTTTTGCAGAGCGATTTGTTTTTTCACTTCCTGACACAAGTCACTTTGACCCGGAAAATAATAAATACAATGTATTTGTTCTTAAAAGCGCTGGGGAAATTGCTATACAAAGCGCTTTTTCAAGTGCTTTGCGATTTCCCTATACCTTCCATTGAGCAAAAACGCTCAGAAAATGGTGCAGGCAGCGCTTTGCTAAGCAGATCGGAAGCAAGTCCCTCAGATGTGAACTCTCTCATAGGGAATCGCTTTTAGGGCGATTTTGAAACTTGCCAGCGCTTAAAAAAAATAGCAAAACGCCCTAGGTGTGAACAAGCCCTTATTCTTACAGCAATTATCCATTTCCACACTCTCCCTGATGTGTTTATAAATACCTTGCGCATCTCTCATCAAATTGCCCTGCCTGCAGGTCCTGGGGCTGGCTACTGCAGGAGATCGCGCGCATCTTCTGCTTGAGGGGTGGAGCTCCGCCCCGCCTTCAGTCTCCGATTGCCGCTCGGGAGACTTTAAGATGGCGAAACCGCTGTCTTTTAACTAAGTACAGCGCTGCGATCCACGGCCACACGGCTGTCCCCCTGGGGCACTAGAGAGTGACCTGCTCTCATACACAGAAGCCTATGACAGATGATTGCCAGGATTGGCTGGCTGTGGGGAGGGAGGGGTTTGTAAAAAAAAAAAAAGGGAATAGTAAGAAATAATACAAAAATAAAGAAATAAATATTTATTAAAAAAAAAAAATAATAACTGGGGGGGCATCAGACCCCACCAACAGAGAAAAGGTAGGGGGATCACTAGTGTGCTGTGTTGTGCGGCCCTGCAGCTTGGCCTTAAAGCTGCAGTGGCCAATTAAACAAAAAACAGCCTGGTCTTAAGGGGGGAGGGGGGGGTAGCACTGTGGTCCTCAAGAGGTTAAAGATATGTACACACGTTTGATTTTTCCGCACAACTTGTCGTTCAAACCGGTCATTTGAACGACAGTTGGACGTGTGTGCGTTGGATCGGTAGACTGATAGCAGCAATTTTGACTGATCTGCTTGGTGGATCCTTTGGACTAACTGTCATTCAAACGACAGTTAGGACTGTACATGTGTACAAACTACTTTATGTATTAAATGACTGATCAAACGACATTTAATCTAGTCCATTGTTCTATCCAATCCATTGTCCATTATCAAGTTGGTTAAACAACATGTAAATTAGGTAAATTAGCATGTCAGCTGCTTTGTTGGTCAGTGTGTACATGAAGTCAGACTTCATGTACACATTGACCAACAAAGCGGCACTACAAGTCGTTCAAACAACAAGTCGGACGACAAGTTGTTCGAAAAAGTTGGAAGTCTGTACGCACCTTAAAGGAGAACTGTAGTGAGAGATATATGGAGACTGCCATATTTATTTCCTTTTAAGCAATACCAGTTGCCAGGCTGTTCTGCTGATCCTCTGCCTCTAATAGTATTAGCCACAAACCCTGAACAGGCATGCAGCAGATCAGGGGTTTCTGACAATTTTGTCAGATCTGACAAGATTAGCTGCATGCTTGTTTCTGGTGTGATTCACGCTACTGCAGTCAAATGGCTCAGCAGGGCTGCCAGGCAACTGGTGTTCCTTAAATGGAAATCAATATGGCAGCCTCCATATACCTCTCACTACAGTTCTCCTTTAACTGTAAGGAGACATAATGCATGAGATAAATAAACAGAGATAATTTTTGAGATAAACAGATAAGGGGAGATAAACCATGAGTTAAGTAATTTAACGTGAAATGAACTGTGATTTAATAAGTAAGATGAGATCATACAGCAAAAAAGCTTTGTGAATCCGCCCCAAAGTGAGATTAGCACTGAGAACGAGTTGCAGTACCACAAAGAGTTAAAAGACAACTGTAATGAGAGAGATATGGAGGCTGCCATATGTATTTTCTTTTAGACAATACCAGTTGCCCGGCTGTCCTGTTAATTCTCTGCCCCTAATACATTTACCCATAGACCCTGAACAAGCATATGAAGATCAGCGGTTTCTGACATTATTGTCAGGTCTTACAAAATTAGCTGCATGCTTGTTTCTATTGTTATTCATGCACATTCTGCTGCAGCCAAATAGATCAGCAGGGCTGCCAGGCAACTGGTATTGTGTAAAAGTAAATCAATATGGCAGCCTCCATATTTTTTTCACTTTAGTTGTCCTTTAATTTCTCACCAGCAGAAAGACCAATGTGTGTCGGACACCCGAGGACACTAGCGTCGTACCTACACACTGGAAAGGTAATGACAGCTCTGCTGCCAGATTATAATTTAGGATGTAGATGTGCTGCTGGACATCGGCATATATATGTGATTATGCACTATTGCACAGAGGTCGTTATATTGGTTATTGTGCCATGTCATATCAGTTATTCTTATCATATTTTTCTACATTGGCAGAAACTGTGGATATATATTGTTGCAGCTTTATCTAGCTGTGGAGTATTATTGAGCAGGTCTTTTATACATTAGCCTGATCCTTCTCATATTGGTTATAATTAACCAGCACATATGTGTTGTGTGTTTTGATCTATGACGTTTGTGCTATTTTCCCCTGGTTGTCCTTATGTTTTTAACTGTTTTTAGATTTACTGTTTATGGTGCTTCAATAAAGATTTATTACTGATTATCATATCTCAGAATTTGTTGGGCATTTCTTTAATACAGTGATTATGACCCTCATGCAGATGATCTTTCTTTATTTGATGTATATGCACTCCCCTCTTGTCATAATCAAGGTGTGTGCGCTGATGTGTCCCTGGCGCACATTGTTTATGACGACAGGGGAGCGCGGTCACAGAGCTGACCTAGCACACAGGGTATGTGCGGCAACAGGGTCAAAGGGCGTCGACCATGTTAGGATACTGGAGTCGTTTACAAGTGAATGGAGGGGGAGGCAGCCATAATGGAGGTGCGATAAGAGACTGCACACCTCCCCATACACTAACATAGCTTCAGATTTTATACCCCTCAAAAATATAAGCTGTCCCCGAAAATAAGCCCTGGCATGTCTTTTGAAGGTAAAGTTAATATAAGACAGTGTCTTACTTTCGGGGGAACACAATATTTTATTGCATTGATGTGATTGGATTATATAAACATATTAACATACAATTTATGTATATTGTATATTGTTCTTTAAAATGTTCAATGTAGGAATAAAACTTTTAACGCCTGGGTATGGAAATGGAGGCGGAGGCTACGGATCTGGATCTGGCCATGGATCTGGGGGCTCCGGGATTGGTCCGAGGCCCAGACTACCACCAAAACCACCAAAGTGTACACCAAGACAAAGTGGAAAAGTTTTACTGCATGATAAAACAAAGAAATGGATTGTCAGTGATTCTACGGGTAAAATTCTTCTTGCACAGTATATAACCAACGCAGGTGAAACAGAAAAAGGTTAGTTGTGGAGGATTTTTTTTAAATCTTTTCTATATGTGACGTTAACCACTTTGCATCCAGTGCTTTACCCCCTTCTAGAGATCAGACAATACATATACAAAATACAAAGTTATAGTAAAGGTTATAGACACAATGGAGACTAATGCTGGGCATACACGGATGCAATTATGCGCCGGATTGAGCTGCGTGCGCCCGGATCAATTGCCGCTTGTCCCTGCGGGCCCTTCTCATCTTCCGCTCATTTTTGTCCCATTGTCCGCCCGCGGGAATCGAGCGCAGTATCGATCCGGCAGGGTATCGGACACGCCGGAAATTATCAATCAAACCATCAGCGGCTCAATTGATAAGAATAAACTATCCGTGTATGCCCAGCTTTAGAGAAATATCACAAGTGGCCTTTATAGTCCCAGTCAATAGCTTATAGTCTAAACTTTACCATAACTTGAGAGATAAGACGAATTTTATGTGATGATATGTACTCAGAAAAATGGGTTGCTGCTTCATGGACCTACCATGAAGCTTGGTGCCTGCGTCCTCTCCACTCAACCAGGCACCTTCCTGGCACACACACTACCCTCCTCATCCATGCATCCCCGTATCCCCGCCCTCATTTGACCAGTGTTACCTGCCATGACCAATCAGGCAGGAGTGCTGTCACCTGATCAACCAATCACAGCCATCAGTGGCAGGCAGCGTGTAATACACTGGCACTTCTTGATGGCATGTCATGTGATGCCCTTTTGCCATGGAGATGCAGCACTGGAATCGGCAATCAGGTGAGTTTTAGCCCTCAGTTTTCTTTCGCTCGCGACTCCGCAGGGAGAGAGAGAAGAGGGGAGGAATCTTAGGAATGTGGCCCGTGGTCCGCAGCATGTGACCCAGGCCACGCAAAGTTTGCACAACAACTATTTCTAAAAATTTTAGATCATAATTATTTTTGTTTTGAAACATTTTTTTATTGTGGGAAAAAAATCAGGTAAACCAGCATATTAAAATAACGGCTTATATCCATCCAGATATTTTAGAATAATATAGATAAAGGAAAGACAGAAAAAAAGAAACATAGCAGTAAAACAGAGTAATTCCTAGCTAACATGGAGGATTTACTAGATAGCCTTTGTATAGCTTGAAGCCAACAGTATCACAATTACGAGTGCTATAAAAACCAATACATTTTAAAAATAAAATTAAAGGACAACGGCCCTCAAACTGGGACCAACAAACTTAGAAATGATAGCCATATGGGTTTCTATACCAGATTACCTAAAAGCCTGTGTGGAAGCAGAGTCTACAGTTCTGAATTGGCCAAAGTGGCACCAAGACAAGACAGGAAGTTACACAATCGTATTTGTACTCTCATTTGTGCTCTCATATGTTAATAATATCCATTTTAATATCCAATGAATCTTATATTGTCTCTTGTTCTAGGCTGCACAGACTCCAAGTTCTAAGAAGTTTTATAGTCCTGTTGATTTATAGTCCATTTATTCCCTTTATAATGGATAAACCAACCACTATCAAAACCATGCTAGCATAGAAAGCTACATTAGTAGCTTGGAAACACTATCAACACAACATCAGCAATGATGACATGAGCACAAAAACTTCTATCTCTCTGTTTTGGTTTCACATCTTGTACCCGAGTTGACAATAGATAGCTGGCATAAGAAATGGCTCTAATATAGACATCATATAATGCATCTAGACGAGATTTAATCTTTCCCAATGCTGAAAAAAAGAGTATTCCTTGCCTGACTTGCATTAAACTCATACAGTCAGGTGGTGGATTTGGTCTCAACCAATGCTTATTTAAAATATGGAACCCATCAAGAGACTCCCCAACTCTTCCTAATACAATTTAGCCTCCCTGGCAATATGATTATTTCCAGATTTAGGGCTTAAAAACCGTACGATTTTTCACAAGCTTTTAGACCCTAAAAACAAGAAGGAAAACATACTACAGAGAGATCTGCAGCAACTCCTGCATATAACTCACTCAGGCACGGAATTACCACTCTGAGCTGTGGATTACCGCCCTGAGCCTGACTCTGGGTTACCGCTAAGGAGGTTAATACATTTAAAGGTGCAGGCGCTCTTTATCAGTCGCTCAACAATACTCCCACAAAGTCCAATTGATTTATCTATGCCTGGGAAAAGGATTTAAATAGATGTTATAAATGATACCCGACAAGGGGAAAAAGCTATAGATACAGTAGAGTCCCAGTTATCCAGAACTCAACTAACCAAAAGTCTCAACCAACCAGAACAAATCGCAGGCAGTACTCACAGTGGTGAAAGCCAACTTTTTAGACTTTTTGTAGGCTTTGCTGTGCTTAAAGACTGGGTTCCATGGTTCTCCCAAGGTTAATAATACTTTAAATTACTTTAGTTTAACATTTAATACAGAGTTCATGGTATGTACATAGAGTGGGGTATAGTATGGCATTAGCTAGGCCTATTTTTAACATTGAGTCTCAAGCAACCAGAAGGCACAGTTATCCGGCGAGATTGTATTGTACATCACTACGATTGTCTCACTGTGCAAATCATAGGGAACTATTCTAAAAAATATTAATGAAAGTGTATCTAACACCTAGGAAGTTATCCCTAATTCATAATCCCACAGACAGATGTTGAAGGAACTGTTTGAAAATGGACAATACATCTGGTGGGACTGTCCTTTCCCTTTCGTCAAAAGAGTATTATTATCATTATTATTGATATATAGAGCGCCAACATATTCCGTGGCACAGTACACAGTAAGAAACAAACACTGGATACACAATAATACAGACAATTGTATACACCAATATACAAGATTGGTAAAAAAAAAAAAAAAAAATACAGAATGGATACAAAAAACAGACTTGGTATTTACAGTCAAAAAAGTAACATTATGAATAAAATGTATGAAAAATTCACAAAAAAAGACACAATGGTGAGAGAGCCCTGCCCTTGTAAGCTTTCAGTGCAAAGTAATAGGGGGGAAACAAGAGGTGGTGTAGTATATAATAAACATACCTAGAGGCAGTGTATTTTTAGGATATCTAGTAGGAGTGCAACTTGGCCTTAGGTCAAAGGGAGAATGGCTGTCGGAAAAAGTGAGTTTTGAAGGAGCGTTTAAAGATATCAAAGGTTGGAGGGTGAGGGATGTCTTGTGGAAGGGCATTCCAGAGGAGGGGTGAAGCATAAGCAAAATCTTGTATACGTGAATAGAAGGAGGTGATTCTAGAGGAGGACAAAAGACGGCCATGTGCAGATCTGAGCTTTGTAGGTCAGGATTAAGAGTTTAAACTGCATCCTCTGGTTGATTGGTAGCCAATGAAGAGCTTGACAGAGAGGAACAGCAGAGGAAGAAGAAGAAAGATGAAGCAGCCGAGTTCAGTACGGGTTGGAGTGGTGCCAGTCTGTTAGCCGGTAGTCCACAAAATAGTATGTTACAATAGTCCACACGAGATATTATAAGAGCACTAGTGTCACCGCTCCGCCGCGTGCACCTGCCACCCGCGCAAGCGCCTCCGGCCCCGCGCGTGTGCATACACGCCCCTTCTGGCCCCGTCCTCCCCCAGCTCCCTTTAGAGTCTCTGCGGCCCTCCCCGCACATGTGCAGTGCTAAAAAGCACTGACACACGGACATGGGATGCAGGGACACTTGCTTTTTATTAGGTAGGATGCATGGGCTAAATGTTTTCTAATCATCTATATTCTTATCAGTATAACGCTAGGGTTAGATCCAGTCTTAGCTTTATTTAAACTAAAAGGATGCTTATAGCTAACATATTAATACCCACAAAAGTGGCCATAGCAAGACATTTGAAAGATCCATTTTGCCCTGCTATGTCTGAAACAGTGTTGATCGTTACCTAGATCATAATTAGAAAACATAATAAGACAATTACACAATAGAAGATGTTTCTGTAGAAATCTTGTTTAATTATTAAACACCAATCTTTTCAAAACCTTGGCATTATTCTTCGCAGGACTTTCATCCCATGCAGACTTGGACACTGTAATTTTGCAGGTGAATTCCCTAGATATAAACTCTGACCGAGTGTGGGAAATTCAAGTTTTTAAAAATGAATTGGGTATTCACAACAAGAGCACCATTGTGAACGGCTACACTACCACTAAATAGCTATTTCTATCACAGCAAATCTCACTCTCTAATAGTCACTAAACTCACTACCATCTCTAACCACCCACAGAGGATCCTAAGACATAACACCAAAAGTTGTTTAGGTGAAACCTTTAATGACTAACTTTACAAGATTTTTTTGCAAGCTTTCAAAATTTTAAGTTTCTTCTTCAGACATATTTCAGAACTGGATCAGAACCATATGCCTGAAGAAGAAACTTAAAGTTGTGAAAGCTCACAAAGAAATCTTGTAAAGTTAGCCATTAAAGGGAACCTAAACTGATGAATAAAAAAAGAGTTTAACTTTCCTGTGGTTTCTATCAGCCCCTGCAGACATCCTCCTCCAGTTCCCCACAGTGACTCTCTTCAAGCCGCCCGACAGGTGAGTCGATGGCCACTGCACATGCATCCCCGATCAAGCTCCCGTGGCCTGAAGCATTCTGTGCATGTGTTGTAGAGATTTGTTCATACTGCACCATCCAGGGGAGTGCAATCAGGAGGCACATGGACCAGGGCCGTGCATCCAAAAGACAGAGGGGAAACCAGAGGATCGCTTTATGATGGCGTGGGTACAAGACGTCTGCAGGGGGCTGGTAGAAGCCCCAGGTAAACTACTTTTTATTCAACAGTTTAGGTTAACTTTAAAGGTATCACCTAAACAACTTTTGTTGATATGTCTTCAGATTCTCACCATGACTAATACTAGCCAGCACAAAAGGAAATTCTTCCAAACACATAAGTGTATAGGGTGGACTATGTGTTCTGACTGATTCTTGAGAAACCCCACAATCAATATGTAATTAAATATGAATTTATCTTTACACCAGCGTTCTTGTTTTTTTTGTTTTTAGCAAATTTTGAATGCATTTATTACAAAGACACATCCTTTGGAGGGAATGTTCAACCAATAAGTCTAAAACTTGGAGACGCTTACCTCTGCTGCAATGAAAATGGTGAACTGATTCTTGAGGAACTGGTAAGTCCTACTTGCTTGCTCTGCTTGTAAATAGAGAATGATTTTATAATCTAAGGCTGGCCAAAAACAAGTAGATTTTAATCTAGTTGTTTAGTCTAGTTGTTAGTTCACCATCCCAGATGTTTCCTTATTAAAATAGGCAAACAAGTGGTTCGATCCAGCACTCTCAATGGAGACAAGCGTGCTATAGCTGATCAGAACTTGTTGCTCATCAAGTTCAAAGATAGCGAAAAAAGGGATATCAGCAGCACCGCTACAGTGAAAAAGTTAGCTCTTTTATAAGTGCAGTAAAATCATGTGGCAAGGATAGAGCTGGAGGCAACTACAGCCCGCTGTTTCGAAGCGACATGCTTCTTCTTCAAGTTGCAAGCTCATAATCATTATATATTATTATTAAAATAGGTGAATAGAAGACCACACAATTACACAATTTTCATATTTGAAGCACCTGTTTCACAGAAATACCCTGTGGAAAAGTCAGTTAAATGACCCTGAGATCTGTGCACCAATTATGGAGCTGCCAGAAGTTTGGGGATTTCTTCCTCTGTACAGATCCATTGTAAGCCTTCCCACCCACTACCTCTGCTCCCCCTCCTCAATGCAGAATGATTTTTCAGGTGTGAGATGTTTGAGAGATGTCTTGCATGTACAGCCAGTTTCAAACCACCATAAAGCATCTCAATGGGATTAAGATCTGGGCAGTGACTAGGTCACTCCAGGACTCTCCATTTCTTCGTTTTCAGCTAGACCTTGGTATGGTATATTTTGGGTCATTGTTGTGTTGCATATACCTGTTCCAATTCAGATTACATTTTATTTTTTACAAATAGTCCCACATAAAAGCTCCTTAATATTATACACCACTAACCTAGTTCCAAAAAATTCCCTAGCATTATTCCTTTTAGATATCGAAAAGGCTTTTGACACCCTTAGTTTCCCATACATGCTGAAAACAAACAGTCCCACATGTTCCTCAAGCACCATCTGATACAAAGTAGAATTCAAGGTGGATTCTATGAAGATGAGCTGGCCAGGTCTTGCTGTAGTAAAGCATCCCCAAAGCATGACACTTCTACCTCCATGCTTTACAGTTGGCATTTCTTCAGTTTTAATAGTTTAGTTATATTAATTAAATCTCTCAGTATTGTTAAAATTGAGATTTAATATCCATATTTCTAAGAATTTTACAAAAACACACAAGCTTAAATAGGTTGACCTCATTTTTTTCACATAACAGCACATCCATTGGAAATAGAAAAGCCTGAAAATTAGTTTTTTTTTTAATTTACAAATCTTTATAAAAGGTCTCTTGGATCAGACAACAGCAAATCAATGGACATGCAAAAATACACATGCTTTTTAATGGGTTCATTTACATGGTTCGGCTTTACCATTTCTGGTTTTGTCCATTGAAACAAATGTGACCTGCACAATATTTTTGGACAGCAGATGTATTGCCTTTCATCTGATGGACTGGCACAGTCCGGTGGATGCTGCCACTGGCCTCTATAGCAGTACAGAGTGTAGATTATTCGACTGCTCCAGTTGTGCCAGTTGCAATGTGAACCAAGCCTTAGAGCACAACTGAACTAAAAAAAAACATGAAGTGGCTATACCTAGGGTTTCTGCAGTGCCTGTTCTGTCCACTCTTTGTGGCTGTGTGCAGGAACCATGGCTGGGAGAATCCTGGGTACACGAGCTTACAAAATTTTCCATACTACATATGCCCATAATGCTCCCGGCCTTGGCTGCTGTGCACAGCTGTTTGTGAGCATGACTGAAGAAAGTGTGCAGAGAGGACAGAGCATGCACAGTTGCTACGACTGGGTTCAGTTAGAGATTTGAAGAGGGGGGGGGGGCATAGCTCTGAAACTGAGGGGAAACTGGTAAAGTTGAGAAGACATGGAGTTTATGAGGACACTGAAGAAGCCTCAGGTATGGCCAACTTGAATATTTTTGCTTAGCTCAGGTACCCTTTAAACAACATGAGATGCGTATGGAGAATATTAAAGTTTACTACCTTGTTTCCCCCAAAATAAGACACTGTCTTATAGTCAAAATGATGTGCTAGGGCTTATTTTCAGAGGATGTCTTATTTTGGTGGGAAACACTGGTAGTTTTCCTATACAAAATCTATATACTGCATGCCATGCTGAAACACAAGCAGCATGCACAGAGCTTGTGGTTTGCAGATATTGGCTTTCACTTACAAGAAATTGATTCTGCTGATCATGTGGGTAAGAGTCTATTTCTTGCAGGCAGAGAACTCTGTCAGGCTCCCCAGAGCTATGATAGGATAAGCTGTGTGTCCTGGGAAAAGGTTAAGAGGTGAAGTGCTGCTGATGCTTATCAAGACGGATCAGAAGGGCTGGCTCCAACAAAAACACTAATTGCCTGACACATATACAGGACTGTAGAACTCACATTATACTGCTGCTCTCCTGTATCCAGGCTTTGTATTGAGCGTGACTTGCTGGTGTCATGTGGGCTGCTCCCAGGGCTTACATTCAGGAGGATGTCTTATATTTCAAGCATGCTAGGAATTCCTGCTAGGGCTTATTCTCAGGGGATGTCTTATTTTAAAGGAAACACAGTATCTGTTCACAAAGAGGTTCTTCACAGTAAGAACGGTTGCAATGTATATAACTGTCAAATTCTGTATAGGATCACTGTTACCATAGCCAGTGGGAAAGATCCAAACCATGTAACATTATCAACTCAGAAGCACTGGTTTATATACTGGTGTAACTATTTTTTATGTCTTTAAATATTTGAACATACAGTGCCTCACAAAAGTGACAGATGAAGATGACACCTTGATAAAAAGTTAAGTAGTCAGTCTACAGTTTGGATAACAGCGTAGATTTCTTGCCCCATCAAAATGACTCAACACGCTGCCATTATTGCCTAAACCTCTGGCAACAATGCTGCCTGCACTCATACTTCTATCTGCAAAAGACAACCTCTGCAGTGCAAACGTGCACTCAACTTCTGTGGATGACCTGTTCTAAGTGAAACCTGTTCTGTCACACTGCTTTATGGTCTTGGCCATCGTGCTCCAGCTCTGTTTCAGGGTGTTGGCAATCATTTTATAGCCTGGGCCATCTTTATGTAGAGTGTCTTAAAAAAAAAAAAATTCACCCCAGGCCTTGTAACACTAACCAGTAACATGACCCAGAGGAGGCAAAATGTCTAATTGGGCAGAATTCTGACATGCTTCACTTAGGGGTGTACTCAAATTTGTTGCCAGTGGACTTACCTGGGGCTTCCTCCAGCCCCCGTAGCCTGCAAGGTCCTTCTGCGTCCTCTGGGTCCCCTCCATGGTCCCGCTGGCAGCCCCATTCGCCTGGCAACTTCGAGCAAAGTTGTGCGCAACTGTGCATGAGTGGCGTGTCTACACACTCAGCTCGATCACGCGTGCATCACCATATGCCTCCTGCGCATGTGTGGTTCTCGAAAGACTCAACTGCGCATACTGCGCAACACACGCGTGATTGAGCTCGGTGCGCTGACCGGCTGCCCATGTGAAGCTGCTCACGACTTCTCCCAAAGTCGCCAGGCTAATGGGGCTGCCAGCGGGAGCACGGAGGGCACCCAGAGGATGCTGACGGACCTCGCGGGCTATGGGGGACTGGAGGTTAGTCCAGATTTGTCTATTTTTCTTTACTGTTTAGGGTACACTTTAAAGCCTTCACTTGTTTAAAGAAAAGGCTCCCATGCAGTGCATGGATGGAGCAATTCTTTGATATTGCCTCACATCTCCAGCTTGGGTGAATAAGTGGCTTTACTAAACCGGAGAAGTGTGGATGTACATCTGAACTTCCTGCTGTCCCTCCTAGACAGCTTCAAATCAAGTAAAGGTAAAGAGGACCACCTTCAGTTAGATAAACATATTTATACATATTTTACTGTACATACATTGGTATGTTAAATATTAAAGCTAATTTTTTCCATTTTTAATGTTCTTCAATTTATGTTATGGACACCTAAAGTGAGAGGGATATGGAGGCTGCCATATTTATTTCATTTTAGGCAATACCAGTTGCCTGACAGCCATGCTGATCCTCTGCCTCTAATAGTTTTAGCCATAGACCCTGAACAAGCATGCAGCAGATCAGGTGCTTCTGACATTGTCCGATCTGACAAGATTATCTGCATGCATGTTTCTGGTGTTATTCAGACACTACTGCAGCCATATAGATCAGCAGGGCTGCCAGGCAACTGGTATTGTTTAAAAGGAAATAAATGTCAGACACCATATACTTCTCGCTTTAGGTTCCATTTAAGAGAAAGTAAAATATATGCATTAGACCACAAACTGAGACTTATTCCATGGTTTTTTACACTCTCCACTATATGACCTTATATATTAGTCAAATGATGGTAATTGCAATGACCACGTCAACTTTTTTCTTTTCTATCTAGCAAAATGGAAGCGAAGACCTTTGCGACATAAATGGAGACGCAATCAAGTATGTGTTCCTCCGAAGCAGAAGTGGATCCTTTGCAAAGTTTGAATCAGCTAAATTCCGAGATAAATGTATCTGCACCACTGCAAAAGATGATTCTCCACGTTTGGCGTTGGCATCCTACAATGACAATGAAAAGATATTTGAGTTTGAAGAAGAACATCCACAAGGACGCGCAAGCACAAGAAGTTTTAAATCTTCCTTTTGCACACGACCATTAACCAGTGGCGTAGGGATCGTCATAGCAGCCACGACGCTACTTGGAGCCTGGTCACGGAGGCAGAGGACTTATTTTTTCAATGAAATATAAAACTGTTTAATACCCTTCCCTTAACTTAACCCCCCTTCCCCCACAACATTCATACACAACTCGTGTCTCCCCATCACTACATCTCTAAGCAGCAGGCAGGTGAGAAAGGGACTATTTTCCCACCTGTCTGCTGCCAGCATGTGAATACCTTTCGTCATAGCAGCCACGACGCTACTTGGAGCCTGGTCACGGAGGCAGAGGACTTATTTTTTCAATGAAATATAAAACTGTTTAATACCCTTCCCTTAACTTAACCCCCCTTCCCCCACAACATTCATACACAACTCGTGTCTCCCCATCACTACATCTCTAAGCAGCAGGCAGGTGAGAAAGGGACTCTTTTCCCACCTGTCTGCTGCCAGCATGTGAATACCTTTCTGACTGGCACCAATAATAAATCTGTAGTTTCATCCAGACAGGAATGACTTCTGCTGCACTGCACTCGCAAAAAGTTTCACCCACTTGAACTACCTGTCACAGAAGAGCCTTGAGAAAAGAACACGCAATCGCAATTGGCTTGCTGCACCGATTGTCGTTGACATGCCAGATCAAAATCTTATGTTTAGGTACAGCAGAACTCTTTTCATGAAGTATGTTTGTTGACCAGTGAAGGCATGTTTGTTTAAATTAACTTGATCAAAAGAAGTTCCTTCATGGGCCAGTGACACCCAAGTGTTAACATGCCCTTTGAAAAGAATTCCATTTGGTGAGCCCAGCAAAGCAAGCTTCTCACACAGCAGGGCTTAGACACAGCGGAGCCGTGTAGCCAGCCTTAGGAAGACATGGAGTATATGATTTTTAGCCTGTTTAAGGAATACCGTTTATATGAGAGGTAGGAAAGTTATATATATCTGCTGTTCTGGATCGGGTGAATATTTTAATATTAAATTGGTGCACTGACATCCCCAGAACCCGAGGTATTCAGCTGCTATGTACTAGAACATGTTACCCTAATCAAGTTTGATGTCCTAGGAATTGTCATATTCTGAGGAATATGAATCTGTGATTGTTATGTGTGTGCGGGAAGCATAAGCTGAGATATGGAAAATGTTATATTTGGTGGGCAGTAGAAACCCACCCAGAAGGTTAACCGCACCCTGTCCAGCCCCTGGGCTGAACCTGAGACCCCACCCAAAATGCGGGTCATTCAAAAGAACTTGGGAGGGACTCCTCCCCAGTCCTCCAACTTCCATCTTCATGAAAACATGCTGCTGCTCTGAGGATCGAGCAGCGGCCATCTTTGTTTGAACTGTGCTCCAGAAACAAAGAAACTTCACGTGTTTTCCCAGAAAGGACATATTTTCACCTGACCTTAGGTATCCATTTATTTCTTCCTTCTTATTTTTATACTGCGCTACTATTTTCTCTATAAGTGTTGATTTTACTATTTTCTGTATACATTAATTATTTATATTGCATTTATAATAGAAGAATTCTAAAAGTCATTTTTTTTTCGGCCACGCCTAATATTTAACAAAACGAATCCTAGCCTTCTGAAGATCGCTACTGAGAATTGTTGTTATTAGTTAGAACAGGGTGTGTTTTAATTGTTGTATTTGCAGGTATTAGTATCAGGCAGATTGGAACTTCTCTTCCCATCAAAAAGAGATGGTGGCAGCCTAGTATTTTGTGTTTAATAGATCGCACGCCTCCCTCTGGTCTGTCTACTGCCAAAATACCAGCAGTTTCAGCTCATCGATTGCGTCCTTGAGATTGGATTTTCTGTGTGCTGAAACCAATTGGAAGGCATTGTTCGGTCCAGCTACTAGGGGGCGTGTGACACTACCCACATTGTGACCCGGCTCCGCATCTGTATTCAGGCCTGGTCCTAACCACATACATGCTCGGCCATACCCCCTGCTCATTGCGAGGGAGTAGGGAGCTGCTGAAGAGCCATGCTGGAGTAGAGGATGGGAAACTTCTGATGAGGCAGGGATTTTGGTGCTCGTCGAGTGTCAAGTAGCACCGATCTTGGTGTTACTATAGAAGTAGTGGTATAGTCTGTGCCCCAAGCACGGATAATTCGGGGATCCGGCAATTTGCCAGACCCTGAATTATTTATACCTCCAAGTTGCTATGACTCCAAGGGGGAATAGTAATTAATGGCGGCCCAAAATTTTTGTGGTAGCAGGGTGAACTGCTATTTTGTTCACCTTGCACTGAAATGCTCTGCGCCGACATGCCATGTATCCACTTCTTCTGACAGGTAAGTAATTTTTTCTTTCCAGGTGCACCACTGACACCAAGGATATAAGGAGGCTCCAGTTTTAACCTGTAGAGTGGACAAAGGGGACCTCTGCCTTATTGCTGTGGGGGGAGGGGGGGTCTTTCCATTACTTGGGAAAGAGAATGATACTGGGGAACTAGTGGGGGCTATTTGGGAATCCCATGGTGGTGTCTTTGCTTGCTTGGATTTATCCAACTACTGCATACCACGGTTTCTGTCTGCTATCCGATTCTGTGTAGTATCACTAATAAAGTG
Source organism: Hyperolius riggenbachi (assembly GCF_040937935.1). Taxonomy (NCBI): domain Eukaryota; kingdom Metazoa; phylum Chordata; class Amphibia; order Anura; family Hyperoliidae; genus Hyperolius; species Hyperolius riggenbachi. The sequence continues at coordinate 122,738,633 of NC_090648.1, read as the reverse complement.
GTCTGAAACTCTAACATAGCATTCAATAAAAATGTGTTCTTCTACTTTTTATTACCCATACAGTTATCATATTTGCTTTTGTGCACAAGTAATATTGCCTGTTTACAAATTACAAGGTTCCAAAGTACAGTTTATCTGCTCTAAAAGCTGCCATTGCATTTTATTCATGCTGTTTTTTATTATATATTAAATTCTTCTCGTGAACTGAGCAATGTAAATAAAAATAATGTTATCTCCTCTTCGGATCGGATCTTAAGCAGAATGAACTTTCCAATGCAGAGCAAAGTGCTGTGTTTAACTATTTGAATGTTGTTCTGCTACAAATGAATTTTTCTGGTAGTAGGTTTAAGGCTGTAAGGAATCTTTTAGAGCAGAAAAGAAATGCTGAGTTCTGACCAATTTAAGCTCAGTTCCCGATGCCGTCCGTTTAGATCCCAATCGTAGCTGGATGGGGCCCCCACAGGAGACAATAGATAAATGTTCACTAGCAACAATGAGAATTTTCATAGGTCCACCATGAACCAATGAGAATCCTTCCTGTTACTGAGGATTCCCATTGGTATTTTGCAAACCAATGGGCATCCATATGCTTCTGTATGGTGCCAAGCTGTTTTCCGGGACTGAAGCAGATGAGGCGACCAGGCTAGTGAGACCGGCCACTGCCCATTCTCATAGGCTTTCCTTGCGTACCTGCATGCGTCCTGTCCAGAAAAATGCAGCAAGTTCAGGCCCCGCAACGCGGCAAATGGATCTGTTTTCTTTAACAAGTGGAAGCAGATCCAATTTTTAACATTTGGATCCGCTTCCTGCACTGAGCGGATCTTGCAATACTGTGCCCAACGGGTACATATTTTTGCAACAAGTGAGGAACTGAGCCTTACCCTTTGCAAACCTTGTTTTTCACCTGCTGCTACGACTATATAGTCCCTTGGCTGTATCCACTCTAGGTTTATAACTTTTGATATTCACTCATGTATTGCTACCTATATATTTATTGGTTGTTTGTTATTGTTTAGCACAAGAACTTTTTGATAATATACTGTATTTTATTAATGAATACACACAATTACAGTACTTGCTCATAAATTGCATACCATTGCACTAGCACTTTCTGGAACCTGGAATCCACTGTGAGGGCTCATTACCAAACCCTACACAGTGTTATGTCAGGAGTGATCATTATTATTGCTGGATCATACTAATGTTCATGTTTATTATATTGTTACGTGGCTTTGAGCAATATCCACCTTTGTTGGGTATTTAATTCATGTTTCTATTTGAAGATAAAGTGTACCTGAATTGATTGTTGAATAAAGTATTGCTGTATCTTTTTGTCACATTGTTGAGTGGTGCTGTTCTTTTTTGGGGCAATCTGTTCCTCTCATTTTGGGGGACACTGTAATGATATACATTAGGTGTGGTTTTGGGGGAAACCTCTGCCATATTATATGTGCTTTTTAACCACTTCACCTCCAAGGGTTTTCAGCCTAACAGACCAAAGCAATTTTCACCTGTCAACATTTTTCCCCTTCATTTGCCGATAACTTTTTCAATACTTATCACAACAAAATGATCTATACCTTTTTTTTTCACCACAAATTAGGCGATTTGGGGGTGATATTTGTTTTCAGTAATTACTTTACTTTCTATGCATTTTAAAAGGAAAAACAAGAAAAAAAATGAGAATATACACAATTTCTCCAATTCCATCCCCTATAGTTTTAAAATAACCAATGCTACCATACATAAAACCCACACATTTGATCTGCCTATTTGTACTGGTTATCGCAGGATTTGAATGATGTCCCTAGTACAAAGTATTGTGACAATATATTATTTGGAATTAAAGGTGTATTTTTTCTATGTTGCGGTTTTCGTTTTCTCATTGCACACTACCAAAGATTACAAGCCCTTATTAGCAAATCTAAAAGTAATACATGGCACACATATTTAAAAAACCGAGGCCCTAAAGTAACTATTTATGCATTCTCTTTTCAATTCAAGTGTTTTATTTTGGTATAAAGTATATGAAAATAACAATTTTATTGCTTTTCATTCAGTTTGTGTAACCATGGTGTCAACACACAGAGAGAATCTGATCGTTGGTGATCTGCAGTATCACCAGCGATACAGATATATACCTGATTATGGATGATCTGCAGAATCACCAATAATACAGATATATCACTAACCTCTGGACACGAGCACAAACAATGACAATAGAGGCAGTAATGTTACAAAACTGTGGAAATATCCACCACACGATTCCTTAGAGGTGTGGTTACCTCTGAATGGGAACCCCGTGTGTGAGATCCTCTAACCAGGCAAAGAGAGGGATCTCGGCCCCTAGCAGCAATGGTCTGCTTGGGACAAGCGTCTCGGAGAGGCAAGCCTCAGAGAAGACCCTCCAGTGGGAGACGTTCCACTGAAGGGAGAAGGGTCAGACAAGCAAGGGTTCGGCAACAAAGAAGGCGGCACAGTACAGGAGCGAAAGGCAAAAGAGTAATCTGTAATCAGGCAGAGTTCGGCAACAGAAATCAGATAGGCAAGGTACACAATCGATAAGAGAGAGAGTAGTCAGATATAGCCAGAATCAAAACACAGGTAAATCACAATACAATCCTAACTAAAGGTGTGAAATCCTTAGCATCAACACCAGGGCACTGCACTAAGGTCTGAGCGTTAACACAGAGATGTATTCACGACAGCAGACAACTTGCTACTGACAGGCAAGTCCTATTTGTAGCTAGAGAGCTACTCAGCGCCGCCCCAGAGCCCCAACCAATCAGGACACCTCCTGAGGTCAGCTGACTAGTGAGTCAGCTGAGCCTCCTACGTAGGAGGTAAAAGTCCTGCCTCTTTGCGCATGTGACCCACTGCCTCTGAGTAATGAAGAGGCCAGGCCCTGGGTCCGCGTCCGCCCCCGCGGACTGAAGTCCGCTTGCCGCAATGTGAGACCCGCCGCCGTGTCGCCAGTCGCGGAGGTGGTGTCCCTACCAGCCTGTGCTGGCCGCTCCGCATGAGCGACGGAGTCCGCCGGCTGGGAAGCGTAGACCGCCGCCATGCTGCCCCGCATGGCGGCGTTGTCTCCGCTATCCCTTACAGTTTGCAGCTAAAAGAATTTCAAATGTCATAGATATAACACCTTAAATTCTATCCTTTCGCTTGTCACTGTTAAAATGATACCCTATATACACAAACAGATAGCTTTTTGCCCACGCAATACACTGTTAACCATGAGCAGCACCAATTGATGTTTCAAGGCCATTTTTGCACCAAAAGTCATTCTTTCTTCGCAAAGCCCATGGAGCGTCTGAACAGTCACGAAAAGCCATAAATGTCCTCATTCTGAAAACTAGAGACCCAGGCCTACGAAGATATACATATTTTTTAACATTTGTACTTATGCGGTTTTGCTGCAATTGTACCATAACTTTGAAAATGGTATTTTTTTTGTACAGTTTTTTTCACATTGGCACAAAAAAAATTATTCAATTACATAGGCCTCATCTCTCAAACACCCCAAATTGTATTCTCTCTCTTGTCACAGCTAAAATAATAACCTATATACATAATCAGTTAGGTTTTTGGGCACATGGCCGACTGTACATTATCAGTAGCACTAAAGGCACTTTTTTTAACCAAATGTAACAATGTCATTCTTTCTTATCAAAGGCCCTGGAGTTACAGAACATTTGAACATTTTATACATGTCATTAACCTCTAACTGACCGCATCACGCCTACGGGTGTTACTGCGGTGGCTGCCCCGGGACCGCCTAACGCCGATCGGCGTAAAGTCCTGGGGAGATTGCGCGCACCAGTGCGTGCGTATCTTCGCTTGGATGACGAAGCTCCGCTCTGCCATCAGTCTCCCAGCGGCGATCGCTGCTAGGAGACTGTTAGACATTAGTCGTCTATTTAGTCTGTACAGTGCTACGATCTACGACAGCACTGTACCGGGGACAGCTGTGTGACACGGCTGAAGCCTATGACAGCCGATCGCACAGATTGGCTGGCGGGGGAGGGAGGGAGGGTTGTAAAATTTAAAAATAAAAGCAGAAATTTATTAAAAAATAAATCACAAAAATATTTACAAAAAATAAACAAACATCCTGGGAGCCTTCAGAGCCCACCAACAGCGATCTCTGTTGGTGGGCAGAAAAGGGGGGGGGGAATCATTTGTGTGCTGAGTTGTACAGCCCTGCTGCGAGGCCTTAAAGCTGCAGTGGCCTATTTTGTTAAAAATGGCCTGGTCACTAGGGGGGGTTTAAGCCCGTGGTCCTTAAGTGGTTAATGTTATCATTCTGAAAACTAGAATGGGATCATCCCCAGGGAGCATCCTGCGCATGCGCAGTACGATATTTTCTGCTACTGCACATGCACAAGACACTTCCTGAGGCAGGAGCATAATAAAGGACGCGCACGGCCAAGGCTGTGCAGGCGCAGTCACCAGTGAGTGGCTCTGTTGCCGAAATCGAAACTAAGCCAATGAGGGGACCAGAGGATTGTTCCAGAACGTTGCAGGTACAGGGCAGCTGCAGGGGGCTGGTAGAAGTGAAACTCTTTTTATTAGTTTAGTTAAGGTTCCCTTTAGGCAAAGAACACAATAGATGCATTTGTGCATGTTTTGCCACAGACAGAAAAACGTGCACGATTCTACAGTGCACACGCACCTGCTTCAGCACGTGCACGCTCCCGCACGTGCTCTTTAAGGCAGGGAACACACTTGTAGGGCCATTTGCCCCTGCAATTCCCAGGTCTCCATTGGCTTTTGCGTCAATGTTTAACGCAAACGTTGTGGCACCATGTACTGTATGCAAATGTGTGCATCATACAGAAAAAATCAGAAAGCTGTGCAATTTAAAAACGTGTGAAAGTTAAGGTTCCCTTTAGGCAGGGAACACACTAGACTCGTTTGTGAGTGTTTTGCCACAGATGGCAAAACGTGCACAATTCTACAATACACACGCATGTGCATTCGCATTCGCACGTGCACTTTAAGGCAGGGAACACACTTGCAGGGCTGGTTTCCCCTACAATCCCCGGGTCTTTGCCGGCTTTTTCGTTTGTGTTTAATGCAAAGGTTTTTCTGTAAACGTTTCCGCATTGTATTTGCAGTGGCATGTACTGTATGCGAACATGTGTGTTGTGTGGAAAAAAGGAGAAAGCTGTGCGATTTAAAAACACACGGAAGTTAAGGTTCCCTTTAGAATCAGAATCGGAATCAATTTATTTTCGCCAAGTAAGTTTGCACCTACAAGGAATTTGACTTGGCAGTTGATTAACAAACACAAACAAAAACAATACAAGGACAAACAGTGTGTATATTACAAGTCAAGGACATTATAAGTATAGTGGCAGTAAGCAATGTGAGAATTGTTTATTTTCAGTTCTGTGCTGATTACTTTCAAGTCCTAGCAGCTCTAACGTGGTTCAGCATTAAGTATGGCTACTGCTTGAGGAAAAAAGCTGTTCCTGTGTTTAGAGGTTTTGGTAGCTATTGACCGGAATCTTACTCCTGAAGGCAAGAGCTGGAAGATGGAGAGAGCTGGGTGAGAGGGGTAAGAGGCAATTTTGGTTGCTCTCTTTCTGCACCTGCTAGTGTAAAGATCCTGCAGGGAAGGTAAGCTACAGCCAATTATCCTTTCTGCTGTTCGGATGATGCGCTGCAGCCTCCCCTTTTCTAATGCTGAGCAGGAGTCGAACCATACAGTCATAGATGATGTTATGGTGGATTCGAGAACTGCACCATTAGATTTTGAGGTAGGCCAAACTTTTTCAGCTGCCATAGATGGTACATCCTTTAGGTAGGGAACACACTAGACGCGTTTGTGCACATTTTCCCATGGATGGCAAAACACACACGATTCTACAGGCTATTGAAGTTAATACACTAGACCACAATTCAGCGCTGTGGTATATATTGTTGTCTAATTACCCACTATTTGGGGAGCCATCTTGTGACCTTTTAGTTCAAAGCAAAATATTACACTTCACAAGTGTCTCATTCAATTAAATTATCAACTTTATTGTCTACAACTCCCGATAACGCTTTCCACCTTTAAAAGTGGATTTACTGTAGTAAAAGCCTGCCTATCACAGACAGCTGTGTTACAAACCCCATTCACTCACTCTCCAATCACTCAAAGGTCCATTATACTCCTGGGAATTTAGTTGGATTATTTGCTTTCATAGGTTAACCCCTAATCCACTCCATTAGCATATGGATCTTATTTAGTGATGGATTGCACCGGATTAAACTGTTATATCATGTTCCAGAGTTCTTATGAACCGTTTCTATTGATCTTTGCAGCGGAACATTGCGCTAGTGTTACACACCAACAGTTTAACAGAGGGTTGCCCAAGTGGGCTCTCGCCACCACCTCCTGGGCTCTTCGTATCTCTGGCTGTAGTGATAATCGTCCTCGGCCACTAATAGGATCGCTTCACATTGCGCTGTATGCTCTACGCTGCTCTCACGGCTCCTCCGCTTCACGCGAACAGGCTTCCGGAATGCGCGTTGGTGGTGACATCTCTACAGTGTCCATGTCATCACTAGTATCGCCCGTCACTTTGAGCTTCCTCAGATGATTAAAAGGCGGCGATTCAACTTCTCATATTTAAAAGTCCTCCTAGTGCCTGCTTTGCATACTACCACTCCCACCTCTCGCATGATTGGTTAGATCTTCTCTGCCTCATTTTTTCACCATTTTCTCAAGCAAAGGCGATCTCAGCATACACATACAAAAGTTATGCAAGTCCCATAATGCAATTACTTCTCATAGCATTACTATATTCTAATGGGCTTATTGCAATGGGTGAGCGATATTGTCCGGTCATATTTATTAACTTAAAGTGCAAATTACCTTTTTCAACAACATAAATGTACTTAGCGCATGCATGAAAAAAGGGCGCAGTGAAAAAAGGGCCCGGGTTATTAACGAATTTGGCACCAGGTATTAATGAAATTAGCTAACGAGAATCATCGGTATCAAGCTTTATTAACGATAATTACTGTTGCAAAAATAAACGAGAAATAATAACGAATAAATATCAACGTTAAATGTCGTAACGTTTTTCGTCAATACTGCTTAAGCCAACCCTACCCTCACACAGAACTCTCCCGTGGTGGTGCCTAAAACTAACCCCTCCCCTGGTGGCGCCTAACCCTAACCACCCCCCGGTGGTGCCTAACCCTAATCACCCCCCTGGTGTTGCCTAAAACTAACCGCCGCCTAGGTGGTGCCTAACCCTAGCCACTCTCCTTGGTGTTGCCTAACACTAACCACTCCCGCTGCAGAAACACCCTTTTAGATAAATTAGTGATAACCTTTGAAAACGTAAAATCTGTACTTATTAACGAAATAATATGACAAAAACTATACCATTATAAACTTCTAAAATGATAACTACCTCAAAAACTATAATGTTATAATCTTATTAACGACATTTTTTGCGGCACCCTTTTTTCATGCTTTTCTTGCCGTATTAACGATAATTGCATTAAAGTCTATGGCGGCGCCCTTTTTGTTCACCCTCAGCCGGCGCCCTTTTTTTCCTGCTCCCTACTCAGCAAGGTCCATAATTTGCCTTGTCTTTGGATTTAGCTCTATCAGTGGCTGGATAGTGTAATGGTTAAAGGCTCTGCCTCTGACACAGGAGACCTGGGTTCAAATCTCGGCTCTGCCTGTTCAGTAAGCCAGCACCTATTTCAGTAAGGAGTTTCTTGGGCAAGTCTCCTTAACACTGCTACTGCCTACTGAGTGCGCTCTAGTGGCTGCCTTGCAAGCGCTTTGAGTCCGACAGGAGAAAGGCGCTATACAAATACTGCAATTATTATTATTGTTATTATTATCCACACACATTCAATGCCATACATTCACCTAAGCTTTATTAGGTCAGTTTTCATTAGCTCCAATTTCGCTTTTCATTTGCATGTTATCTGGCACTGTCTTCAAGTGGGCAAAAAGGGGGCAAGGGGGAGGTCTGAATTTAAGCTATTCGGAATTAGTGTTCCCAGTCGAAAACTCCAACTGGATTCTATCTGACATAACTTTTTCTCAAGGTCTCCACCCCTTGTTGGGACCTGCACCTTAACAATTCCTTTGAATTTCAATCCATCCGGGCTGTTATTGTGTTATTGTGAATCCTAAAATGCAACCCCAACGGGCTGTTCTCATCTCTATCATTTATATTTCCAACATGCGAATCCAGTGCAGAAAACTTGGGCGCAGCCAGTGCCACCATAGACCATAATAGGAATTACGGTTATAGCGGCACACAGTGAGTCACTTCGGCGCTGTCAGAAGACGGAGCTGAAGTTACATTTAAAACATTGTAATTTGGCTGCCAGCAACGGCTGGAAGCTGAATTACATAATTCCCCACCATCAGGGGCGTAGCAATAGGGGTTGCAGCGGTAGCGACCGCATCGGGGCCCTTGGGCCAGAGGGGCCCCATGGGGCCCTTCCTAAACCAAAGTATTAGCTATTTATTGGTTCTGTGGTGGTAATAATAACTTCTATAGATGCTTTGAATGGTAGTAATCATTAACAAGCTGTTCCCCATCCTCTTCTGACACTGTACATGACCTTGGCAGGTTTTGTTGCGCCGTATTAATTGTTACGTATAAAGTGCTAGGGGGCCCAATGTAAAACTCGCACCGGGGCCCTGAGCTCCATAGCTACGCCACTGCCCACCATCCACGTGGACTTGGAGGGAGAATAGTAATTAACGCCGCCAGGACTTGTGCAGCAGCAGGATAAGCCGTATACCGGCTGTATCCTGCGCTCAAGTCTCTCGGGGGCGAATTCTCTCGTATGCAAGTGAGAGAATATATCTTCATTTGCAATGTAGGAGGCTTTGTATATAGCATATAAACCAGTTTTACATTAGTCTTTGTTACCTGTCTGGCTGGGTTTGAAAAGCTGCCTTCCTGTGCTATTGTCAGATATTACTTGTCTATGATCTAGCGGTCTTAACTCCTCCCTCTATCCTGTCCAAAACTGGAGCATTTCTTTCTTTTTGCATGATCGCTAACTCAGTAAAGGACCAGCCTTTAAAGCATTGCTATCATATAAATCCGGCATAGCGGGGTCTGAACCCTCTATAACAGTAATTATAGATTGACAGTATACCTTGAAATTAATCAGAGCACTCAGTATTTGATGTTATATAAAAAAAATTGTATTTACTTATCATACAGCATATATACAAAATATGAACAGTTCCAAGTAGCGTTTCCTACTAATAGTATTCCATCTCATCAGGCCTTTATAGCCAAGCAATCATGGATCCTCTAAGTACATTCAAAAAAAGAATAATAACAGTTGTGTTATGTAGAATAGGATCAACAGTAGTCTTGTCTGCATTGGTAGCTATATAAAAAAACTCATAGTAAAACTTGAAAAAATAACATAAAAAATAGCTTCTAAAGGAACTTGCTAGCATCTTAACAGAATAGAATGCTGAAAAACTAATAAAGTAAATCACCAGAATATTAAGACAAATACACAAGACAAATAACATTTATATTGCGCTTTTCTCCTTGCGGACTCAAAGCGCCAGAGCTGCAGCCACTAGGGCGCGCTCTATTGGCAGTAGCAGTGTAAGGGAGACTTGCCAAAGGTCTCCTACTGAATTAGTGCTGGCTTACTGAACAGGCAGAGCCGAGATTCGAACCCTGGTCTCCTGTGTCAGAGGCAGAGCCCTTAACCATTACACCATCAGCCAACTGCATATTACCCCTTTTCTGTCATCTCCTCAGCATCTAGATCCACATGTGGGAAGGTAGCTTCAGGCTTGTGTCTTCTCAGAAAATTGACAGGCTAGTGAGAGCTATGAGCTCCTATTATTATAGTAATTTATTTATTTGGAATTTCCCTCAATCTCTGGTTCTGATTTGCTGAAATTTCCATGCGTCACACTTTATCTTGTTTTGATTACTTGACATTTAATTTATTTTGTTTACAAACTCCTTATTTAACTTATATGTGGGAATTGACATAGTTTGGAATATTTACACATACTGACACTTGCTTATCGGGTCTATTTGACGTCTTTAATTAAAAGTGGACGTCACCAGTCATCTTGCCCTGCTAATTGACTTAATGGCCCCAGACATTAGGGCCTTTAAATATTAAACAATCTTCATTCTAGCTATCTTTTTATGACACACTTCTGATACAGTATGTTTCTCTGCTAATTAGTTTGTCTGTCCTTTTCCTGAAATGGAGTCGGCCGTTTTGACTCAGCAAAGCATGTAGATCTGTAACTTACAGCCTACAGTAATTTCAATACAGCATTTAAACTGTAACTACTCTTTTAGAATAATCAAATAACGTGTATAATGATCATTTCTGTAAATAATTTGTTTTCTAAGGAGGAGGTAAAAATATACATTTTTAGAAAAATTATAAAAACTGCCAGGTGGCATCATTGTCCCAAATATAAAACAGTAGAAAAAACCCTATATATGTGTATTGTTGACATTCCAGAAGGTCTGATAGGACTTTTATAACCAAAACATCTTCTAGCTGAACCATGGACATTTCCTTGCTAATACATGTCTTATTTTTACTTGCAGAATACCGTTATAAATGAATGTTTATCCAAGTTATAAATTATATTTAATTAATGGGTTTAACAATAATTATTTTTTTTATTTCATAAGAGTTTATTGATTAATAATAATATTTATATGTAATATAACAAAGCATATATGCTTATATGCTTGCTGCAGTAACATGATTTTTAAACTTCTTTCTTACTCACAATAACTTTGGCATTTCAGCGATGATTGCAATATAAACCAAATGTTCTAGCTTCTGTAATTAAAACAATCTCATGTTTCACTGTCTAAAATTCACCATCTGAAAGTCCCAGAGTAACACAAAAAAAGGTACTCTAACATCACAGTTTTACACTGAAATTTTGCATAGCACACTTAAAGAGACTCAGAGACGAGTCTTCCTGCTGTTTTTACTTACCCAGGGCTCCCTCCAGCCCCATAAGCATGAATGTGTCCCTCGCCGTCCTCCTGCAGTCCTACATTCAGCTGCAGTCAACTCCCAGAACGTGGCTCAGTCGGACTCAGTCTGACAGAGTGATGTATGTCCCTCGCTGTTCTCCTCAGCACCTCTGTTCAGTCGCAACTTCCCTGGTAAGCGGATTATTGACATCAGCGGCGGACCTTCTGTGCAAGCGCAGAAGGCCGCCGGCCGGACCGCACAATGCCTTCCAATGGGTTTCAGCACACAGACCATCCGATTTCGTGGACACAATTGATGAGCTGAAAACACTGGAATTTTCGCAGGAGACAGACCAGAGGGAGGCGTGTGATCTATTAAACACAAAATACTAGGCTTCCACCACCTCTTTTTGATGGGAAGAGGAGCCCCAATTTACCTAACTAATACCTGCAAATAGATCGGTTAAAACACACCCTGTTCTGACTAATAACAATTCTCAGTAGCAATATTCAGAAGCTAGAATTCGGTTTGTGTGGCTGAATAGCAGGGGTAGCTGAACAAATACATTACTTTTAGAAGTCTTTTATTATCAATACAATATAAATAATTAATATATACAGAAAATCATTAAAATCAACAATTATAGAGACAATTGTAGCGCAGTATAAAAATAAAAAGGGAAGAAAAATACGTATACTTAAGGTCAGGTCCTTTCTGGGAGATCTAAGCACATGGAAAATGTCCTTTGTTTCAGTTCAGGAAATGGCCGCCACATAGTCAGGGACTGGCTGGCTTGATCAGGTGATGGTACACAAGGGAGGACTGTCCCTCCTTGTATGCATCCTGGTTTTATGGAAGCTAGTTTTGGGGGTGGAATAAAGCCGGCCCCCTCCGGTTCACAAACCAATCACAGTTCATTCCCTTGGAGAGAGATTTTAGATTTACCTGTAAAACGCTGTAATTCAAAAACAGTAAATGCCATATTTGTGTGGATGACAGATTCATATTCTTCTGAATATGACAATTCTATGACATCAGACTTGGCTTCCATATTATGTTTAGTTCCTGAGAGGTTTAATACTTTGTCGTGGCTTATCCCTAGCCCCCCAAGACTGGTATCAAAATGTCCATCAAGACACCCCAAATCAAATGATATAACTTTCATACCTCTCATATAAATGGTATTCCTTAAACAGGCTAAAAATCATATGCTACATTTATGTTCCCTCTGTCTCCAACAAAGTTGAGAAGTCTGATCTCCTGCTAGGTTTATCCTGTCTCTTCAAAAGGCAGGAACACTTTGCCATTAGGGCTTACTGCTGGGACGCTTTCACACCTAGGTGTCACTGGCCCAGGAAGGAACTTCTTTTGATCAAGTTAATTTACACAAACAGGTCTTATCAGAGAGCATACTTGGCTCTCATGAAATGAACTCTGCTAACATCTATGAAGAAAACAGAGACCCCACAAGCTGACTGCAAGGACCTACACATAAGATTTTGATCTGGCACGTCGACGACAATCGGTGCAGCAAACCAATTGTGATTGCATTCTCTTTTCTTGCAGCTTTTCCATGACAGTATACATACCTGGGGCTTCCTCCAGCCCCCTTCAGGCTGATCGGTCCCATGCTGTCTTCCCAGACCGCCTGGATCCTCTGCTAGGTAGCCCGAGGTATGTATGATTTTTTTCTGATTAGTCTCAGGTTTTCTTTAATGCTGAAATTAATGTAAATCACCAGAAAACCATATTACCCCCTTGTCTCTGCCGTAGAAGCAGGGCTGATTCACCCATGAGGCGGGGTTAAACACCTTCCTCAGGCGGCAAATCTGGGAGGGGCGGCCCCCGCCTGGCCATGGGTGTGGGGGGCCGCCGAGCTGGAGGGGGTAGCAGGCAGGAAGGGGGTATTGGGCACAGCGGCAGGGAGGGGGGTTGGACTTCCCTCTCTCACCTGGGTCTCCCTATCTGCGATCCCCCTCTGGCTTTTAAAATGCAGCAGCAGCGTATTAATAAGATGCAGTGGGCAGGATGACTCACCTTTTCTGCATTCCAGCATGCGTTCCACTGTCGTCACTTCCTGCAATGCCGCCCACTGTATTGTACATTTTTCACAAATTTGCCTCAGATGCCAAAAAGTCTAGAAGCGGCCCTGCATAGAAGAGATTCTGTGTGTGTCCTCTTAGAAGATTTTCAGGCTGGTGCCAGCTTTGCCTTTAGCTCCTATATATATAGTAATCCATTTAATATGGTTTACTAATTTGGAATTCCCCTCAATCTCTGGTCCTGATTGGCTGAAATAAAATTAAATCTTATTGTCTTATTTTGATTGGCTGGAATTTAATTCAGCCATAATTTATGTTATTATGATTCTTCACATTCTAACATTTGCTTATCTGGGCTATCTGTCAGTAATGAGCACTTTGACGCATGTAGAATTCATTGTCTGCGTCTTAATCTGTGTTATTATACTAAAGTCATATAATATTCATGACATGGAATTCCCCACCATAACTAGGATTCATGACATGCTAGTGGTTGATAATATGTCTCTCTTCCTAAATAGTTTGCAATGTGTCTGTCCAAATACCATAAGCCATCTTTGCTTATTGAAGTGTACAGGGCTGCAACCAATATACTCATATACATATCATGCTGATTAAAGGGACTCCGAGCTCTACTTAAAAAGTAAAATAGTACTCACCCGGGGCTTTCTTTAGCCCAGCGCTGGTCGGGAGGTCCCACGACGGCGTCCTGGCTCCCCTCCTAGGCCCCGCTCCGGAATGGCTGGCCGGCTGCAGCCCGGCGACACTTGGCTGAGTGTCGGGCTCCTTCTTGTTGGTATGACGCGGCTGACGTCACCACGTCGGCCGCCTCGCGGCTTCACGGCGGCCGGCATGAAAGTACGGCGCATGCACGAATAAAGCGCGCATGCGCCGTACTTTCAGGCCGGCGTGGTGACGTCAGCCGCGTCATACCAGGAAGAAGGAGCCCGACACTCGGCCGAGTGTCGCCCGGCTCCGCCGGCCAGCCATTCCGGAGCGGGGCCTAGGAGAGGAGCTAGGACGCCGTTGTGGGACCTCCCGACCAGCGCTGGGCTAAAGAAAGCCCCGGGTGAGTACTATTTTACTTTTTAAGTAGAGCTCGGAGTCCCTTTAAATAATTCTTCTTAAAACAAATAATAATATAAGATATAAGGGCATGGCATAAGTCAAAGTCCAAATCATTTTCTTCTTATTAATCTCCCTGACAGTATGATTCGTTAGGGTCTAAAAACAGTACAATATTTTCAAGATCTTTCAGACCCTAAAATTAAAAAAAGAAATAAATCATACTGAAGAGAGATCTGCAGCAGCCCTGCACATTACTCCGCTCCCCAGGGTCCAGCACGGGAACTCTTCCTCCTGTCCTCCAGGGGCACTCCACCCCTACAAATCTGGTTGCACCATGCACCGCCAAAGGCTGTAATGTGAATTACGGCTATAGCGGCAAAAGACAGAGCACAAATTACTATAAAAACGGTATAAGATGCCCGCCAGCAATAGCTGGCAGCTGAATTTCATCTTACCCCTGAGTCCATGGCGGCCTTGAGAAGAATAGTAATTAATGGCGCCAGGACATTTGCAGGAGTGGTCTCAGGGCCCGTTTCCACTTGTGCGGTGTGAATCGCCGCGGTAAAAATTCGCATGCGGATGCGAATTTCGCATGCATTTGTATGCAAATTTTCGTGCGAATTCTCATGAAAATTCGCATGGATGACGCTGTATGCGAATTTAACCATGGCAGTGCCGGTGTGCTTTTCCATTGATTTCCATGCGAATTCGCATGCAAAGCCGCAGGCGATTTCCATGCGATTTAAATACATTAGCGGCGATTCGCATGCATTCCGCACGCAGGCGAATTCTGAGGGCTCTGCCGTGCAGAAAAATCCTGCACAGAAAAACGCTCAGGAAAACTGACAAGTGGAAACAGTCCCATCCACTTGTATTGGCTGTGCGAATCTGCATGCAGGAAACGCATGCAGATTCGCGATAGTGGAAACGGGCCCTCAGAAATGTCTGTTTCCAAAACATAATCATAGCACATATTAACCACTTCACCACTGAGGGGCTTTACCCCTTGAGCACCAGAGCAATTTTCACCTTTCAGCGCTCCTTCCATTCATTCATCTATAACTTTATCATTACTTATCACAATTAAATGAACTATATCTTGTTTTTTTTTCGCCACCAATTAGGCTTTCTTTAGGTGGGACATTATGCCAAGAATTATTTAATTCTAAATGTGTTTTAAGGGTAAAATAGGAAAAAATGTGGGAAAAAATTCATTATTTTTCCGGTTTCGGCCTTTATAGTTTTTAAATAATGCATGCTACTGTAATTAAAACCCATGAAATGTATTTGCCCATTTGTCCCATTATAAAACCGTTTAAATTATGTCCCTATCACAATGTTTGGCGCCAATATTTTATTTGGAAATAAAGGTGCATTTTTTTCAGTTTTGCGTCCATCCCTAATTACAAGCCCATAGTTTATAAAGTAACAGTGTTATACCCTCTTGACATAAATATTTAAACAGTTCAGTCCCTAAGGTAACTATTTATGTATTTTTTTAAATTGTAAATTTTAAAAAAAAAAATTTAATTACAAAAATAATAAAAATTGGGGAGTAAGGGAGGTAATGAGTTATTTTTTTTTTTTTTAGTATATAACTGATGTATTTCTATATGAAAAATGCTTTAGGGTGTACTTTTACTATTTGGCCACAAGATGGCCACAGTAACTTTTTGTTTATGCGTCCTTCAAGCGTCCGGAAGCGGCTTCTCATAAAAGCGGCTGATCATTGCGGGGGCTTGGATCAACGAACGGGAACAGTTTTTCCTGTTCATTGATCTCCGGGGGCGAGCGGGCGGCGGCGTGCACGAGCGCGGGGGTGCGCGTACGAGCGAGCGGGAGCGCAGACATCGGCGGGAGCGGCGTCAGGTGCGGATTTCTCCGTCCCTTGGTGTTAACAGGGTGGAAAAAGGGACGGAGAAATCTGCACCGCTGGGGGTAAAGTGGTTGATAAGAGTTCGACTGCTAGCTGAAAGACCTTAATGCAGTGCATGTAAACAATCTTCTACTTAACATTTAAAGTGTACCTGAGATAGGGCCACATTGCATCCCGGCATCCCTTTAGATGTGCTGCAACCACCAGGGGGAGCACCTCTGTATAGGAGTATACAGATATTCACATCTAAAGGGATGCAGAATAGCCTTATAAAATGTCTCCTTCCCCTGTTTTGCCAAGGTGAAGTCCCACCAGGGTGTTGGACCAAAGCAGGGTGAGAAGCAGGGATGCGTGGCTCTCCCTATTGGCTGGTTGGCTCTCCCTATTGGCTGTCTGATACATCTATCAATATGTTATGAAGAAAGTGAGTTATCGGCTGGCCAGAGCTGGAGAAAAATACTGAACACCTTTTCTTGATTTGCCGAATGCTTTAATCCCTGTGAATTGCAATTTTTTATTTTTTACATTTCTTGAGGTATTTACCGCACAAGTCATTAATTTTACTCACTAGTCAGTAATTTTGCTTTTTAGTGCAGTAATAGGTATAGTGTATTTGCATATGGCAAGGTGATAGGTAAAATCACCTGTTCTCTGCATTACCGAATGCAGTAATGTTTAGTGAATTGAGGCCATTTTGTAGATAAGCTAAATTTGCCAATCAAAATGAGATGTGTACCAGGACTTACTGTAGTAGATCTTCTGTGGGATCAGAGCAGATGTGTTAGCCTTCTCTTCCCATGCTCCTCATTGAATCTCAAGCCCCCATGACCCTGTAACCATTCACAGGCTGTCTTTCCTTGGACCACATTAGGAAAATACAAACCACTACATACTGCAAGCACGACACAAGACCGGCTGTTATGGAGATACTTGTATCCACTCCTTTAGCCATCATAATTATGGATGGTCAATGAGATGAAACGAATTTCGAGTTGATGCAGGATTATGCAAATTATGTATGCAAATTACTGCAGCTTGAAAATGGACCAATTAGATTTTTACCTCAGCAGAATTTCATTGGTTTGTTTTCAAGATGCATAAATGTACATGTAAAAATGCATATCATTAACCATCTCTAATCACAATTTGGTCCTTTATTGTTTGCCTGACAAATTGTGCATTTTCTTCTGCTCACTTATTGTGCAACACATTTTTCTTTAATAACTCTATATTCTTTTGAACATAAATATGTTGCACTGAAATCACTGTATAAGGTTTCATGATTTTTTTTATCCAGCTGACTTTCCAAAAACTCAGATAACAGACCAGTTGGGCAGCGCGGTGGCGTAGTGGTCAGCACTCTCGCCTTGCAGCTCTGTATCATATTCATGAACCCTCAAAAATCAAGTTCATGCTTCTCAAGTATATGCCAACCAATATGCCATATACTGTATGTGTTGTAGCCCTCTGACTGTTACCATATCTCATTGTGAAAATGTAACTCATTTCCACTGCTGTTCTGTGCATATGTAGTCCTCTAGCTCTGCTAAGATGTCCTATTGTGAAACAATGTGTGATGTTTGGGTGGCATAGTGGGTAGCACTCTCACCTTGCAGCACTGTGTTCCCTGGATTTGAATCCCAACCAGGGCCTTATCTGCACAGAGTTTGTATGTTCTCCCTGTGTCTGTGTGCGTTTCCTCCGGACACTCTGGTTTTCTCCCACATACAAAAAAAACAAACGGTTAAGTTAATTGGCTTTACCTTAAATTGGCTCTAGACTACAATTCATATGACTATGGTAAGGATTAGATTGTGAGCCCCTCTGAGGGACAGTTAAAGAGACACTGAAGCAAGAATAAATCTTGCTTCAGAGCTCATAGTTAGCAGGGGCATGTGTGCCCCTGCTAAAACGTGGTGGCTGGATAGTGTACTGGTTAAGGGCTCTGCCTTTGACATGGGAGACCAGGGTTCGAATCCTGGCTAGGTCAAGTACCTATTCAGTAAGGAGTTCAAGGCAAGACTCCCTAACACTACAGGGTGGCCTCCTGAGCGCGTCCCAGTGGCTGCAGCTCTTGAGCGCTTTGAGTCCGAAAGGAGAAAAGCGCTATACAAATGTTCGGATTATTATTATTATTATTATTATAAAACGCCGCTATAGCGCGGCTAAACGGGGGTCCGTTCACCCCCAACCCCCCCCTGCAAAATCAACGACCAACTTGGTCGTAAATTTTGCTCTTCCTGGAGGCAGGGCTAACCGCTGCAGCCCTGCCTCCCGCGCGTCTATCAGACGCGCATCGCTGCCTCTCCCCCGCCCCTCTCAGTGAAGGAAGACTGAGAGGGGCGGGGGAGAGGCGGAGGTACGCGTCTGATAGACGCGCGGGAGGCAGGGCTGCGGCGATTAGCCCTGCCCCAATGCGGAAGCGCTCCCCCGCTCCACAGAGGGGATTTGGGGGATCAGGGACCCCCGTTAAGCCGCGGGATAGCGGCGTTTTAGCAGGGGCACACATGCCCCTGCTATCTATCAGGTCTGAAGCGAGATTTATTCTCGCTTCAGACTCTCTTTAAGTGACAAGATTTGGCCTCAATTCACTAAGCTTAACTCTTGTCTTTAATAACTCTTCTGAGCTGTTTTACAGTTATCACAATTATATCACCATGGTGATAACTGTAAAACAGCTCAGAAGAGTTATTAAAGACAGGAGTTAAGGTTAGTGAATTGAGGCCATTAATATGTACTCTGTGCAGTGCTGTGGGAGATGGCAGAGCTATATAAATAATAATGTATATATTACCATTGGGATTATGAATCAGCAGAGCCAATAAGACTTGATGTGTGAATGCAATTTCTTAATTGTTCATAATCAAAATTACACATTCAATATTATTGATGCACTCCCGGAAGAGGGAAAACACTGGTGATTGATGGCAGAGCTGGGCTGCACCTATATTTGCATAATATATTATTATCATATACATGCTGTACAGTTAAATATATATAGATGTGTACACCCAGATCAAGCAGAGCCACAGACTGTCATCCTCCCAGCACAGGATCACACACATCGGCAAGAACTACACTAGAGAAGTACAGTAAGTGTTTGATGTAAGTGTGTTTGTATTTATGCTATGGGTAAAACCATCATCCACACACACACTTTCAAAGCAGATCAGTAGAACACTAGGCCTAATTAAAGTATATTAAGTTGAGAATTTCTATTACTTGTAGGAATAAATAGATATATCCCAGCAGGGGGCGCTATCTGTACAAAGTTTGGAGGAGGCATGGAATACAGTGACCGCAGCTGACCAATACTAACAGCGGCTAAAGAAAGATCCTGTCACCAAAAGGTAAGTACCTTCTCCATTAAGGCCTCAATTCACTAAGCAGTTTAGTCTAGTGGTTTTTAGTCTACTGATGGTTTGGTCAGTTGCATCAAAGGGGAATTCACTATTACCACATTTTTTAGATCTGTTTTTAGACATGGTCTAAACCATTTGGTAATTAGGTGGGTAAAGCAGAGGAAATGATCAAAAGATGAAATTCACAAACAAGTAGCTATGACTGACATCCTTCTCCTATGATGCGCTCTCCTATGTATACAATTAAACTCCTGCATAATTAATTCAAAAGGTTCCATCCTCAGATCTAAAATACCTCACAGAATTATTTTACCAACAGTAATCAGATGGTCTAATCCCTGTCAGAAAAAGTAGGTGTGGTTACTCCCTGTTTGCCTTTGTGAATTGTTTAATTGGTGAATGTTAGACCAGGTCTAAAAACAGGTCTAAAACATTACACCAAACCATCAGCAGACTAAAAACGATCTGTGGACTAGTCTAAACTGCTTAGTGAATTGAGGCCATAGTTAAAAAAAAAACTTCACCAGAACTGCCGTCAGGGCATAACAACCTTGTAGTCCTGTGAGGGGCCTACAGTGACTGGTGGGCGGGAGGGGGGAGCATCCCCCTCCATGCCGAGTATTATACATTTAACTATTTACAGGCTCCAGCAGCGTGCACTGAACAGGAAAAGCAGCTACAGAGTTCAGGAATTCCAGGCTGGGGTAATCAAATGGTGTGCATTTTTTTTCAGCCACAGAGCTGAATTCTTCTTTTATAAGCTCATTAATTCAGTTGCTATCCAGACCAGTTTAGCTTGGGTAAACAAAAGGAGGATTTTGTGTTGGTTATAAGCTAATTCTTTTTCTAATAGCTAAGCAACAGGTCAGATTACAAAGCAGTACAGAGCCTTTACTGAGATGCACTCTGACAGCAGCAAATACGAGAGGATCCAGAATCCTGCTAGCTTGCACCTAATCTGCATTGCTGAATACCTCTAATATCTGCTTCTTTTTCAATTGTAAAATGCTGGGCAGTTATTTTAAAATTATCTCATAGAAGATAACTCAGGAAAAAAAGTTAATTGCATACTCCTCTCTCCCTCCCTCACCCTAACTTTCCTTCCTTCTTCTTGATATTTCCCACTCTAAAAGAATTCCATTAGTGTGTCGCCCTAATTATTATAAGTATTTACAGTATATAGCACAGTAATAGTCTAATGTTCTACATTATTATTATTATTATTATATACAGTATTTATATAGCAATGACATCTTCTGCAGCACTTTACATAGAGTACATAGTCAATTCATTGACTGTCCTCAGAAGATCTCACGATCTAATTCCTACGATAGTCATAGCCTAATGTCTTGCCATATTATTATTTTTATATGTATTTATACAGCACTGACATCATGTTTTTTTAATGAGAAACACTGCTTTTTTTTGGAAGGGGGGGGGGGGGGGAGGGGGAGAGGAAGTGAGGGGGACCCAGTAAGCTTGCCCGGTATGGGGCCCTCTTACTTTACATGACCTTTCTAACTCTCAAACTAGTGTCATCTTCCTTGTTTCTTGAGCCTGCAGTGCCCACTGACAGGATGTAGCCACACCTGACAAGTTACAAAGACCTTACCTGACCTGACACCATGCTGCTTTTTTCCAGACATTGGCCTCAATTCACTAAGCTTAACTCCTGTCTTTAATAACTCTTCTGAGCTGTTTTACAGTTATCACCATGGTGATATAATTGTGATAACTGTAAAACAGCTCAGAAGAGTTATTAAAGTCAGGAGTTAAGCTTAGTGAATTGAGGCCATTGCATAGTTTCCCTATACAATAGAATAGAACTTCAGTGGAAAACACATCCGTTTTTCTATACAAACATTCATGGTATCCGGAAAAGCTACATATGGGCTTTAAAGTTAAAGTAAAAAACCTCTTAGTTCACGGTGTTCTCCCTTCCTCCTACAGCCTAATGGGCCGGCAGCAGCCAGAGCTTATCTGTATGTATGCTGCTTCAGGTACAACACTGTGCGCCGAGTAGCACCTGGTATGGGTGGTAATTCCTGTTTAATTCTGAATTACGTCTCCCTACGAGTTTCTACGATTGGGATAGGGAATAGTATTTAAGGTCATCGGGAATTTCAGCGGCAGCAGGGTGAGTTGTCATTCGGGCCGCCCTGCGCCCAGCTGCATGGTGGCGTTATGATATGTACGCTTCAGTTCATGCCTGACTGCTTGATGCAGGGCAAAGCTAAGGGCCATCGATCTCCCACCACTCCTGTCCTGCCCCCATCCCACAGAGATTTTCCAACATGTTCAATCCGCAAGAAATAAAGCAAGATTGGTCTATTTCAAGTTGCATAGATTTGCAGTAACATTCGCATATTTCTGCATTAACTTAGAATCATTTACATATTTTAAATAAAGTAGAAAGTTGACAGCAACTGGGTCAGCACTGTTACAATGACAACCACTGGAGCAACACTGTGACACTGACAGTAACTGGGACAGCTGTGACATTGATAGCAACTGGGGCAGCACTCTAGCACTGAAAGTAACTGGGGCAACACTGAGACACTGACAGCAGCTAGAGAAACACTGTGACACTGAAAGCAACTGGGGCAGCACTGTGACAATGACAGCAAATGGGGCAACACTGTGACACTGGCAGCAACTGGGCCAGCACTGTTACAATGACAACCACTGGGGCAACGCTGTGACACTGACAGTAACTGGGACAGCACTGTGACATTGATAGCAACTGGGGTAGCACTCTAGCCTTGAAAGTAACTGGGGCAACACTGTGACACTGGCAGCAACTGAAGCTGCACTGTGACAATGACAGCAACTGGAGCGGCACCGTGATATTGACAGTAACTGGAGCTGCACTGTGACAATGGCAGAAAATTGAAAACACTGTGACACTGACAGTAACTGGGGCAGCGCTATGACCCTGACAGTAACTGGGGCAACACTTTGACACTGACAGCAAATGAAGCTGCACTGTGACACTGACAGCCACAGAAGCTGCACTGTGACACTGACAGCCACAGAAGCTGCACTGTGACACTGACAGCAACAGAAGCTGCACTGTGACAGGTTTCATTTTGCATAAACAGCCCATTTTAGATCATTGCACAGCAACTTGTTGGGATTTAGGTTCAGTCTCTGATGTCGCCTTTTCCAAATCCTTCACTTGTTTTGGTCTACAAGATTGGTCTATATTCAAGCTTCATAGATTTGCAGTAACATTTGCATAATTCTGCAATAACTTAGAATTATTTACATATTTTTAAATAAAGGAGAACATTGGCACAAAGCCAAAACTTAAAAACTTTTTTTGGCATGTGTTAAAAAAGGAGTATGGGGACACAAAAATGCATATAGACATCAGCTGTAAGCGGAAGTAGTTTTGTATTAAAATACTTTTAGAGGCCCGTGGCATACGGATGTGAAAACACAAAACATCTATAGACGATATCCGCAGTCCAATGGTTTAAACTGTAGAGCAAGCCAAAGCACTTAAAGAGAGTCTGAAGCAAAAAACAGACAATTAAATTGGCTTCTGACCAGATCACAGAGTTCTGCTGCGCAGTACAGAGCGACCTGGGGGTCGCTCTGACGTCATCGCCGGGGACCGGGACGGATCTGCGGCGAACGGCTGCGGGCAGAGCTGCGGCGAGGGACGTCCTGGGAGCTTGGAGCTGGAGGAAGCCCCCGGTAAGTACCATTTATATTAGCATTTTCCCCCCGATGACTCCTTTAATTTTTAACAATAATTATGTATGTCAGTGTTTGCTCATTGTAAAATCTTTCCTCTCCCTGATTTACATTTTGACATTTATCACATGGTGACATTTTTACTGCTGGCAGGTTATGTCACTGCAACGAGATGCTGCTTGCATTTTTGGCAGTTGGAAACAGTTGTTATTTCCCACAATGTAACAAGGCTCCCACAGTGTGATGTCAGGACCTCAGAGTTGTGAGGTGCTGACATCACACTGTGGGAGGGGTTTCACCACAATATCAGCTATACAGAGCCCCCTGATGAACAGTTTGAGAAAAGGAATATATTTCTCATGGGAAAAGAGGTATCAACTACTGATTGGGATGAAGTTCAATTCTTGGTTACGGGACCACTATCGCGAAAAAAATAGGCAGGTAAAATCTGACAGAACCGACAGGTTTTGGGCCAGTCCATCTCTTCATAGGGTATTCTCAGGGTTTTCTTTGTTTTTAACAGCATTTCCTGAACAGCAGTTTAACTGTCAAAATAGTAAGATACCAGCCAGCCTCCCTATTCACTTGCACACTATTATGTCAGTTAGACTTTGCAACTTCTGTTCAGAAAATGCTGTTGAACACAAAGAATACCATGACAATCTCCCATAAAGCGATGGTCTGGCCCAAAACCTGTCGGTTCTGTCAGATTTTAAGTGCCTACTTTTTTTTGCGATAGTGGTCCTTTAAGGGGCCAGAGACCACTGGTACTGAAGGGGTTAATAATGTAACCGGTTTCATTGTTTCCTTGTAATCCTCATTTAGCATCTGAGCCATGGCATACTTCCTGCAACAAAGCAATTATCACTATACAGGAATGTCTGCCAAGAATCTACTTCTGGAACTCAATTACCCGACTCCTCCATACATGTATCTCCGGGAAATCCTGAGAATTCCTACTGCAAAGCCGCCATGTGTAAGGCCCCGCCTGCTGATGGACATGACTATAAAATACATTCCAAGACAAGGTAAATAATTACATTCAAATCACTCTGAAACACAATATAGTTGAGCTAGATAATGTTATACTATTAAGGATTTTTGTTGCTTAAAATCTGAATTCCAGACAACCAAACAAACATTTATACTTATACAGTAATTAAATTGGTTCTCACCAAATTATTTTTATGAGCTTGAAGCTTGGTGGGGCACACTGACAGCGACCGAGGAAGTGGTGTAACACTGACACTGAGTATGGCTACAGTAATTGGGGCTGCATTGTGACACTGACAGAAACAGGGGCAACACTGTGACACTGTAACAACTGGGGCAACACTGTATCACGGACAGCAACTGGGCGAACACTGTGACACTGTCAGCAACTGGGGCAACACTGTAACATTGACAGCAACTGGGCAAACACTGTGACAATGACAGCAACTGGGGCAATACTGTGACATGGACAGCGACTGGAGCAACACTGTGACACTGATAGCAACTGGGACAACAAACTGTGACACTGACAACAACTGTGACAGCACTGCGACACTGATAACAACTGGGGTAAAACTGTGAGACTAACAGTAAGTGAGACACTGACACCAGCTGAGGCAACACTGTGACACTGTCAGCAACCAGGGCAACACTGTAACATTGACAGCAACTGGGCAAACACTGTGACAATGACAGCAACTGGCACAATACCGTGACATGGACAGCGACTGGAGCGACACTGATAGTAACTGGGACAACACACTGTGACACTGAGAACAACTTAGACAGCACTGCGACACTGACAACAACTGGGGTAACACTGTGAGACTAACAGTAAATGAGACACTGACACCAACTGAGGCAACACTGGGTCATTGACAGCAACTGGGTCAACACTGAGACACTGACAGCAACTGGAGCAACACAGTTACACTGAAATCAACTGGGGCAACACTGTGAAAATGACCGCAAATGGGGCAACACTGTGACAATGACAGCAACTGGAGCTGCACCGTGATACTGACAGTAACTGGAGCTGCACTGTGACAATGACAGCAAATGGGGAACACTGTGACATTGACAGTAACTGGGGCACCGCTATGACACTGACAGTAATGGAGGCAACACTTTGTAACTGACAGCAACTGAATCTGAACTGAGACACTGACAGCATCGAAAGCTGCACTGTGACACGTTTCATTTTGCATAAACAGACCATTTTAGATCACAGCACAGCAACTTGTTGGGATTTAGGTCCAGCCTCTGATGTTGCCTTTTCCAAATCCTTCACTTGTTTTGGCAATTTCTTGGTGTATTTATTGGAATCCTCAATGTGATTGTCATACTGCAACGTTTGCAATGTCCATATTCAGATGAGCTTCAGTCTTCTGACAGATGGTCTTGCATAGACCAATTTTTAAATGTTAGTTTTGAATAGCGTGGAGAAGGGTTAGAAACTTGTGGTTTTCACACCTGACTGAAGAGATTTCCCCTCAGTTCCTATGCCTGGGCTTCAATTGAGCTTTGTGGCTTGAACTGGTAGTCCCAGAGATAAGCAATGAAAACAAACTCTGTTATTCTTGCAGCATTCAACCATTTCCACAGTCTCCCCGATGTGTTTATAAATGTCTTGTGTACCTCTCATCACCTTGCCCTGCTTGCAATTAAAAATATTTTCACTGCACTTTAACCTGTAATTTCACTGCACTTTTACATATCCTGTTTATAAACACACTGAGGATTGTAGGGGGGGGGTGGGGTTATTGTTTTTACAAACTAAACAGGGAAGGGAGTTGATTCAAAAGCTTACTTATTTTTTACCTTTACTGTAAGAAGAGCTAATGCATTAGGTGAATGAATAAGGAGAGATAATTCATGAGATAAACATAAAAAGGGGAGATAAATCACAGGTTAAGTAATTTAAAGAGAGAGAATTGTGAGTTAATACGTAAGAGATGAGAGATACTTAAAAAGAAAAGGTTTGTAAATCAGCCCCAAAGTGAGGTAACACCAAGCTGCAGTTGCATGACCCAAAATATGTCTGCCTCAATCCTCTGCTACCGTGTTTCCCCGAAAATAAGACACTGTCTTATATTAATTTCAGCCCCAAATATCATGCTAGGTCTTATTTTCGGGGAGGGCTTACAATTTATTTCCCGGTGGCAGCCCCCAGCCCAGTAAAGCCATTCCCTCCCTCCCTCCCTGATGTGCTGCTGGTACATAGCCGAGGGGACCTTGTCCAGAACGGCAACGGCAGCCCAGTACAGCCCTTCCCTCCCTCCCTCATGTGCTTCCCTGGACTACCGTAGGTCCCCTCGGCTGCAGAATGGCAGCCCCAGCCCAGTAAAGCCCTTCCCTCCCTCCCTTCTTGCCTCTGCAGAGTGGCGAGCGGGCATTAAAGCACAGGATACTCACCAGCTTCCTACGTACGGTAGCAGCGATAACGTCTCTCTTCAGCAGCGCCTGGTTCCTCTGCTTGACAACGGTGGCTCACGTCATGTGACGCGGATGTGTGTGCGTCACATGACTAGAGCCGTCGTTGCCAGGGAGAGGAAGCTGGACTGAGGAAAGACGCTAACACGGGCACGTCGGAAGCCGGTGAGTTCCTTCTGCTGTAATACGGTAATGCTCCGCTCGCGACTCTGCCAATGGAGGGAGCGAAGGGGACGGGGACACATTGTGCAGCCGAACTAGGCCTTATATTCGGAGAATGTCTTATATTTCAAGCTTGCTTGAAATATAAGACCTGTCTTATTTTCGGGGGATGTTTTATTTTAGGGGAAAGATGGTAGTTGTCTATATAAATCTTCCAGGTGCCATGTACTGCGCATGTGAAGCCCCATCAGGCCCGCCTCGCCAGTAGCATTCTGCGCCTGTGCGGTAGTACTGCGCAGGTGCAGATCGCACTCAGCTGGGATACTCATGCGCAGCACGTCGCCGACTGAAATATTTATACGGACAGCTAGCAGAGGATCGAGGTGACCTGAGAGGATCGCGAGGGAGCCAACAGCCAGAAGGGGGCTGGATGCATAAATTCTTTTTCTTTTTTTGTCTCAGGTACACTTTAATTGGCAATCTGCTGCTGTAGTTACTAGAACAGAGTAACAGACACAAGGCTGCAAAGGTTACTTCTTGCTAGGTAAAGTAGTGGCAGTCAGTGACTTGGGGCCTGATTCATGAACTGCCAGTAATACTGCCATGCGCAGGGGCAAACGCAGGATTTTTAAGGGGGGGTTCCTGAAAGGTCCAGAAGCACGTATGTCCCGAGTGCTTCCGAATACAGGTGGCTCCATACTGCCCATGCACAAAAGTGCGCTGGCGTATTACGGAGCTGCCTATCTTTGGAAGTACTCAAGGACACGAGTGTTTCTGAGGGCTTCTGGTAGCAGCAAATGTGAATGGGGTACAGCGCTGGAACAACTCCCCAAGAGAGGAACAGGAGATAGACTTAGTTTGGACAATTCAGTGGAATATGCTACATAGTTTCACATAGCGCAAGCGATACCCATATGATGCAGGGATATATGCATCTGCGGAAGATGTCGGCGCTACATAAATACTAAATAATAATATTTTGCCTCACCAGGATTGCACTTTTATTTAGCTTTCCTGTAAGACAAGAACACACAGTCAGCTCTAGGGGAAGAGGGAAACAAAGGTGAATAAAGGAGGCTGGTGCACTCCAAGAGTGCTTCTGAGCGTTTTTCAAATCAACATTGATTTGAAAAGCGCTTGGCTAATGTTACCCTATGTGGGTGTTCCCACAGCAGCGTTGTGATTTTTTCAAAATCGCAGGTATACTGCATGTAGCATGTTTTTGAGCAATTCATTCAAAAATCGCTCTGAAAATCACTTCACAAAATCACACTCACAAATTGCTAGCGATTGCTATTGTCATTTTGGCGTTGCACTAGCCCAGAGAGAGGAGTGGAGAAATTGAGAATAGCCTGAGATGGAGCAGAGAACTTATCTGTATTGCAGTCCCACATCAGACAGGCTACTTCCCTGTAATCGGACTCCTGTCCCTGTCAGTCTCTCACACAAGTCAGAAAGAAGCCCTCCTGGAGTCTAGGGACTGTCAAAAACTTTTCAGCTTGTTAAACACCTTACCCACACATGCAGTCATTATAACAATGGGGAGAGACCAGACAGATGTTTGCCCACAGACCCTGAGTCCAGGCAAGCTCTGCATCATGCTGTGCATATTTACCAGCTTGCCTGCACTCTAATTTCATCATGTCTGACACTTCTGTGCTGTGGAGAGTCCAGGACTCCATAATCAACATTCTCTCACTGCAGGCTGCATCTTCTTGTGAGGGTTGTGAGGGAAGCTCGGCTGCCTCTCTCATTCTATTAGCTGGAAGGAGGCACCAGAAGTAAGAAGGGAGGGAGAATGAGGCTGTTTATATTATGCGGGCTTCCCTGGCTGAATACACAGCTCAGTGCAGGGGGGTGGTTCCAGACACCCGGAATAGCCCCCTGAGTTCGCCAGTGATGTGCATGCAGTGTACCGCAATATCACCAGTACGAAAGCCAGCAGATTAGCATGACCCAAAATATGTGGGTAATGCAAGAACTGTTATGGTAATGTACGTTAAGCAAGTATTGTAATGCACATTTCTATATTAATGCCTGTGTTACCCATGTAACGAGGGTCACGCTGATTGTGTAACGTACAGTACTCTAAAGGTGGCCATACACTGGTCGATTTGCCATCAGATCGGCCAACAGATAGATCCCTCTCTGATCGAATCTGATCAGAGAGGGATCGTATGGCTGCCCTACTGCAAACAGATTGTGAATCGATTTCAGCATGAAACTGATCACAAGCTGTGAAGCTGCCGCTGCTGCCGTCGCCCCCCTGCATACATTACCTGCTCCGGCCGACGCAAGTCTCCTGGTCTCCGCTGTCTCTTCTCCGTGCTCGGCTCCAGGGCTGCAGCTTTACTTTACTTCCTGTCTGGGGAAGTTTAAACAGTAGAGGGCGGTCTACTGTTTAAACTTTCTGTCTGGACAGGAAGAAGTGAAGCCTACCGGAACCCAGTGGAGAAGGAGTAGCGGTGACAGCGGGGACATGCGCTGGCGGAGCAGGTAATGTATTGCCGCTAGCGTCGGTCATCTGACATTCGAACGCCGCTATCGACGCACTCCTGACCCGCCGGCGATCGAGAGAAATCTTCCGCACGAACGGATCGACGGGAACAATCGATTTCGCAAGGAAATCGATCGTTCTGTCAGCGTTTGCGCAACGATTTCACAGCAGATTCGATCACAGTGATCGAATCTGCTGTATATTGGCGGGAAAATCGTTAGGTGTATGGGCAAATGCTGCCCCTTAAGGGAGCCCATACACCTAACGATTTTCCCGCCGATATACAGCAGATTCGATCACTGTGATCGAATCTGCTGTGAAATTGTTGCGCAAACGCTGACAGAATGATCGATTTCCGTCCGAAATCGATCGTTCCCATCGATCCGTCCATGCGGAAGATTTCCCTTGATCGCCGGCGGGTCGGGAGTGCGTCGATAGCGGTGTTCGAATGCCCAATGGCCGACGCTAGCGGCAATACATTACCTGATCCGGCCGGCGCGTATCCCCTCTGTCCCCGCTGCTCCTTCTCCGCTGGGTTCCGGCTGACTTCACTTCTTCCTGTCCCGACAGGAAGTTTAAACAGTAGAGCGCCCTCTACTGTTTAAACTTCCCTGGCAGGAAGTACAGTGAAGCTGGAGCCAAGCGCGGAGAAGAAGACAGCAGAGACCGGGGGACTCGCGCCTGCCGGATCAAGTAATGTATGGGGCGGGCGGGCGGCAGGGGCAGCTCCACAGATCGTGATCGGTTTCATGCTGAAATCGATTCACAGTCTGTTTGCAGTAAAGGCAGCCATACGATCCCTCTCTGATCAGATTCGATCAGAGAGGGATCTATATGTTTGTCGATCTGATGGCAAATCGACCAGTGTATGGCCACCTTAACAGGGTGTTTGGAAAAAAAAACATTTTCTATTGTTCTGTTCTCCAACCACTGAAGTGAATTGGCAGTCACCTTTCCCCAGAGAAGAAGAGAGGGGAATATCCCATTACACTGACAAGGATCAGCATGTGGATAGGGCTGGCTCTAAGTACACAGTGCTGCAAGGGGATGAGCTTACTTTTTACTAAGTCTGCTCTCAATACAAAGTCACTTTAAAGGTGGCAATACACTGGTTGATTTGCCATCAGATTCGACCAACAGATAGATCCCTCTCTGATCGAATCTGATCAGAGAGGGATCGTATGGCTGCCTTTACTGCAAATAGATTGTGAATCGATTTCAGCATGAAACTGATCACAATCTGTGGTGGTGCTGCCACTGACCATCCTCTCCCCCTCGCTCCCTCCACATACATTACCTGCTCCGGCCGGCGCGAGTCCCCGCTGTCACCTCTGTCTTCTTCTCCGCTGGGTTCCGGACTGGCTGGCTTCCGGACCGGCTGGCTTCACTTCTTTCTGTCCGGGGAAGTTTAAACAGTAGAGGGTGCTCTACTGTTTAAACTTCCTGCCAGGACAGGAAGTGAAGCCATCCGGTCCGGAATCCGGAACCCAGTGGAGAAGAAGACAGCGGGGACTCGCGCCGGCCGGAGCAGGTAATGTATAGCCGCTGTATTGCGTCGGCAGGGACGGATCTAGGGGGGGGGCAAGCAGGTCTCTTGCCCCAGGCGCAGTTTGCTGAATTCTTAAAAAGGCGGCAAAATTTGGCGTCGGATGGCGGGCATTTGGAACGCCGCTATCGACACACTCCGGACCTGCCGGCGATCGAGCTAAATCTTCCGCACGGACGGCTCGACGAGAATCGATGGGAACGATCGATTTCAGACGAAAATCAATTGTTTGCGTTTGTGCAACGATTTCACAGCAGATTCGATCACAGTGATCGAATTTGCTGTATATCGGTGGGAAAATCGTTAGGTGTATGGGCCACTTAAGTGGAGTTACTTTACTATATTGCATGTGACTGGATTATACAAACATATTAACATACAATTTATGTCCAATTTTCTTTAAAATTTTCAATGGCCTGGGTATGGAAATGAAGGCGGAGGCTACGAAGTTCAAGCTGGGCAAGGATTTGGGGGTTCTGGCACCTGTACATTAACACAACCTGCAAAAATCTCTCTGTGTGATAAAGAAAAAAAAGCAATTGTCAGCATTTCGAATGAAAATCTTGCTGCACAACATTTAAAAAAATTCGAAAACAGCAAAAAAGGTAAGTTGTGTTTTTTTTTAACCCTTTTCTGTACTGTATGTGACATCAACCACTTTACATTCAGTGCACTACCCCCCCCCCCCCCCCCCGCTTCCCCCAACTGTAGCACAACGTTTCCCAGGCTCTAGAGATTGGACAACAGAATACAAAACAGTAGTAAAGGATACAGACACAATGGAGACTTAAGGTGGCCATACACTTGTTAGATTAGCAGCAGATAGATCATCAGTAGATTTTCTGAAATATCTGATGTGCTTAGGAACATTTATTACTAGGAACCGATTTCCAATAGATTTCAGTATGAAATCTTTTGAAAATTGATCTGATGGCATTTTGTTGCCATCAGATTTCCATTAGGTCCAATGCAAAATGATAAGCAATCTGTAGAGATAAGCCTAAATTTTACAACATGTCAGATCGATTGAAATCGATCGAAATCAACCGCAAATCGATCGATAGGTCAATCAATTTGCGATCGATCGATTTCGATCGATCGGCCACAAATCGGCTGAGTGTACGGGCCCCTTTAGAGAAACAGGAAGGCAGCAGGCACGGCATGCAAGTCTCGACTCAGGGAGTTAGTGACGAAAAATAACAATACAGGAGGACTCCTTCGAGGCCCTGCCGTATAATGATGAGACGCAGACGAATACACTTGAAAACCTTTAACGAGAATCTGTTATGGAGGGCAAGTCTGCCATCCATTTAAGTGAAAGGTATGCACTGACTGCCAGGTATAATGCAATGTGCAGTCACAGATGCAGTGAAAGGCATGCACTGACTGGATTAATACAGTGTGCAGTCACACAGATGCAGTGAAAGGTATACTCTGACTGCTGGTATAATACAATGTGCAGTCACACAGCTGCAGTGAAAGGTATACACTGACTGGGGGTATAATACAATGTGCAGTCACACAGATGCAGTGAAAGGTATGCAGTGACTAGTGGTATAATACAATGTGCAGTCACACAGATGCAGTGAAAGGTACTGACTGCTGGTATAATACAATGTGCAGTCACACAGATGCAGTGAAAGGGATACACTGACTGCTGGTATAATACAATGTGCAGCCACACAGATGCAGTGAAAAGTATACACTGACTGCTGGTATAATACAATGTGCAGTCACACAGATGCAGTGAAAGGTATATACTGACTGCTGGTATAATACAATGTGTAGTCACGCAGGTGCAGTGAAAAGGTATGCACTGACTGGTATATAAAACAGTGTGCTGTCACACAGATGCAGTGAAAGGTATATACTGACTGCTGGTATAATACAATGTGCAGTCACACAGGTGCAGTAAAAAGGTATGCACTGACTGCTGCTATAATACAATGTGCAGCCAGTCACACAGATGCATTGAAAGGTATGCAGTGACTGGTGGTATAACACAATGTGCAGTCACACAGGTGCAGTGAAAAGGTATGCACTGAATGTGTTGAGCCTGGCACAGTATAGCAATTAGCAAGGGCCAGCTACGACAGACAGGGCTGTATATGCAGTGTCGGTGGCACACACACACATACACACACACACACACACACACACACACACACACACACACACACACACACACACACACACACACACACACACACACACACACACACAGAAAACACATCACAAGACCATTAGCTCTCAAAAGAACTGTTTTGTGGTGCTTTTAAGCAACAAATATCAGCAAAGAGCAAACTAACAAGACCTTACTAAGCTTTCCCTATCTCTCCAGCAATGTCTCTCCCTTATATCTCACTACAGACAGCGGTCGCTGGATTCCGCGGAATTAAAAATTCCGTGATTCGGGACGGAATTTGATGATTCTGTTCTGTTGTGACGGAACGGAATTGCTATATCACTATGGCGGAATTCCGCATAAAAATATGAAATTCCACGGAATTCTAATTTTTTTCCCACCAAACTGATTTCTGCCTAAAAATAATAATTTCTCCTTGACAGACTCTCGCCCCCCTCCAGGGAGGAGGGTCTCGTCTTCCAGGGAATTGTAGGATTTCAAAAGCCAGCTTACATACCTTGGCCAGGAATCAAACCCAGGTCTAGTGCTTGGTAGGCAGCTCTCTTCACCACTATACCACCACCAACACTACATGCTGAAGCCAACCTAGCATGTACCATTATGATATATCCAAGAGAAAAATGAGCTTGCTTAGGGATTTGTAGGTTGTCAAAAGCCAACTCGCATACATTGGCCAGGAATCGAACTCAGGCCTACCGCTCTGTAGGCTGCTATCCTAACCATTATACCACCAACACAACACACTACAATGCTACATGCTGAAGCCAGCCTAGCATGTACCTTTGTGATACATCCAAGAGAAAAATGAGCTTGCTTAGGCCAGCTTACATACATTCAGTTCGATTCCCGGCCAATGTATGTAAGCTGGCTTTTGAAATCCTACAATTCCCTAAGCAAGCTCATTTTTCTCTTGAAAATATCACAATGGTACATGCTAGGCTGGCTTCAGCATGTAGCATTATAGTGTGTTGTGTTGGTGGTATAATGGTTAAGATAGCAGCCTACAGAGCGGTAGGCCTGGGTTCGATTCCTGGCCAATGTATGTGAGTTGGCTTTTGACATCCTACATATCCCAAAGCAAGCTCATTTTTCTCTTGGATATATCATAATGGTACATGCTAGGCTGGCTTCAGCATGTAGTGTTGGTGGTGGTATAGTGGTGAAGAGAGCTGCCTACCAAGCACTAGACCTGGGTTTGATTCCTGGCCAAGGTATGTAAGCTGGCTTTTGAAATCCTACAATTCCCTGGGAGGAAGAAGAAAAAGGGCTAAGGCAACAGTCAATAGGGTCTATGGGCTACCAGTTAGCATAAATAAGGTTCCATTTGCGATTACTTAACTTTTTCCGCCGGAATCCGGAATTCCGCGGAATTTCGCAAAAATCCGGCGGAATTTTCATAGCAACGGAATTCAGCGCTGGCAGAATCCGTGAATTCCGGCGGAATGGAATTTGCTCTTTCCGATCATCCCTAGGCAGCAGACAGAGTGAGAACATGGCCAACGCTGCTGCCTTTTATAAGGGAGGGAGGGGGAGCTCCAGGAGGGAGTGCAGCCTAATTGGCTGCCATGTGTCTGCTGATTGTGATGTAGAGGGTCAAAGCTTAGCCCAATGATGTAGTAGAGGGGGCGGGTCGAACTCGCTATATGTTCGTGTTTCGACGCAAAAGCAGACCCGCGTTTTTCACGCTAACAAGTTCACATGTGAACCATTCGGGCCATCTCTACTGTAGACACGTGCCTACAGTGCCTTATGGTAAATCCAGCTGTGCTGACTTCTGCCTTACCCTTCATGTTGTTATAGCCAAGGAAGGACAGTATGTGGCGAGCTATGTGCCACATGGTGGAAGTGGGACTGGGACATAAACAGTCTGCTGTGCATATCATTGTGAATATGGGTGTGGTCACAACAGACATTGAGCAGAAGCAATTAACCACTTTGGGACCAAGGACGTTACAGTTACGTCCTCTGTGTGGCTGCCTGCTGCTGACAGGAGGTAACTGTAATGTCTTTGAAGTCCCACGCTCCCTACGCAATCTCACGCACCCGAATGGGGAGATTAAGCTGTCACATGACAGCTGACATCTCCCCTCACTGATAAGAGCCATGGCGATTGGTTCCTTATCTCATGATCACTATGATTGCCGCTGATGGTAGTGATCACTGAAGCAGCAGCAGCAGAAGAAGAGGACCCACTCGCCTCTCCTGACGTTCCTCCCGGGATCGTCGCTCCCTCTCCGCTCTGCCCAGCTCCCAGCCTCGTTCTGCCTCTAGTGTTGGGTCCCGACTTGATGATGTCATCAAGTCTGGACACGGAACAAAACAGCAGTGCGAGGCTGGATGGCAGGGAGAGAGCAGGTGGGGAGAACCGCTCCTCAGATCTGGGGAGCACTCAAATTCGTCATTTAAAAGAGGCTTAATTGCCTCAGGTGTGCGGTTGGATCTGAATGGGTTATTTACCTACCTGAGGCAATTAAGCCTCATTTAATTAACGAATTTGAGTGCTTAGCCACTCATAACAACTCAAGAGCCCATGCCTGCTGGGGAGATGAGTAATGGCTGCTACTGGGGACACCTATCTTTACTGCGGACACCCATGTCTGGCTATCTATATTGGGGATACCTCTTCCTGGCTATCTAAACTGGCGACACCTAAAGACTGCTCTGGTCCTTAGAGGGGTTTATATGCCAGTCCTCAAAGGATTAATCACAAGACAAAACAAATAACATTTATATTGCACTTTTCTCCTGGCAGACTCAAAGCGCTTAGCAGGAAGTAGCAGTTAGGGAGTATAGCCCAAGAACTCCTTACTGAATAGGTGATGGTTGGACTATTTACCACACCAACAAGAAGAGCCAAGATTTGAACCCTGGACTCCTGTGTCAGAGGCAGAGCACTTAACCAGTATACTATCCAGCCACAAAAGAATGTGTTCCAAGGGTATGTGCTATGGCTGCAATGTTAATGCTCCACACATACTGTACTTATGCAATGTGCCTCATATACAGTGGCAGACACAGCCAACAGTGGGCCCCTGTGCAAAATGAAGAATATAGGCCCCATGAGGAGAAATATGATCTACCAGGAAGCCACCTGAATCACATGATTTAGGCAGCAAATCTAGGGGGCAGCATTTGGACAAACAGTTTGGGCCACCCAGAACCTGCATTCTCTCTGCTCACCCGGTTGCCTTCCTGGCACACACACTACCCTCGTCATCCACTCATCCCCATCCTCATTCAACCGGTGGCACATTCAATGACTAATCAGATGGGGATGGGCGGCACATCTTCCAAAGTTTGCTTGAGGCAGCAGAAAGTCTAGAAATAGCCCTGGTTGCTACATAAGCAACCTCTGGTATAACGTGTGAAAACCATCTGCACCAGTGTCGGCAACCACCTGTAAATTTAGAGGCATACCGTAAATTTTCATTGAAATTTAGCTGCCCGTTCAGCAGCGTCCATAAAAGGCTGCCCTATGAGCAGGAGGAAAGGCAGCGCAGAGAAGGGGGAGTGGTGGGCACAGCCGCGGGGAAGGGGGGACATCTCCCCCTTACTCGCTCCCCCTCCAGAACTAAGTATTGTGTGGCGGCTGGCAGTGGGCGGGACTTACCTCCGCTTGTTCCCAGTGCCGGATAGAGCTCTGCATGCAGCTGCTCTGGTCTAGACCAGACTAGCGGCAATGCAGAGCTCCATCCTGCACCGGGAACAAGACGAAGGTAAGTCCCGCCCGCTGCCAGCCACACACAAAATTTAGTTCTGGAGGGGGGAGTTAGGAAGGGGGAGGCCCAGGTGAGGGAAGGGGGGGGGACATCCCCCCTTCCCCACGGCTGTGCCCACCGCTCCCCCTTCTCTGCGCTGCCACCCCTCCTTGGGGCACACTAAAGTCCTGCCTACCTATTCTGGGGACATCTATACACCTTGCTACCTATTCTGGGGACACCTATAGACTTGGCTACCTATTCTGGGGACATCTATACACCTGCTTACCTATATTGGGGACATCTACACACCTGGCTTCCTATTCGAGGACATCTATACAACTGCCTACCTATTCTGGGGACTTCTATACACCTGGCTACCTCTTCTGGGGACATCTATACGCTTGGCTACCTATTCTGGGGACATCTATACAACTTGCTACCTATTATGGGGACATCTATACACCTGGCTACCTATTCTGGGGACATCTATACACCTGCCTACCTATTCTGGGAACACCTATAGACTTGGCTACCTATTCTGGGGAAAACTATATACCTACCTACCTATTCTAGGGACATCTATACACCTGCCTACCTATTCTGGGGACATCTATACACCTGCTTACCTATTCTGGGGACATCTATATGCCTGGCTACTATTCTGGGGACATCTGTATGCCTGGCTACCTATTCTGGGGACATCTATATGCCTGGCTACCTATTCTGGGGACATCTGTATGCCTGGCTACCTATTCTGGGGACATCTATACACCTGGCTACCTATTCTGGGGACATCTATACACCTGGTTACCTATTCTGGGGACATCTATATGCCTGGCTACCTATTCTGGGGACATCTGTATGCCTGGCTACCTATTCTGGGGACATCTATACACCTGCCTACCTATTCTGGGAACACCTATAGACTTGGCTACCTATTCTGGGGAAAACTATACACCTACCTACCTATTCTAGGGACATCTATACACCTGCCTACCTATTCTGGGGACATCTATACACCTGCTTACCTATTCTGGGGACATCTATATGCCTGGCTACTATTCTGGGGACATCTGTATGCCTGGCTACCTATTCTGGGGACATCTATATGCCTGGCTACCTATTCTGGGGACATCTGTATGCCTGGCTACCTATTCTGGGGACATCTATACACCTGGTTACTTATTCTGGGGACATCTATATGCCTGGCTACCTATTCTGGGGACATCTGTATGCCTGGCTACCTATTCTGGGGACATCTATACACCTGGCTACCTATTCTGGGGACATTTATACACCTTGCTACCTATTCTGGGGACATCTATACTGTCAAGAACCGCAAGGGCCATTCCTTGATTGGGTCAATCGCTCAGAGTCAGAAACTCGGTCCCGCTGTTGCTTTGCGCATAGATGCCCAAATGTGGATTCACAATCTATGAACCGAATAGCTGAGAGCTCCAACGGATTCACCACGAACATACAATTCAAATGCATGCCACCACGTGCGAGTCAGCGCACGACTGTAACTATATTAACACAGTGAGAACACTGTAACTTAAAGGACCACTACCGCGAATCATGTAATTTTTAACCATGCCACAGTAGATATAACAAGTTTATAGGAGCCGTGCTGTGTATAATTTTTTTTTGTGATGTCCCTTTAATTTTCTATATCTGACTGAAATCTGCGTCCATCAGTCCCTTGCATAAAGCTGATGGACTTTTCTAAGTAAATAAACATTGCAGGGGTATTCTTTTCAGGTTTTGTAAAAAAAAAAAAAAAAAGACAGATGGTTTATCCCTGGCTTATCAACTGTCAATACTGTGCTTCATGCACACCTGATCTTTCCCCTCATCTACGGCCGTAACAGTGAAGGATTCCCCCCCCCTCCCCCCGCACGCAGGCATCCCACAGGCTTTGAGGGAGGCAGCTGTCAGCGCAGACTCTGCTGCGCAATGAGCCGCACTCCCTCTTCCTCGATTCGCCTGCGGGTCTGCCACTGATGAAGTGTGCGCTATGAGCTGCTCTGCACTCTGCAGTGGTAGTGACAGGATGTGCTGCCCCGTCTATCGCCGCAGCTCTGGCCCTGATGACGTGCGGCGTGCGACGTGCATCAAAACTTCTATCCCTCTGTTATGGCTCTCATATCTTGAACCCAAGTTGACAGTCGCTAGATAGCTGGCAAAAGAAAGTGCTCAAATATATACATCATATAACGCGTCAAGACGAGATTTAAAGGACAACTGAAGTGAGAAGAATATGGAGGCTGCCATATTTATTTCCTGTTAACCTATTTTGGTTCCTGGACGTAGTTTCTACGTCCAGGAACCATGCGCGCTACTGCGCGCTCCCGCAGCCGATCGTGCGCGTGCAGCGCACTCCCGGCCGCGGATTCTGTAGCCAAGGAATCAATGTATCGGGCTATGGAGCCCGATCACTGATTCCTCTCCCCCGCTGAAAAAGCAACAGCTTCTCTCGGAAGCTGTGCTTTTTCTGGCTGTCTCCTTCCCGATGTGTCACTCTAAGCGCGTGCTACGCTTAGAGTGACGTCATGTAAACAAACTCATGGCCGCCATCTTGTGGCCAAAAAGTAATACTACACCTGAAAAAAAAAAAAAAGAATTAACACACATTTACATTATAAATCTATTGTTTACCTCCCACCCTCCCAAAAGTACCCAAATAAAATGTTTACTATAAAAAAAAAAAACCATTACAATAAAAAAACAAAAAACATGTAAATATTTACCTAAAGGTCTAAACTTTTTAAATATCAATGTAAAGATGAAGTATTTCTATATTTTTTTTATTTTAAACTTGTAAATAGTGATAGATGCAAAATGGAAAAAACGCACCTTTATTTCCAAATAAAATATTGTCGCCATACATTGTGATAGGGACATCATTTTAACGGTGTAATAACCGGGACATATGGGCAAATACAATACGTTAGTTTTAATTATGGAGGCATGTATTATTTTAAAACTATAATGGCTGAAAACTGAGAAATCATGAATTTTTCCATTTTTTTCTTATTCTTCCTGTTAAAATGCATTTACAGTAAAGTGGCTCTTAGCAAAATGTACCCCCCAAAGAAAGCCTAATTGGTGGCGGAAAAAAACAAGATATAGATCAGTGCATTGTGATAAGTAGTGATAAAGTTATAGGCTAATGAATGGGAGGTGAACATTTCTCACGTGAAAACGACGGAACCTGAATGGGTTAAACAATACCTGTTGCCTGGCAGACCTGCTGATCTGTTCAGCTGCAGTAGTGTGTAAATCACACCAGAAACAAACATGCAGATAATCTTGTCAGACCTGACAATAATGTCAGAAACACCATGCTCACTCAGGGGCAATGGCAAAAAGTATTAGAGGCGGAGGATCAGCAGCGCTTGCGGACTTTCGCCAAAGTCATTTTTGCATCGAAAATACCATTTTTGTTTCGCGAAAATAAGCTTAAATTTTTGCGTTTTCGCCCAAATAGCGAAATTAAAAGAAAAGTGTAATATTTTCGCTTAAATAGCAAATTTCGAAAATAACTGCTATATTCGACATGTGCTTAGCATGAAAATTCAAAGTTTGATAGGAAGTAATGTCTTCTCTCCCCAAATTGGCCTCCCATGATTCTTAACAGCAGAATTGACCCAGGAACCATATAACTACAACCAATGAGACAACAGACAGCCCCCTGAGAAGACTAGCTCTCTGACACACCAGCCTCTGTTGGGAAGAGTTAGGGCCAGTGCACACCAAAAACCTATAGCACAGGGGTGCCCACACTTTTTCGACTCGCGAGCTACTTTAAAATTTGCCGAGTCCAGGAGATCTACCAACATTTAGGTAGCTAGGTATACGTGCCTTCAGTATAGATAGATAGGTATAGGTGCCTGAAGTATAGATAGCTAGGTATAGTGTAGTTAGGTGTAGGTGCCTTCAGTATAGTTAACCAGGTATAGTGTAGTTAGGTGTAGGTGCCTTCAGTATAGTTAGCCAGGTATAGAGTAGTTAGGTGTAGGTGGCTTCAGTATAGTTAGCCAGGTATAGAGTAGTTAGGTGTAGGCGGATTCAGTATAGTTAGCCAGGTATAGAGTAGTTAGGTGTAGGTGGATTCAGTATAGTTAGCCAGGTATAGAGTAGTTAGGTGTAGGGTGCTTCAGTATAGTTAGCCAGGTATAGAGTAGTTAGGTGTAGGGTGCTTCAGTATAGATAGCCAGGTATAGTGTAGTTAGGTGTAGGTGCCTTCAGTATAGTTAGCCAGGTATAGAGTAGTTAGGTGTAGGTGCCTTCAGTATAGTTCGCCAGGTATAGAGTAGTTAGGTGTAGGGGTCTTCAGTATAGTTAGCCATGTATAGAGTAATTAGGTGTAGGTGGCTTCAGTATAGTTAGCCAGGTATAGAGTAGTTAGGTGTAGGGTGCTTCAGTATAGTTAGCCAGGTATAGTGTAGTTAGGTGTAGGTGCCTTCAGTATAGTTAGCCAGGTATAGAGTAGTTAGGTGTAGGTGGCTTCAGTATAGTTAGCCAGGTATAGAGTAGTTAGGTGTAGGTGGATTCAGTATAGTTAGCCAGGTATAGAGTAGTTAGGTGTAGGGTGCTTCAGTATAGTTAGCCAGGTATAGAGTAGTTAGGTGTAGGGGTCTTCAGTATAGTTAGCCAGGTATAGAGTAGTTAGGTGTAGGTGGCTTCAGTATAGTTAGCCAGGTATAGAGTAGTTAGGTGTAGGTGGCTTCAGTATAGTTAGCCAGGTATAGAGTAGTTAGGTGTAGGTGGCTTCAGTATAGTTAGCCAGGTATAGAGTAGTTAGGTGTAGGTGGCTTCAGTATAGTTAGCCAGGTATAGTGTAGTTAGGTGTAGGTGGCTTCAGTATAGTTAGCCAGGTATAGAGTAGTTAGGTGTAGGTGGCTTCAGTATAGTTAGCCAGGTATAGTGTAGTTAGGTGTAGGTGGCTTCAGTATAGTTAGCCAGGTATAGAGTAGTTAGGTGTAGGTAGCTTCAGTATAGTTAGCCAGGTATAGAGTAGTTAGGTGTAGGGGTCTTCAGTATAGTTAGCCAGGTATAGAGTAGTTAGGTGTAGGTGGCTTCAGTATAGTTAGCCAGGTATAGAGTAGTTAGGTGTAGGTGGATTCAGTATAGTTAGCCAGGTATAGAGTAGTTAGGTGTAGGGTGCTTCAGTATAGTTAGCCAAGTATAGTGTAGTTAGGTGTAGGTGGCTTCAGTATAGTTAGCCAGGTATAGAGTAGTTAGGTGTAGGTGGATTCAGTATAGTTAGCCAGGTATAGAGTAGTTAGGTGTAGGTGGCTTCAGTATAGTTAGCCAGGTATAGAGTAGTTAGGTGTAGGTGGCTTCAGTATAGTTAGCCAGGTATAGTGTAGTTAGGTGTAGGTGGCTTCAGTATAGTTAGCCAGGTATAGAGTAGTTAGGTGTAGGTGGCTTCAGTATAGTTAGCCAGGTATAGTGTAGTTAGGTGTAGGTGGCTTCAGTATAGTTAGCCAGGTATAGAGTAGTTAGGTGTAGGTAGCTTCAGTATAGTTAGCCAGGTATAGAGTAGTTAGGTGTAGGGGTCTTCAGTATAGTTAGCCAGGTATAGAGTAGTTAGGTGTAGGTGGCTTCAGTATAGTTAGCCAGGTATAGAGTAGTTAGGTGTAGGTGGATTCAGTATAGTTAGCCAGGTATAGAGTAGTTAGGTGTAGGGTGCTTCAGTATAGTTAGCCAAGTATAGTGTAGTTAGGTGTAGGTGGCTTCAGTATAGTTAGCCAGGTATAGAGTAGTTAGGTGTAGGTGGATTCAGTATAGTTAGCCAGGTATAGAGTAGTTAGGTGTAGGTGGCTTCAGTATAGTTAGCCAGGTATAGAGTAGTTAGGTGTAGGGGTCTTCAGTATAGTTAGCCAGGTATAGAGTAGTTAGGTGTAGGTGGCTTCAGTATAGTTAGCCAGGTATAGAGTAGTTAGGTGTAGGGTGCTTCAGTATAGTTAGCCAGGTATAGTGTAGTTAGGTGTAGGTGCCTTCAGTATAGTTAGCCAGGTATAGAGTAGTTAGGTGTAGGTGGCTTCAGTATAGTTAGCCAGGTATAGAGTAGTTAGGTGTAGGTGGATTCAGTATAGTTAGCCAGGTATAGACTAGTTAGGTGTAGGGTGCTTCAGTATAGTTAGCCAGGTATAGAGTAGTTAGGTGTAGGGGTCTTCAGTATAGTTAGCCAGGTATAGAGTAGTTAGGTGTAGGTGGCTTCAGTATAGTTAGCCAGGTATAGAGTAGTTAGGTGTAGGTGGCTTCAGTATAGTTAGCCAGGTATAGAGTAGTTAGGTGTAGGTGGCTTCAGTATAGTTAGCCAGGTATAGAGTAGTTAGGTGTAGGTGGCTTCAGTATAGTTAGCCAGGTATAGAGTAGTTAGGTGTAGGTGGCTTCAGTATAGTTAGCCAGGTATAGTGTAGTTAGGTGTAGGTGGCTTCAGTATAGTTAGCCAGGTATAGAGTAGTTAGGTGTAGGTGGATTCAGTATAGTTAGCCAGGTATAGAGTAGTTAGGTGTAGGGGTCTTCAGTATAGTTAGCCAGGTATAGAGTAGTTAGGTGTAGGTGGCTTCAGTATAGTTAGCCAGGTATAGAGTAGTTAGGTGTAGGTGGATTCAGTATAGTTAGCCAGGTATAGAGTAGTTAGGTGTAGGGTGCTTCAGTATAGTTAGCTAGGTATAGTGGAGTTAGGTGTAGGTGGCTTCAGTATAGTTAGCCAGGTATAGAGTAGTTAGGTGTAGGTGGATTCAGTATAGTTAGCCAGGTATAGAGTAGTTAGGTGTAGGTGGCTTCAGTATAGTTAGCCAGGTATAGAGTAGTTAGGTGTAGGGGTCTTCAGTATAGTTAGCCAGGTATAGAGTAGTTAGGTGTAGGTGGCTTCAGTATAGTTAGCCAGGTATAGTGTAGTTAGGTGTAGGTGGCTTCAGTATAGTTAGGCAGGTATAGAGTAGTTAGGTGTAGGTGGATTCAGTATAGTTAGCCAGGTATAGAGTAGTTAGGTGTAGGGTGCTTCAGTATAGTTAGCCAGGTATAGAGTAGTTAGGTGTAGGGGTCTTCAGTATAGTTAGCCAGGTATAGAGTAGTTAGGTGTAGGGGTCTTCAGTATAGTTAGCCAGGTATAGAGTAGTTAGGTGTAGGTGGCTTCAGTATAGTTAGCCAGGTATAGAGTAGTTAGGTGTAGGTGGCTTCAGTATAGTTAGCCAGGTATAGAGTAGTTAGGTGTAGGGGTCTTCAGTATAGTTAGCCAGGTATAGAGTAGTTAGGTGTAGGTGGCTTCAGTATAGTTAGCCAGGTATAGAGTAGTTAGGTGTAGGTGGCTTCAGTATAGTTAGCCAGGTATAGTGTAGTTAGGTGTAGGTGGCTTCAGTATAGTTAGCCAGGTATAGAGTAGTTAGGTGTAGGTGGCTTCAGTATAGTTAGCCAGGTATAGTGTAGTTAGGTGTAGGTGGCTTCAGTATAGTTAGCCAGGTATAGAGTAGTTAGGTGTAGGTGGATTCAGTATAGTTAGCCAGGTATAGAGTAGTTAGGTGTAGGGTGCTTCAGTATAGTTAGCCAGGTATAGAGTAGTTAGGTGTAGGGGTCTTCAGTATAGTTAGCCAGGTATAGAGTAGTTAGGTGTAGGGGTCTTCAGTATAGTTAGCCAGGTATAGAGTAGTTAGGTGTAGGTGTCTTCAGTATAGTTAGCCAGGTATAGAGTAGTTAGGTGTAGGTGGCTTCAGTATAGTTAGCCAGGTATAGAGTAGTTAGGTGTAGGTGGCTTCAGTATAGTTAGCCAGGTATAGTGTAGTTAGGTGTAGGTGGCTTCAGTATAGTTAGCCAGGTATAGAGTAGTTAGGTGTAGGTGGCTTCAGTATAGTTAGCCAGGTATAGAGTAGTTAGGTGTAGGGTGCTTCAGTATAGTTAGCCAGGTATAGAGTAGTTAGGTGTAGGTGGATTCAGTATAGTTAGCCAGGTATAGACTAGTTAGATGTAGGGTGCTTCAGTATAGTTAGCCAGGTATAGAGTAGTTAGGTGTAGGTGGATTCAGTATAGTTAGCCAGGTATAGAGTAGTTAGGTGTAGGGGTCTTCAGTATAGTTAGCCAGGTATAGAGTAGTTAGGTGTAGGTGGCTTCAGTATAGTTAGCCAGGTA
The DNA here is from genome assembly GCF_040937935.1 of Hyperolius riggenbachi. NCBI lineage: Eukaryota > Metazoa > Chordata > Amphibia > Anura > Hyperoliidae > Hyperolius > Hyperolius riggenbachi. The sequence continues at coordinate 122,693,995 of NC_090648.1, read as the reverse complement.
TAGAGTAGTTAGGTGTAGGTGGCTTCAGTATAGTTAGCCAGGTATAGTGTAGTTAGGTGTAGGTGGCTTCAGTATACTTAGTCAGGTATAGAGTAGTTAGGTGTAGGTGGCTTCAGTATAGTTAGCCAGGTATAGTGTAGTTAGGTGTAGGTGGCTTCAGTATAGTTAGCCAGGTATAGTGTAGTTAAGTGTAGGGGCCACTCACCTCCCTTCAGTTCCAGCGGCGGTGTCTGAGGCTCCTCCTGGTCTCCCCACCTTCGACCGCTCTGGCTAGAGTGCAGATGTGTGGCATAGAAGAAGACCTCCGGCGAGCGAAGGGGGTGGCGGGCAGCGTGCGTTGACACATTGTGCCCAGCGCCGCCCCCAGCTATGACGTCACAGCGTCCTCCATTCCCGCTGCACCGCCCCTCTCCTCTTCTGCCTCTTCCGATTGGTTAGCGGCTGGCAGCAGAATCTGACAGCCGCCGGCCGCAAAATTTAACATGACGCGGCGAACGGCCGCAATCTACCAAATAGGTGGTCGCGATCTACCGGTAGATCGACCTATTGGGCACCCCTGCTCTAGCAGATCTGCAAACGCTAGAGGATTTTGAAGCAGATTTCAGAGCAATTCTAGGCATGTTTAGAGAGGTTTTCTAAACATGCCTAGCGTTTTTTGAAGCGTTTTTGTGTAGCAGATGTCATATATTGTTACAGTAAAGCTGTTACTGAACAGCTTCTGTAACAAAACTTGGAAAACCGCTCTGATCTAGTGTTTTTTGGAGCGGTTCTCCACTTTCCTATACTTTAACATTGAGGCAGAAACACCTCAGAAATCTAAAAAATGCTGCAGCCCCCGAGTTTGTGTTTGGGGAAAAAAAGAACTGCTCTGGTGTGCACCATCCCATTGAAATACATTCTATATTTCATATTTCATTCTATACTTTCTATCCCCAAGCGTTTTTAAAAACGCTCACAAACCGCTCTGGTGTGCATAAGCCCTTCGTGGATGTTACAGGAGTAGAGAGAGCTCAGCTAGCTACTGCTCATTTATTTGCAGTCTACTGTGTGTTTGTGGTTTGAAAATCTCCACAAATACAAGCTACAGCAGGCTGGATTGTACTATTCTAAAACAAAAGTCTTTTTTAAAGGAGAACTGTAGTGAGAGGTATATGGAGGCTGCCATATTTATTTTCATTTAAGGAATACCAGTTTCCTGGCTGTCCTGCAGATCAATTTGGCTGCAGTAGCATCTGAATTACATCAGAAACATGCATGCCGCTAATCTTGTCAGATCTGAAAATAATGTCAGAAACACCTGATCTGCTGCATGCTTGTTCTGTGTCTGGCTAAAAGTATTAGAGGCAGAGGAGCAGCAGGATAGCCAGGCAACTAGTATTGTTTCAAAGGAAATAAATATGACAGCCTCCATATTCTTCTCGCTACAGCTGTCCATTAAAGGACAACTGTATTGAGAGGTATATGGAGGCTGCCATATTTATTTCCTTTAAAGAGAATCTGTATTGTTAAAATCGCACAAAAGTAAACATACCAGTGCGTTAGGGGACATCTCCTATTACCCTCTGTCACAATTTCGCCGCTCCTTGCCGCATTAAAAGTGGTTAAAAACAGTTTTTAAAAGTTTGTTTATAAACAAACAAAATGGCCACCAAAACAGGAAGTAGGTTGATGTACAGTATGTCCACACATAGAAAATACATTCATACACAAGCAGGCTGTATACACCCTTCCTTTTGAATCTCAAGAGATCATTTGTCAGTTTCTTTCCCCCTGCAGCTATCTTCCACTGAAGTGTCAGGCTGTTTCTTCCTGCTGAGAGCAGACAGCTGTGCCTGTATGTAATTCCTCAGTATGTGAAAGCCCAGCCAGCTCAGAGGAGGATTTATCCAGCTTGTAAAAGATAAGAGAGAAGCGAGAAGCTGCCCTAATCTAAATAATACACAGGCAGTGTGCAGAGAGGGGCCTGGAGGGGGGAGATGCATCACAGAACCACAACACTGAAGAACTTGGCAGCCTTCCAGACACAGGCTGACAAGTCTGACAAGAGAGAGATAAGTTGATTTATTACAGAGATGGTGATAGTAGAACGTGCTGCAGTAAGCCAGAACACATTAGAATAGCTTTTGGAACTTGTAGGATGATAAAAAACAGGATGCAATTTTTGTTACGGAGTCTCTTTAAAGCAATACCGGTTCCCTGGCTATCTTGCTAAACCTCTACCATTAATACTTTTAGCCATAGACCCTGAACAATCATGCAGCAAATCAGGTGTTTCTGATATTTGTGTCAGATTTCTGACAAGATTAGCTGCATGCTTCTTTCTGCTTTGATTCAAATACTACTGCAGCCAAACAGACCAGCAGGGCTGCCAGGCAACTGGTTTTGTTTTAATAGAAATACATTTGGCAGCCTCCATTTCTCCCCACTACAGTTGTCCTTTAAGCATGGCCACTGTGCCCAAGCCAATGTTCCTATCTGCCTCTGGATTTGTTTTTTATTTGTACACTGCCTGCTTCTACTGAGTTATGGGGGTGATGGTCACTGACTGAGCCGCTGCTCCCCCCACCATTGTCATTTTACAGGATATGTAAACTGCCTGCTTCTTCTGGACCTGACTTATGGGGGTTATGGTCACTCTGACCGAGCCACTTGTCCCTCCGCCACTGTCATTTTATGGGATATGTACACTGCCTGCTTCTCCTGGACCTGACTTATGGAGGTGATGGTCACTCTGACCGAGCTGCTGCTCCCCCCCACCCCCACTGCCATTTTATGGGATATGTACACTGCCTGCTTCTCCTGAGTTATGGGGGTGATGGTCACTGACCGAGCTGCTACTCCACCCACTAAAGTATATGTGGTAAGCGCGTGTCAGCGGACAGCCAACCGCTTAACCTCAGTGGAGGATGACGCGCTGTGGCTAGCAGCGCGGGTCCCGATCGCCAGGGTTCCGTCTCGCTAGAGGTGGGCGTGGCTGACGCTTAGCACGCGTATGATGTCATTACGCGTTTCGGCGCTCGGCGCCTTCGTCAGATCTGAAGCGGTTGGCTGTCCGCTGACACGCGCTTACCACATATACCTTTGTGAGTATAACATTGAACTTGAATAAACTTCCCCTCTTGATTTAATGCACTATGGCGCGCTCCTCCTCTTTTTCTTAGAAGTTTTGCCAAGCACCCTACAATGGAGCGTCGCAGTGCACGTATCTGAGAAGGAAGCATCTGTATGTGTTGACTTGTGACTAGGAGCGCAAGATTCTTGTTTTTGCTACTCCACCCACCACTGTCATTTTATGGGATATGTACACTGCCTGCTTCTCCTGGACCTGACATATGGGGGTTATGGTCACTCTGACCGAGCCAGTGGTCCCTGCGCCACTGTCATTTTATGGGATATGTACACTGCCTGCTTCTCCTGGACCTGACATATGGGGGTTATGGTCACTCTGACCGAGCCAGTGGTCCCTGCGCCACTGTCATTTTATGGGATATGTACACTGCCTGCTTCTCCTAGACCTGACTTATGGGGGTGATGGCCTTTCTGACCGAGCTGCTGCTCCCCCCCACCCCCACTGTCATTTTATGGGGTATGTACACTGCCTGCTTCTCTTGACTTATGGAGGTGATGGTCACTCTGACCGAGCCGCTTCTCCCCTCTGCCACTTGCACTTGATAATTTTTTTTTTTATTTCAAATCACTATTTTTTTTTAAATTTCAAATCACTATGTATATTGAGGCGTTTAACAAAAAAAAAAATAACATAAATGTATACTTTTTTCCTATCGTAACTTTAAAATTAATTTTCTTTAAAACTATAAGGTCTTTTTGAAAAATGATTTTTTTCCCCCTTACACCCACTGTTCTCTTTAACATACTCTGCCAATTTGGTGATCCTAGCTTGTAAGGGGACTTTGCAATTTACAGCAAAAATTGCGGACATTAGGCAAAAATAAACGCTAAAATATTCGGGCAAATTTTCACTTGTCGAAGCAAAAATTTTACTTATTTCGGCGAAAATTCGGCGAAAAGAATATTTGCATTTTCACTCATCACTGATCAGCAGGATGGCCAGGCAACCAGTATTGTATAGAAGGAAATAAATATGGCAGCCTCCATATCCTTTTCGTTACAGTTGACCTTTAATCTTTCACAATGCTGAAAAAAAGAGTATTCCTTGCCTGACTTGAATTAAACTCATACAATCAAGTGGCAGATTTGGTCTCAACCAATCCTTATTTAAAAAAAAGGAATCCATCCAGAGACTCTCCAACTCTTCCTAATACAATTTAATAGATTTAAAGATGCAGCCACTCTTTATCAGTCGCTCAACAATACACCCACAAAGTCCAATTGGTGTATCTATGCCTGGGAAAAGGATTTAAAAGATCTTCTGATACCCAACAATAGGGATGGTCCAAAATGCCCATTTCCAATTCCGCAGAGTTCACGCGTTTTATTCTATTTCTGATTTTCCAATATCCAATTTTCTATTTTTTCAATTTTCAGTATTTTATAAGACATTTTTTGCAGCAAAGAATGCAAAAAAAATGTGATTTGTCTAAAATTTTAATTTTGCAGAAAAAAATCTGCATTCTCTGCTTTTTGATTTCCGATTTCTGATCCAAAATGCGGAAATTTCAATTCCGTGGATTCCAAAGCAGTATCCCTACCCAACAATGGAAAAAGCTATATCACTACAATTGTCTCACTGTGTAAATCATAGGGAACAATTCCAAAAAATATTAATGAAGTGGTGTCTAACATCTAGGAAGTCATCCCTAATTCATTCATCACACAAAGACAAATGTTGGAGAAACGATTTGAAAATGAGCAACATGTTACACATCTGGTGGGACTGTCCTTTTATCAAAAGAGCATGGGCTAAATGTTTCCGAATCTATATATATATTATTATATCCGCGCAGGAGAGTATAAAAAGTTCCATAAGCTGCCAAAAAGTAAACGTCCTCAGATAGATTTCACCAGCTTTTCTCCTTGAAACTTCAGCGCTCTATGGTATTTCAGACTAACATTTCCATCACCAGACACCCTTCAAAGTGCAGGCTTACCACTTTCAGAAGAGACCCAGATTATAAGGTCTAAGGGCTTAGATTAATCTCCAATACAATCACCAAATTGATCACCCTCCTTCTTATCAATCCTCAAAGCTCTAATCTGCAGCCTTTCATCCTCCTTGTAGCAATATCAGCTCCCAACATAAAAACAATAATAACCGGAACAAATCTAAGTGTACCCTGTTAAAACTACCACATTTATTGCACCTCCAAGAACAGATACAATACTCACTTCCGGGCCCTTGTGACAGGGACCTTCAAAGTTAACCGGCGTGTCACAAATCAATGGAGTGCCGTCCTCACATCTACCATCCGTAAGCCCGACCGGTTTCGCTATTGCGTCATCAGGGGCATGAGTATTGTATCTGTTGTTGGATGTGCAATAAATGTGGTGGTTTTAACGAAGTAGACTTAGATTTGTTCCGGTTATTATTGTTTTTTTGTTGGGAGCTGATATGATATTGCTACAAGGAGGAGGAAAGGCTGCAGATTGGAGATTTGAGGATTGATAAGAAGGAGGGTGATTGCTTTGGTGATAGTATTGGAGATTAATCTAAGCCCTTAGACCTTATAATCTGGGTCTCTTCTGAAATTGGTAAGCCTGCACTTTGAAGGGTGTCTGGTGATGGATGGAAATGTTAGCCTGAAATACCGCAGAGCGCTGAAGTTTTAAGGAGAAATGTTTCTGAATCAGCTAGAATCTTACCGGTATAAGGCTAGGGTTAGATCCGGCCCTAGCTATATTTAATCTTGGCCTAAAAAAGAGATACCTCCTCATAAAAAGATGCATATGCTTACAGCTAACATATTACCACAAAAATGGCCATAGCTAGGTCTTAGAAAGAACCATCCTGCCCTACTATGTCCAAAATAGTGTCGCTCTTTACCTCGAACATAATTAAAGAGAATAATAAGACAGTTACACCACAACAGAAGATATTTCTGTAGAAATCTTGTTTAAAGTGTACCTGAGACAAAAAGGTGTAAAAGTTTTATACACACCTGGGGCTTCCTCCAGTCCCCTCCCTCGCGATCCTCCTCTGCCTCCTTGATGCTCTGGCAGATGCCCCGTTATCTTCGGCAACTTGGGGCCAGTTGGCGCAGACTCAGTCTGCCCACATGCGCCGCCCCCTTTTGCACTCCCGCGGCTGGGAGTGTTCTGCTCCTGCGCAGTAGTACTGCGCAGGTGCAGAACGCTTCCGGCGATGGGAACATGGCTGGGCATGCGCACACGGCCGGGCCGTACATGCGCAGTATGCCCCGACTGGCGAAGCTGACAGACATTTTTCCTGGAGCATCCAGCAGGTGGAAGAGGATGGCGAGGGAGCGATCTGCATGGAGGGGGCTGGAGGAAGCCCTAGGTATGTATAAAACTTTTACATCCTTTCGTCTTAGGTTTACTTAAATATTAATCTCCAATCTTTTCAAAATCTGTGGTGCAATTTTTCACAGAACTTTCTTTGGCTAAGGATACCAGTGCCTGCACCTGACGTTTTTGGGATTGCGCGTTTGTAAATTTGTGGTTATTGTTGTTAATATTTAGTATCTTTACACCACCCTCCCTTTCCTTTCTTATTTATTTTTATTAGCAAAATTTGAATACATTTGGTACACTAACACATCCTTTGGAGATGACTTACTACCAATACGACTAAAACTTGGAGACGCTTACCTCTCCTGCAATGAAAATGGTGAACTGACTCTTGAGAAACCGGTAAGTCTTACTTGCTTGCTCTGCTTGTAAATACAAGAAGCTTTTAGAATCGAATGCTAGGTACACTTCATAAGATAGTTTGGTAGATAGATGGTTCGATAGATAATTTCCATCATGTCAGATCTTGTTTTTGATCGTTTTTCAGATCGATTTCTCATATAAGTGAATGGAAATTAATAAGAAAAGAAAATCGATTGGAAAATCGATCAGAAAATCAAAATTGACTGAAAAATCTAATTGTGTGTACCTAGCATAAGGCTGGCCAAACACAGGTAGATTTTATTTGTTTATTTTGTTTGTGCTAGTTGTTAGTTCATCAGATGTTGTTAGAATAGGTGAATAGAAGACCACACAAGGGGCTTGATTCGTTAAGCTGTGGTGCTAAAGCAGCAAAGCTTAATGTGAGGGAGCGCTCGTTAAAAAGACGGGACGGCCGCTATGCACGCATGTTGCTATGTAAGGAGCGTGCCTTCCTTAGTAAGCAAAATATGTTAATTAACATAGTAGCTGCCGCTAGTGAAGTATCACAGTCACAATACTTTGTAGGCAGTGGTGCTCAGCAGAGCTCGAATATTCGAGTAGCTCGAATATTCGAGCTCTTTTTCAGCTATTCGAGCTCGGTATTCGAGCTCCGAATAGCTGCAGCTATTCGAATGGGCTATTCGAGTAAACGCGAATAGCCCATTCACTATTCGAGCTATTCGAGCAAACGGCGCTATTTGAGCTCGAATACAGAGCTCGAATAGCGTCATAGCCCAGATTGATGTCCTTAGAGCCAATCAGAGGGCTCCCAGGCCCTCTGACGGCAGCCAATCACAGAGGGGGACCCTGGCCAGCCCCTACCCTATAAATAGCGGCCGCCATGTTCCGTTTCTCCGTCCTTGCCTGAGACTTGCATAGAGAGAGAGTTGCTCCTTTGTGCTTTGGCTTAGCAAGAGCTCTAGTGTGGTCATTTACCTAGCGTTTTTGCTCACATACACCTCCTATACACACCTATATTGTTGTTAGTTAGATAGACATTGTATTTTAGTTAGTAGCTTTTGTGTTACATAGAGAGAGACTCAGACAGCTGCTGCAGGCTTACAGCTTTAGGCCTCAGGGCCTTGCCTGTGTGGGCAGCTGTCCTCCTGTCCTCTGTTAGTTTATTTCTCATTAGTATTTAGACAGTATTAGATAGTATTAGACAGTATTTCTGCTGTCCTCTACTACTTAGTGATTGTATTTTGTATTGTAGTTATATACTGTAACTGTACTAGGACACTCACTGACTGTCACTGTTCATAGGCTAGCTCCTGCGTGTGCTTGCACTCACTGTCTGTGTACACACACTCTATTTCCTTCTGAATAGTTATATACTGTAACTGTACTAGGACACTCACTGACTGTCACTGTTCATAGGCTAGCTCCTGCGTGTGCTTGCACTCACTGTCTGTGTAGTACACACACTCTATTTCCTTCTGAATAGTTATATACTGTAACTGTACTAGGACACTCACTGACTGTCACTGTTCATAGGCTAGCTCCTGCGTGTGCTTGCACTCACTGTCTGTGTAGTACACACACTCTATTTCCTTCTGAATAGTTATATACTGTAACTGTACTAGGACACTCACTGACTGTCACTGTTCATAGGCTAGCTCCTGCGTGTGCTTGCACTCACTGTCTGTGTAGTACACACACTCTATTTCCTTCTGAATAGTTATATACTGTAACTGTACTAGGACACTCACTGACTGTCACTGTTCATAGGCTAGCTCCTGCGTGTGCTTGCACTCACTGTCTGTGTAGTACACACACTCACTGTCTGTGTAGTACACACACTCTATTTCCTTCTGAATAGTTATATACTGTAACTGTACTAGGACACTCACTGACTGTCTTCATAGGCTAGCTCCTGCGTGTGCTTGCACTCACTGTCTGTGTAGTACACACACTCTATTTCCTTCTGAATAGTTATATACTGTAACTGTACTAGGACACTCACTAACTGTCACTGTTCATAGGCTAGCTCCTGCGTGTGCTTGCACTCACTGTCTGTGTAGTACACACACTCTATTTCCTTCTGAATAGTTATATACTGTAACTGTACTAGGACACTCACTGACTGTCACTGTTCATAGGCTAGCTCCTGCGTGTGCTTGCACTCACTGTCTGTGTACACACACTCTATTTCCTTCGGAATAGTTATATACTGTAACTGTACTAGGACACTCACTGACTGTCACTGTTCATAGGCTACTAGCTCCTGCGTGTGTGTGTGCACTCACTGTCTGTGTAGTACACACACTCTATTTCCTTCTGAATAGTTATATACTGTAACTGTACTAGTACACTCACTGACTGTCACTGTTCATAGGCTAGCTCCTGCGTGTGCTTGCACTCACTGTCTGTGTAGTACACACACTCTATTTCCTTCTGAATAGTTATATACTGTAACTGTACTAGGACACTCACTGACTGTCACTGTTCATAGGCTAGCTCCTGCGTGTGCTTGCACTCACTGTCTGTGTAGTACACACACTCTATTTCCTTCTGAATAGTTATATACTGTAACTGTACTAGGACACTCACTGACTGTCACTGTTCATAGGCTAGCTCCTGCGTGTGCTTGCACTCACTGTCTGTGTACACACACTCTATTTCCTTCTGAATAGTTATATACTGTAACTGTACTAGGACACTCACTGACTGTCACTGTTCATAGGCTAGCTCCTGCGTGTGCTTGCACTCACTGTCTGTGTACACACACTCTATTTCCTTCTGAATAGTTATATACTGTAACTGTACTAGGACACTCACTGACTGTCACTGTTCATAGGCTAGCTCCTGCGTGTGCTTGCACTCACTGTCTGTGTAGTACACACACTCTATTTTCTTCTGAATAGTTATATACTGTAACTGTACTAGGACACTCACTGTCACTGTTCATAGGCTACTAGCTCCTGCGTGTGTGTGTGCACTCACTGTCTGTGTACTGTACACACACTCTATTTCCTTCTGATTACTGATTGATTATTGTAAATTCTACTTCCTGACAGTTACTACTTACTTACTGTAGTAGGGACACTCACTCAGTCACTGTTCATAGGCTAGCTCCTGCATGTGTGTGCGCGTGCGTGCACTCACTGTCTGTAGTGTACACACACTCTATTTCCTTGTGATTACTACTGATTATTGTAACTTCTAGTTGTACTTCCTGACTGTTACTACTTACTTACTGTACTAGGGACACTCACTCACTCTCTGTTCATAGGCCAGCTCCTGCGCGTGTTTGCGCGTGCGTGCACTCACTGTCTGTAGTGTACACACACTCTATTTCCTTGTGATTACTACTGATTATTGTAACTGCTAGTTGTACTTCCTGACTGTTACTACTTACTTACTGTACTAGGGAGTCGGGACACTCACTCAGTCACCTCACCCACCAACCCACTCCATTAAAGTACCCCACTTTTCACCCGCCCTTTTCAAAAACTTTTGTGTTTACGCCCAAAACATCGAAGATGTCTGGAAGTGGCAGCCAGCGCGGTTTGGGCAAGTGGAAGGGCAGCAAGGGAATCAGGAGGAGAGGGAGTAGCATTGTGGCAAGCCGCGGGCGCGGGCGCGCCACCATGCACAGTTCCGCAGCAGCAGCGTCAGTGGCTAACATTCCTCCCATAGCCACTGGCCGTGGACGCCTTTGGCGCCGCCCAGCAGGAGCATCTGCAACTCACGCTGCAGAGACACAGCAGCAGCAGCAGCGTGTAGCACCTGCTCCGATTTTCCTCCAGCCGGGTCGGAAACGTCCCATTGAGGAAAAGGATGCAGACACTGTGGTGCAACTGATGACGGAGGATGAGCAGCCCGCCATCAGCTCTGCATCCGAGGCCTCCACCCTCACCACCACCACCACCACCACCCCTGTTCGCAGCAGCCGCCCAGCAGGGCCTGGGGAGGAGGCCAGTTCACCGTCACTCGCCGACCTGTCATTCAGCAGTCTTTTGACCCCAGGCATCATGAGTAAATTGTCTGCTGTTGTTGGCGATCTTGAGGAGGAGATGCTGATGGGCACTTTGGGGGATGAGGGATTGGACAGCAAGACTGTGGCGACAGTCAAGCAGCCCATCCATGCATCAGGAGAGGAGTTTGGGGGGGTCATCATCCCAGCAGGACATGTTTCAGGAGGGGGAGGATGATGATGACACGGTGACAGACAGAGACTGGGTGCCACCAGCTCCAGGGGATGTCGTCATCAGCAGCTCTGAGGAGGAGGAGGAGGATGCGCTTGTGGGCCTTGCAAGGAGGCGCATCATTGCAAGCATTGGCAGCAGTAGGCAGGTCCCCCAGCCTGCTGGTGTCTCAGGCTCAGCAGCAGCAGCAGCAGCATCTACCAGTACCACCACCAGCCGCACCCAAGCCCCCCCCCCAACCACCACAGGGAGACAGGCAGCAGCGGTTCCATGCCGTAGGGGGTCGTTTTTGTCACCAATCTGGCGTTTTTTCACCATGCCCACAGTGTACAGCAAGTACGCCACTTGCAACCACTGTCAGCGGAAGTTGAGCAGAGGTGCAGACCCCTTAAAGTTCAGCACCAGCTCACTCATCAACCACCTTGCTGCGAAACATTTCCACCAGCATGAGGAGTTCCAGAGGCTGAAGGCATCTGGTGCTGGCAGTGGCACCACACCCATCACTGCACAGCCTTCAGCAGCAGCAGCAGCAGCAACAGCAGCCACCCGCCCTCCTGCTCCTCCAGCAGCACCAGCAGGAGTGCGGAAACGCACTGCTCCTCCCCCCTCTGCAACTCCTGCCGCCGACACTGAGGCCTGTTCTGGCAGCCAGTCCTCAGTGGCCTCCTCTGCTGTGTCTGCTGATTCCTGTGCCAGCAAAAGGCCACGCCAGAGCCTTTTGAGCGAGTCCTTCCAGGGGGTGGTTAGGGCTCTGCCTCCCAGCAGCCGTCGCGTGCGGCAGCTGAACGGCTTGCTGGCACGGGCCATGTGCTCCCAACTCCTGCCGTACACGCTTGTGCAGGAGGGGAGCGACATGCGTGCGCTGCTTGCTTGCGCAGCCCCAGACTGGCAGCTTCCCAGCAGACACTTCTTCGCCCGCAAGGCCATTCCTGCACTGCACCGCTTTGTGATGGCCAATGTGGAGCGAGGGCTGGAGCACGCGGTTGGTGAAAGGGTCCACGTCACCATGGACTCCTGGAGCAGCCGCTTCGGGACAGGCCGCTACCTGTCCTTCACTGTCCACTGGGTCAGCTTGGTGGAAGGGGGTGAGGATGGGAGAGCAGCAGCGGGCACAGCAGCAGCAACACAGTGGGTGGTGCCCCCCCGCAGGGTCAGGGGAACTGCAGCAGGTTCCTCCGATCCTCTGCCATCCTCCGGCACACCTGGCCAAACCCCCCGCCTCAGCAGCAGCGTGAAGGCCCGCCACTGCCAAGCGCTGCTGCACTTGGTCAGCCTTGGGAAGACCAAGCTGACGGCAACCCATGTGTTGGCCAAACTCCAGGAGCAGGAGAGGATTTGGCTGACCCCCAGAGGCCTCATAGTCGGAGAGGTGGTGGCCGACAATGGGGCCAATCTGGTTGCCGCAATAGACAGGGGAAACCTGACCCACATCCCCTGTCTTGCCCACGTGCTGAACCTGGTGGTGCAAAAGTTCTTGCGCACCTACCAGGGGATGGGCGAACTGCTGGAAACGGCAAGGAACGTTGTGCGTCACTTCCGGCGCTCGGCTGCAGCCTGTGCGAGCCTGGAAGACGTGCAAAAGGAGCTGGAGCTGCCACGCCATCGGCTGATCCTTGACGTTCCGACTCGCTGGAACTCCACCCTGGCGATGTTGGAGCGTCTGGTTGAACAGAAGCACGCTGTCAACCAGTACCTTGCCCTGGCCACTGTTTCCGCCGCTCGGAGAAGGGACAAGACCTGCAAAATCCCGTCCATCGTCCCCGATGATGACTGGAGGCACATGCAGCAGGTGTGCTTAGTGCTGGCTCCCTTTCTGCAGGCCACTAACATGGTGAGCAGGGACCATGCTATGGTCTGCGAGTGGGTGCCCCTGGTTTGTCTGCTGAACAGGGCCCTCGATGCTTTGCTGGAACAGGGAGCGGCAGCCTTGGACCAGCAGGAGCGGCAAGCAGCTGCACAGTCCACCTCTGAGGGGGAGGAGGAGAAGGACTTGGTGGAGGTCCCTGACCTTGCTGCTGATGAGGGGGATCAGCACAGCGCAGCTGAGTTGGTGCGGGGGTGGAGAGAGGATGAGGCGGCAGAGGAGGAGGATGAGGAGGACAGCACTGCCGTCGATGTGCCAGCACACGTGGCCCGCCTCTTGCCAATGGCAGCGCACATGCTGGCGTGCCTGCGCAAGGACCCCAGGGTGATCCAGATGAAGCAGAGGGAGGACATCTGGATCAGCATGATGTTGGACCCACGCCTCAAGGGGAAGTTGAGCCAGTTCCTGCCGCCTGCAGGAGGAGACCCAGCGCAACAAATAAGGAGCTTGCAGCAGGCCCTTGTTGAGCGCTTGGAGGAAGCCTTCCCCCAGCCTTCCACCCCCACTGTCCAGCAGCCAGCACAGAGGCAGCAGCAGGTGCCTGCATCCAGCAGCAAGCGCCCCACAGACCTGCTGTCTCTCAGCCACGAGCTCTACAGGACTGTAGAGGCTCCGGCAGCAGTGACTAGAGAGGAGGTGCATGATGCAGCAGCATCCTCCTCCGGTCACAGCCAGCGCCTGACCCGCATGGTGGCTGACTACATGGGGTCCTACAGCGGGCTTGACAGCGATGCCCCTGTTGATCCCATGGAGTATTGGGTCAAGCGCCTGGAGATCTGGAGCGAGCTGGCGCAGTACGCCCTGGAAGTGCTGTCCTGCCCCCCTTCCAGCGTGCTGTCCGAGCGCTGCTTCAGTGCAGCTGGTGGCGTGGTCACCGAGAAACGCTCACGTCTGTCTCACAAGTCTGTGGACAGACTGACGTTTCTCAAGATGAACCAGGCGTGGGTGGAAGGCGAGTTCCTGGCCCCTGTTGTCGGCGAGAGGGGGACATGAACTGGCTAAGAACCATCGTTAATGTGCCTTACCACCCTTTACCACCTCCTGGCTCCTGCTCACTAAGCCAGCCTGGTTCAGTTTGACTATTACGTCGCCTGCAGCCACACATTTTACACCTACAGTGGGCTGCTGTGTACTGCCCTTCTGCTGTCCGTCTGTGTTTCCCACTGCCAGGGTACACAGAATTACATTCTGCTGCCACTCTGCCACCGGCTATTACATCAAACAATAGCTATATATCTGTGTAATTGGTTGTACAAACAAAACCAAAAAACCATAAAAAAAAAAAAAAAAAGGTTTAATTTTTCTGAGGTGCCCGGGTTGAAAACTGTGTTGTCCCAGTTGTGTATTGGACACGATGTGGGCTGCACGACCGCTGTCTGGGACCTCCTGTTGTGTTTATTTACAGCCCTGGTATCACCGCTAGGTACCAGGGTTATTATGTCACGCTGCCTGCCTGCTGCCACACTCACACTACTCCTCCATTCCTCCTGCTGCTGCTGTCGGTCTGTGTTTCCCACTGCCAGGGTACACAGAATTACATTCTGCTGCCACTCTGCCACCAGCTATTACGTCAAACAATAGCTATATATCTGTGTAATTGGTTGTACAAACAAAACCAAAAAAACATTAAAAAAAAAAAAAAAAGGTTTAATTTTTCTGAGGTGCCCAAGTTGAAAACTGTGTTGTCCCAGTTGTGTATTGGACACGATGTGGGCTGCACGACCGCTGTCTGGGACCTCCTGTTGTGTTTATTTACAGCCCTGGTATCACCGCTAGGTACCAGGGCTATTATGTCACGCTGCCTGCGGCGCTTCCAACATGCGTGCGCCACCAGCTATTTGTTACGCTCAAAAATAGCTGCATTTCTGTAAAAAAAAATTGAAAAGAGAAATAAGTGAAGAAGAAGACGATATAGAAGAAGATTAAGAAGATGAAGAAGAAGAAGAAGATGAAGAAGAAGAAGAAGAAGGAGAAGAAGAAGAAGATGAAGAAGAAGAAGATGAAGAAGAAGAAGAAGAAGGAGAAGAAGAAGAAGATGATGAAGAAGAAGAAGAAGAAGAAGAAGAAGAAGAAGAAGATGAAGAAGATGAAGAAGAAGAAGAAGATGAAGAAGAAGAAGATGAAGAAGAAGAAGATGAAGAAGATGAAGAAGATGAAGAAGAAGAAGATGAAGAAGAAGAAGAAGAAGAAGAAGAAGATGATGATGAAGAAGATGAAGAAGATGATGATGAAGAAGATGAAGAAGAAGAAGATGAAGAAGAAGAAAAAGAAGAAGACAATATAGAAGAAGAAGAAGATATAGAAGAAGATATAGAAGAAGAAGATATAGAAGAAGAAGATATAGAAGAAGAAGAAGATAGAACATAAAGAAGAAGAAGAAGAAGAAGAAGAAGAAGAAGTATATACAGTACTGAACAAAATTCTGGACACAACTTCTCTTTTCACCTTTTTTTTTTTTAAAGGAACATCCCCACATAATCACTTGCTGTTGTTACTTGGAAAAAAAGATGTTTCTTGCATCATTCACCCTCAAAACAAGTGTTGGAAGCTATTTAAGGCCAATTCGAATAGTCAGCTCGAATAATGAGCTCGAATACCGACTCGAATAGTGAGCTCGAAATCCGAGGTCGAATCGAATAGTAAAAATTATTCGACTCGAATATTCGACTGACCTCGAATAATTTACTATTCGAATTCGACCAAACTCGAATTTTAAAAAGGGGTATTTGAGCACCACTATTTGCAGGATTAAAGTTGGTGCGAACCTCAGATTTTGGGTCCGCAAACTGCGGACGCGAACTTCCGATCTCGGCGAACCGCAATAGACTTCAATGGGCAGACGAACTTGAAAAACTACAAACACTGTTTCTGGCCACAAAAGTGATGGAAAGGATGTTTCAAGCAGTGCTGGGCCGAAATTACGCATTAGCGTAATTACGCATCGTAATTCACTACAAATGCACCGTAAGCATTACGTGTAAGGTTACGGTATTACACGTAATTAATTACGCGTAGACCGTAGGTTACGTTATTACGCGTAACAAATTACGCGTAAGACAGTAAACTCCTATTGAAATTACACAGTCTGCCGTAATGGCGTAATATTACGCTCCCGTATAATATAAAAAAGCCGCCGACTTTAAGGGTTAATAGCAAAGCCCCCTTAAGTGCTAAGGGCCTCAAATGTGGAGAATATATTAAGGAGATCAGAAGGAATAAGAGGAAAATTTTTTTTTTCAAAAAGACCTTATAGTTTTTGAGAAAATCGATGTTAAAGTTTCAAAGGAAAAATATATACATTTAAAAACCCGCCGACTTTAACGGTTAATAGCAAAGCCTGCTTAAAATTTAGGAACACCAAATTCCCAGGGTATATTAAGGGGATCAGTGGGAATAAGAGGAAAAATTTTTTTTGCAAAAAGACCTTATAGTTTTTGAGAAAATCGATTTTTAAGTTTCAAGGGCAAAAATGTCTTTTAAATGCGGAAAATGTCATTTTTTTTTGCACAGGTAACAATAGTGTATTATTTTCATAGATTCCCCCAAGTGGGAAGAGTTTTACTTACTTCGTTCTGAGTGTGGGAAATATAAAAAACAAAAACGTGGGGTCCCCCCTCCCAGACCTCTTTAACCCCTTGTCCCCCATGCAGGCTGGGATAGCCAGAATGCGGAGCACCGGCCGCGTGGGGCTCCGCACCCTGACTATACCAGCCCGCATGGTCCATGGATTGGGGGGTCTCGGAAGGGGAGGGGCAGCCAAGCTTTCCCCTCCCCCTCCGAGCCCTTGTCCAATCCAAGGACAAGGGGCTCTTCTCCACCTCCGATGGGCGGTGGAGGTGGAGGCCGCAATTTCCTGGGGGGGTTCATGGTGGCATCTGGGAGTCCCCTTTAAAAAGGGGTCCCCCAGATGCCCACCCCCCCCCTCCCAGGAGAAATGAGTATAGGGGTACTTGTACCTCTTACCCATTTCCTTTAAGAGTTAAAAGTAAATAAACACACAAACACTTAGAAAAAGTATTTTAATTGAACAAAAAACATAACCACGAAAAAAGTCCTTTAATATTCTTAATTAACCATTAATACTTACCTGTCCCTTTAAATAAATGATCCCTCGCAATAGCCTCGGAAATGTTCTATCAGTTACAATGTAACAAAGTTATTACAATGTAACAACTTTGTTACATTGTAACTACGCCGCACCCGACGTCACTCGCCGCTCAGCCGCCGCATACACTTACGCGTACGTGCAGGACGCTAAGTCCCCGCCGTCTCCCGCCGTCCACCCCGCCCACATCTGTCACTCACATGTGGGTGACATGTGGGTGACATGTGGGAGAGGCGGGGAGGGCAGCGGGAGCTGGCGGAACTTAGCGTCCTGCAAGGACCCGACAGAGCTCTGAGCTATATAGCTCAGAGCTCTCTAAGCATCTTTGTATTTGGGCTCCAAGGAGCCCCATTGGTCCTTAGCAGACCAATGGGGTTTCTTCTGATTTAAAGGAACCCCATTGGTCTGCTAAGGACCAATGGGGCTCCTTGGAGCCCAAATACAAAGATGCTTAGAGAGCTCTGAGCTATATAGCTCAGAGCTCTGTCGGGTCCTTGCAGGACGCTAAGTCCTCCGGCTCCCGCTGCCCTCCACGCCTCTCCCACATGTCACCCACATGTCACCCACATGTGGGTGACATGTGGGTGACAGATGTGGGCGGGGTGGACAGCGGGAGCCGGCGGGGACATAGCGTCCTGCAAGGACACGTAAGTGTATGCGGCGGCTGAGCGGCGAGTGACGTCGGGTGTGGCGTAGTTACAATGTAACAAAGTTGTTACATTGTAATAACTTTGTTACATTGTAACTGATAGAACATTTCCGAGGCTATTGCGAGGGATCATTTATTTAAAGGGACAGGTAAGTATTAATGGTTAATTAAGAATAGTAAAGGACTTTTTTCGTGGTTATGTTTTTTGTTTAATTAAAATACTTTTTCTAAGTGTTTGTGTGTTTATTTACTTTTAACTCTTAAAGGAAATGGGTAAGAGGTACAAGTACCCCTATACTCATTTCTCCTGGGAGGGGGGGTGGGCATCTGGGAGACCCCTTTTTAAAGGGGACTCCCAGATGCCACCATAAACCCCCCCCCCCCCAGGAAATCGCGGCCTCCACCTCCACCGCCTATCGGAGGTGGAGAAGAGCCCCTTGTCCTTGGATTGGACAAGGGCTCGGAGGGGGAGGGGAAAGCTTGGCTGCCCCTCCCCTTCCGAGACCCCCCAATCCATGGACCATGCGGGCTGGTATAGTCAGGGTGCCAGCCTGCATGGGGGACAAGGGGTTAATGAGGTCTGGAAGGGGGAACCCCATATCGGTTTTTTTTTATATTTCCCACACTCAGAACGAAGTAAGTAAAACTCTTCCCACTTGGGGGAATCTATGAAAATAATACACTATTGTTACCTGTGCAAAAAAAACTGACATTTTCCGCATTTAAAAGACATTTTTGCCCTTGAAACTTAAAAATCGATTTTCTCAAAAACTATAAGGTCTTTTTTGAAAAAAATGTTTTCCTCTTATTCCCACTGATCCCCTTAATATACCCTGGGAATTTGGTGTTCCTAAATTTTAAGCAGGCTTTGCTATTAACCGTTAAAGTCGGCAGGTTTTTAAATGTATATATTTTTCCTTTGAAACTTTAACATCGATTTTCTCAAAAACTATAAGGTCTTTTTGAAAAAAAATTTTTTCCACTTATTCCTTCTGATCTCCTTAATATATTCTCCAAATTTGAGGCTCTCAGCAATTAAGGGGGCTTTGCTATTAACTCTTAAAGTCGGCGGCTACCTAACATTGATCCATGCGTCAACTTTTCCGCTTGGGAGCATTGCCTTACGCATTAATTGCTAGTAGGAAAATATGCGTAAGGCAATAACATAACAATCTGCATTACGGTATTCTTACGCGTAATTGCGTAAGGGCCATGCGTAATTACAGACATGAACCGTATATAAATGTCTATGCCGTAAGCGTAATTCCGTAATGCGTAATAGCGTAAAATTACGCGGAATGATCCGTAAGCGTAGATTTTTCCATTATGACCAGCACTGGTTTCATGGGGTCTAACACCTGGAGGGGGGCATGGCGGAGTGGGATACATGCCAAAAGTCCCTGGGAAAATTACGGATTTGACGCAGAGCAGGGTTATAATCCCTAAAGGGCAGAAATCACATTACATTCCTAAATTGAAGTCACCCACAAAGACAGCTATGCTTGAGTAAATTAAATCACAAATGCAGTGAAAAGATATGCAATGGTATGGCAATACAGTGTAAGACTACAAATCCCAGATAGCCTGGCTGGCAACTGTCTGTGGGCTCTATGTATGCAGTGTCACCCACAAAGACAGCTATGCTTTAGTAAGTTAAATTTACAAATGCAGTGAAAAGATATGCAATGGTATGGTAATACAGTGTGGGACTACAAATCCCAGCTATCCTGGCAGGCAACAGTCTGTGGGCTCTATGTATATGCAGTGTCACCCACAAAGACAGCAATGCAGTGAAAAGGTATGCAATGGTAATACAGTGTGTGCTGGGCCTGGCTGGCACTGTAAATTCAGCAACTAGGCCCAGCTGCGACAGGGCTGTATGTATGCTGTTGTGGTCACACACACACACACACACACACACACACACACACACACACACACACACACACACACACACACACACACACACACACAACAGATCAGAAGAATATTAGCTCTCAAAAGAGCTTTTTGTGGGGTGCTTGAGCGAGGAGCAAGCTAACAATAGCCTAACTAACGCTTTCCCTATCTCCAAATGCCTCTCCCTTCCTCTCACTATAGCAAGATCAGCAGAGTGAGAACATGGCCGACGCTGCAGCGTTTTTATAGGGGGGCGGGGTCCAGGAGGTCGTGCAGCCTGAATGGCTGCCATGTGTCTGCTGACTGTGATGTAGAGGGTCAAAGTTTAGCTGAATTTTTTTTCTTTTTCAGCCATTATAGCTTTAAAATAATACATGCTACCATAATTAAACCTATATTTTTAAATGTAATAATATGTGTTTATTTAATAAAAAAATGTATGTTGATGTAGTTTTACTATTTGGCCACAAGATGGCCACTGTCAAAACATTTTTTTTTAGTCCTGGAAGCGAACTCTCTCGCTTCCAGGAAGTATAGGGAGGGCGGGAAACTTTTTTTTTTCTTTAGAAAGATTGCGGCTTCTCAAAGAAGCCGTTGGTCTTTCTGCCGGGGACTTAGATCAATGAATGGGAACTATGTTCCCATTCATTGATCTCTGGGCTAACAGGAGTCGGCATGGGAGCGTGCAGCAGCAGCCGAATGGACGTGACAGTCACATCAATTCGGCTAAAATGGTTAAAAGGAAACATCCATATCCCTCTCAGTTAAGGTTCCCTTTAAAGACCCTTAATATTATACCCCACTAACATACAGTGCATTCAGAAAGTATTCACAGCGCATCACTTTTTCCACACTTATGGGGTGCTTCTAAATATATACAGTGTAGCATTCACCCTTAAACACTACATGTTTCACCCCGAAGGGCTTCGTCAAGAGGTCTGAATACAGGTACAGTGCTATTTACACCAAATACATAATCAATTATGTATTAGTTGTTATTTATAAGTTATTTATTCACATCAGCCACTCCAGTTTTTTTGTGTGATACACATCCTACTGGCTGTACAAGCATTTAAAAGCAGTTGTGGGACAGCTTAAATGCTCATTTCACTGTTAGCACTAGAGATGGGCCGAATGGTTCGCTGGAGAACGGTTCCTGGTGAACTTCCGTGGTTCGGGTTCGTGGACAACTGCAAACTTTTCCGGAAGTTTGATTCGCCCCCCATAGCGCATCATTAGGGTCAACTTTGACCATCTACATCAGTCAGAAAGTACATTGTAGCCAATCAGGCTGCACTCCCTCCTGGAGCCCCACACCCTTATAAAAGGCAGGCAGTGTCAGGCATTGGACTCACTCGTGTGCCTGCAGTAATTAGAGAAGGGAGAGCTGCTGTGCAGAGACCTATAGGGAAAGCTTAGTTAGGCTCTTGTAGGCTTCTTAGCTTGCTCCTTGCTGATTCTTACTGCTAAAAAAGCACCCCCCAACAGCTCTTTTGACAGCTAATCTTGTTCTTGTGATCTATTTTTTTTTTTTGTGTGTGGCCCACTTGCATTATATACAGCACTGTCAGTCAGTCGCAGTTGGTCTTTGGCCACATGGTGGTAATTACTACTGTGCCAGGTGCAGATTTGTAATACCCATCACTGCATATAACTACCTGTTGTTCACAGTGCACCCACCTACCTACTGTACGTGAGCGCACGCAGCGTCACTGTGCCTGTCCGGTACCTGTCTGTGTGTGACAGGTGCACATTGTAATACCCATCACTGCATATACTTACCTGTTGTTCACTTCAGTGCACCCACCTACCTACGTGAGCGCACACAGTGTCACTGCGCCTGTCCGGTACCTGTCTGTGTGTGACAGGTGCACATTATAATACCCATCACTGCATATACCTACCTGTTGTTCACAGTGCACCCACCTACCTACGCGAGTGCACGCAGTGTCACTGTGCCTGTCCGGTACCTGTCTGTGTGTGACAGGTGCACATGATAATACCCATCACTGCATATATGTACCTGTTGTTCACTTCAGTGCACCCACCTACCTACGTGAGCGCACGCAGTGTCACTGTGCCTGTCCGGTACCTGTGTGTGTGTGACAGGTGCACATTTGTAATACCAGTCATTGCATAATTGTTCACAGTACCTGTGTGACCGCACGCTGTGTAATATACCACTCCGAGCATACCAGTTAACTGCACCTGTGTGACAGCTGCACATTGTATTGTAATACCAGTCACTGCATACCTTTCACTGCATCTGTGACTGCGCATTGTATTATACCTGGCAGTCAGTGCATACCTTTCACTTGAATGGATGGCAGACTTGCCCTCCATAACAGATTCTCGCTAAAGGTAGTAAAGTCGATTAGTGTCATATACAGCAGGGCCTCGAAAGTCCCCCTGTATTGTTATTTTTTGTCACTACCTCGGGACTTGCTGTCTTCCTTGGATGTGTGGTGGTAGCCGTTTCTCAGGCTCCAACTGCGGACCGGAATCGAACCCTGACTCCCCGGACGTACGCTTTCTTTAACAATGGTAGAAAAAGAACCATCGACAGTATGAGCAGCGATGGACTACTGGGTGCACAGGCTTGACCTGTGGCCAGAGCTGTCACAATTTGCCATCCAACTTCTGTCTTGCCCTGCCTCAAGCGTCCTGTCAGAAAGGACCTTCAGCGCAGATGGAGGCATTGTCACTGAGAAGAGAAGTCGCCTAAGTCACAAAAGTGTTCAGTACCTCACCTTTATCAAAATGAATGAGGCATGGATCCCGGAGGGCTACTGCCCGCCCGAAGACTAAGTCAGTCCCCACACACAGCATCTCTGCCAGCACGCCGTGTGACTGCCTGCCCCAAGACTAAGTCAGTCCCCACACAGCATCTCTGCATGAAGGCCGCTTGACTGCCTTCTCCGCCGCCACCAACAGGGTCCAAGACTCCAGGCGGATTCCTGAATTTCTAAGGCCCCTGCTAGCAGCGGCCACTATAATAATTTTTCTGGTGCATGTACATGCTTGCCTAATTTTTCTGGCTGCACTGCAGCTGCAACAACAAAACAAAAGGCATGTACATGTGCCAATTCCCCTTTGTGATCGTTACCTTGCCGCGGTGAAGGGGCTTGCGTATCACAATGAAGCAATGACCGCCGGCTATATGAGTGTCTCGGGGTGGGGGGGGGGATAATAAGGTTGTTGCTTTATTGTGGATAGACCAAATTCGATCAGCTGGACAGTCACTGTTGTTATATCATTGAGCTACCACAGCCCGGCGACCATATGGGCTTGAAAACTGCCATGGCCTGCACTCTCGCCATGGTGTGCACCAGTCCAGCACGGCCGTCACTATACAAACAGCTGTTTGCGGTGCGTTACACAGTGAGTTTGGTGTGTCAGTGTGAAGCAGTACTCTAATTACACTCCCTGATTGATGTATACACATGCAAGATGTTTTAAAGCACTTTAGGTCTCCAATTTAGCATGCAATGTGATTTCTGCCCTTAAAACGCTGCTTTGCGTCAAATCCAGATTTTTCCCCGGGACTTTTGGTGTCTATCCCACTCATCCATGAAAAAACTCAGATGTTAGACTCCTTGAAACATCTTTTCCATCACTTTTGTGGTCAGCATAAATGTTTCTAGTTTTCAAAGTTCGCCTCCCCATTGAAGTCTATTGCGGTTCGCAAAAGTTTGCGAGTTGCGGAGGTTCGCGAACCTAAAATCAGAGTTTTGGGCCATCTCTAGTTAGCACACTTGCATGCTCTCAGCAGAGACGCTTCTAGCTCAAGTGTGACCTATACAGTGGTGTGTGAAGTGTGGGGTCCAGTGGGATAGTTACACCCCACACTGTACAGGGTACAGGTGTGAAAGGGTATAAACCGGGACCCCCTCTGGATCCTGCTCACAACAGTCCACACACACTGTCCTTCTTTAATGAGCTATGGCCCACACTGTTTGCTCTGTTGACAAAAATATTTTAATAGCAGTTACCTAATTTTTTATGTACGCTAAGGGCATCGTCCAATAGGACCTTTTTGTGTAAGTTTCCTTTCCTCAAGAATCTTACAAAAACACACTGGCTTACATAGGTTGGCCTCATTTTTTCACATAATTGTACATCCATTGGCAATAGAAAAGCTTGAAAATTAGGTTTTCATTCCTAGCTCTTTATAAAAGGTCTCTTGGAGCAGACAACAGCAAACCAATAGACATGCAGAAAATACCCATCCTTTCCAATGTGTTCATTCACATGGTTCATCTTCACCATTTCTGGGTTTGTCCATTGAAACAATTGTGACCTGCACAATAGTTTTGGATAGTGGATGTATTGCCATTCATCTGATGGCCTGGTACAAACCAGTGGACACTGTCACTAAAGCAGTACAGCATGTAGATTATGCCACTGCTCCAGTTGTGCCAGTTGCAAGTTGAACCAAGTCTTACAGCAGATCTAAACTAAAAAATACACAGGTGAAACTCGAAAAAATTAGAATATTGTGCAAAAGTTAATTTATTTCAGTAATTCTACTTAAAAGCTGAAACTAATATATGAACTAGACTAATTACATGCAAATCTAAATATTTCAAGCCTTTAATTGTTATAATTTTGATGATTATGGCTTACAGCTGCAAACCCTTAAATCAGAATCCTGCTCTTAGCCTCTGGCACTTCTGAGGTGTTAGAGAAGACCAGGATGCTTCAATAGTGGCCTTCAGCTCTTCTGTATCATTCGGTCTCATGTCGCTCATCTTTCTCTTGGCAACGCCACATAGATTATCTGCAGAGTTCCCCAACCCTGTCCTCAAGGCCCACCAACAGTACATGTTTTTCAGAAAACCACAAAACATGCACAGGTGAGGTAATTAGTGTCTTAGCAGCGCTGATTAACTACCTCTGTGGATTTCCAAAAAACATGCACTGTTGGTGGGCCTTGAGGACAGGGTTGGGGAACTCTGCTCTATGGGGTTCAGGTCAGGCGAGTTTGCTGGCCAATCAAACACAGTAGTCCCATAGTCATTGAACCAGGTTTTGGTACTTTTGGCAGTGTGAGCAGGTGCCAAGTCCTGCTGGAAAATGAAGTCAGCATCTCCATAAAGCTCATCTGTGGAAGGAAGCATGAAATGCTCCTAAATCTCCTGGTAGACGGCTGGACTTAATGAAGCACAGTGGACCAGCACCAGCAGATGACATGGCTCCCGGAATCAAAACAGACTGTGGAAACTTCACACTGGACTTCAAGCATCTTGAATTGTGTGCCTCTCTAGTCTTCCTCCAGACTCTTGGTCCTCGGTTTCCAAATGAGATGCAAAATTTGATCTTATCAGAAAAGAGGACTTTAGACCACTGAGCAACACACCAGTTCTTTTTTTTTTTTTTCAACCCCGGTAAGATGCTTCTGACATAGTTTTTTGTTCAGGAGCGGCTTGACAAGAGGAATATGACATTTGAAGCCCATGTCCAAGATCTGTCTGTGTGTGGTGGCTCTTAACCTGCTGGGCGGTCTGGACGAGCTCAGCTCGTCCAGTACCGCCGGAGCCTGCCGCTCAGGCCCTGCTGGGCCGATTTGGCTGAAATAAAAAGCAGCACACGCAGCCGGCACTTTGCCAGCCGCGTGTGCTGCCTGATCGCCGCCGCTCTGCGGCGATCCGCCGCGAGCAGCGGCGAAAGAGGGTCACCCCAGCCGCCTGAGCCCAGCGTAGCCGGAACAAAAAGTTCCGGCCAGCGCTAAGGGCTGGATCGGAGGCGGCTGACGTCAGGACGTCGGCTGACGTCGATGACGTCACTCCGCTCGTCGCTATGGCGACGATGTAAGCAAAACAAGGAAGGCCGCTCATTGCGGCCTTCCTTGTTTATTCTGGGCGCCGGAGGCGATCGGAAGAACGCCTCCGGAGCGCCCTCTAGTGGGCTTTCATGCAGCCAACTTTCAGTTGGCTGCATGAAATAGTTTTTTTTTAATTAAAAAAAAACCCTCCCGCAGCCTGCCTGGCGATCTTAATAGAACGCCAGGCAGGTTAATGCACTAACTCCAGCCTCAGCCCACTCCTTGTGAAAGTCTACAACACTTTTGAATGGCCTTTTCCTGCTTTGATACAGCACTTTGGGCACATCCAACTTCTTTTGCAACTATTTTTTGAGGCTTTTCCTCCATATGGAGGGTGTCAATGATGGTTTTCTGTGCAACTGGCAGCTCAGTAGTCTTTTCCATGATTGTGATTCCTACTGAACCAGAGAGAGCATTTAAAGGCTCAGGAATCCTTTGCAAGTGTTTTGGATTAATTAACTGATTAGAGTCTGACACTTGATGCATGAAGTAGGGTTACTATATCACACGCTCACAGCGCAGGTTAATATTACTATGCACATGCAGCACATAGTCCTGTCAGCATAGCGTATGCTCGTAACTACTGCATGATGCTCTCGTAGTGTGACCACAGTACTCCGGTAGCGCAACCGCTACTATAGTAATTACTGCGGGTATCCGGATCAGAAATACTGTAACTAAGGAGATGACGTCCTGGAGCCAATCAGAGGGCTCCCAGCCTAAACCCTAGCACCCAATCACAGAAAGGAACACTGACCAGCCCCCCTGTATAATAAGGAGACTGCCATGATGAGACAGATCATCCTAGCTTGCTGAATGCTCATTGAGAAACATGCTCCAGTGCTGGTGGCCTACAAAGGGCTGTACACAGTTATAAACCTAAAGCTGTTCATTGATTAACCCCTTCACTACTCTATAGTTAAATCGTTAATTAGCTTGATTGATGTCTCACAGTGTGTGCTGCTGGGCCAAGGGCAGGACACAGTGATAAGCTGTTCAGTGATTAACCCCTTCACTATCACTACACTATAGTTAAATTGTTAATTACCTTGATTGATGTCATAGTGTGACAGTTAGAGTGTGTGCGGCAGTGCTGCTGCAGCTGCTATGTGTCTGTGTGTGTGCTGTGCACAGACCAGGCCAGCTGCTGCCTGCCACGTGCAAACACGTGCAAAGTGCAAAGTGCCACGTGCAAACACTTGCAAAGTGCCACGTGCAAGAAGGTGCAAAACGCCACATGCAAAGTGCAAACACGTGCAAAGCGCCACGTGAAAAGTGCAAACACGTGCAAAGTGCCATGTGCAAACACGTGCAAAGTGCAATGTGCAAAGTGCAAACACGTGCAAAGTGCAAACACATGCAAAGTGCAAAGTGCCACGTGCAAACACGAGCAAAGTGTCACGTGAAAAGTGCCAAGGGCAAAGTGCCACGTGCAAACACGTGCAAAGTGCAAACACGTGCAAAGTGCAAAGTGCCATGTGCAAAGTGCCACGTGCAAACACCTGCAAAGTGCCACGTGCAAACACGTGAAAAGTGCCACATGCAAACACGTGCCAAGTGCAAAGTGCCACATGCAAACATGTGCAAAGGGCCACGTGCAAAGTGCAAAGTGCCATGTGCAAACACATGCAAAGGGCCACGTGCAAAGTGCAAACACGAGCAAAGTGCTAAGTGCCACGTGCAAACATGTGCAAAGTGCCACGTGCCACGTGCAAACACGTGCAAAGTGCCATGTGCAAAGTGCCACGTGCAAACACGTGCAAAGTGCCACGTGCAAACACATGCAAAGGGCCACGTGCAAAGTGCAAACACGTGCAAAGTGCCACGTGCCACATGCAAACATGGGCAAAGTGCAAAGTGCCACGTGCCAAGTGCAAAGTGCCATGTGAAAAGTGCAAACACGTGCAAAGTGCTAAGTGCCACGTGCAAACATGTGCAAAGTGCCACGTGCCACGTGCAAACACGTGCAAA
Source organism: Hyperolius riggenbachi (assembly GCF_040937935.1). Classification (NCBI taxonomy): domain Eukaryota; kingdom Metazoa; phylum Chordata; class Amphibia; order Anura; family Hyperoliidae; genus Hyperolius; species Hyperolius riggenbachi. The sequence goes on along the minus strand of NC_090648.1, from coordinate 122,666,725 downwards.
GTGCCATGTGCAAAGTGCCACGTGCAAACACGTGCAAAGTGCCACGTGCAAACACGTGCAAAGTGCCACATGCAAACACGTGCCAAGTGCAAAGTGCCACGTGCAAACATGTGCAAATTGCCACGTGCAAACACATGCAAAGGGCCACATGCAAAGTGCAAACATGTGCAAAGTGCCATGTGCAAACATGTGCAAAGTGCCATGTGCAAAGTGCCACTTTGCACGTGGCACTTTGCACATGGCACTTTGCCTGTGTTTGCACGTGGCACTTTGCACGTGTTTGCACTTTGCACGTGTTTGCACGTGGCACTTTGCACGTGTTTGCACATGGCACTTTGCACGTGGCACTTTGCAGGTGGCACTTTGCATGTTTTTGCAGGTGGCACTTTGCACGTGTTTTCACGTGGCACTTTGCACTTTGCACGTGGCACTTTACACTTTGCACTTGTTTGCATGTGGCACTTTGCACTTTGCACATGTTTGCACTTTGCACGTGACACTTTGCACGTGTTTGTACGTGGCACTTTGCACGTGTTTGCACGTGGCACTTTGCACGTGTTTGCACGTGGCACTTTGCACATGTTTGCATGTGGCACTTTGCACGTGTTTGCAAACACGTGCAAAGTGCTAAGTGCCACGTGCAAACGTGCAAAGTGCCACGTGCAAACACGTGCAAAGTGCCATGTGCAAAGTGCCACGTGCAAACACGTGCAAAGTGCCACGTGCAAACACGTGCAAAGTGCCACATGCAAACACGTGCCAAGTGCAAAGTGCCACGTGCAAACATGTGCAAATTGCCACGTGCAAACACATGCAAAGGGCCAAGTGCCATGTGCAAACATGTGCAAAGTGCCATGTGCAAAGTGCCACTTTGCACGTGGCACTTTGCACATGGCACTTTGCCTGTGTTTGCACATGGCACTTTGCACGTGTTTGCACTTTGCACGTGTTTGCACGTGGCACTTTGCACGTGTTTGCACATGGCACTTTGCACGTGGCACTTTGCACGTGGCACTTTGCACGTGGCACTTTGCATGTTTTTGCAGGTGGCACTTTGCACGTGTTTTCACGTGGCACTTTACACTTTGCACGTGGCACTTTACACTTTGCACTTGTTTGCATGTGGCACTTTGCACATGTTTGCACTTTGCACGTGACACTTTGCACGTGTTTGTACGTAGCACTTTGCACGTGTTTGCATGTGGCACTTTGCACGTGTTTGCACGTGGCACTTTGCACGTGTTTGCATGTGGCACTTTGCACGTGTTTGCACGTGGCACTTTGTACGTGTTTGCATGTGGCACTTTGCACTTGGCACTTTGCACGTTTTTGCACGTGGTACCTTGCACTTTGCACATGTTTGCACGTGGCACTTTGCACTTTGCACGTGGCACTTAGCACATGGCACTTTGCACGTGGCACTTTGCACTTCAGACTTTGGACACAGTATAGGATGCACGACTGCTGTCTGGAACCTAGGCCTGATGTTAATTGCCAGCCATTTTTTTTTTGTTTTTTGGGGTATTTTAAGTCCCCACATCATCAATTATTGTTTCCCTTTAAAAAATAATGATGCTACATGCCTCATTTACCCTCAAAAACGTTTTGAAAGCAATTTAAAGGGCCACTTCTGGGTTTTCTACCCAGATATCTGAATTTGCCTGGATACCCCGGATAGTAGGGTTGGATATCTGATTATATTCGGATACCCAACAGTTCAAATCCAGATATCCGGCCTGGATCCGGATATCTGTGTATCCGAATCCGGGTCAACCCGAATTCTGAAAAGGGGTATCCGAGCACCCCTGTTGGTGGAGGCAATTGCACTTCCTCTCCTGCCACACCCACGACCCTTGCCAGACATGGTGTATACTATGCACAAGATTTCAAGGTGGAGAAAGTATGCTGCTTTTTACAGTCAATACCTGTGTGGGCCTGGGGACAGATGGACTATAACAGGGGGCTTTTATTGATTTTTCAGAAAAAAACTACACGATACGCACAGTAAAGTAACTGGCTAGCACAGTACAATGTCACTGAATAAACTTAGTGACTGAATAGTGGCAGTGACTGCAAGTACTAACTGAAGTTGATCACTGGCTATGGGCTGAATACAAGTGTCAGATACAGTAAAATATAGAACACAAAAATGAGTGGACAGCGCTCTGCCTGCACAAACAGTACAGGACAATGTCACTGAGTAAACTTAGAGACTGATCAGTGGCAGTGAATGCAAGTAACTGAAGTTGATCACTGGCTATGAGCTGAATACAAGTGATACAGTAAAATAATATAGAACACAGAAAGTTATGGATAGCGGTCTGCCTGCAGTGCACTGATAGAACAGTACAATATCACTCACTGACTAAACGTAGTGATTAACCAGTGGCAGTAACTGAAGTTGATCACTGGCTGGCATAGCCTCCCCTCCTATGATTGGTCCCTAGGGTCTGGCTGGGAGCCTCTGCTTGGCCCAGGGAAGTCATTTTCGACCAAATTTCCGCTAATCATGACCTAACCACGGCTTTCCCTGCTGTGTTCACAATCGTGAATCCTGGGTAGTGTCAGTACCTATTCAGTAAGACGTCCTTGGGAAAGACTACCTAACACTGCAGGGTGGCCCCTTGAGCGTGCCCTTAGTGGATGCAGCTTTTGAGTCCTACACAAATGTGAAGATTATTAGTATATTCATCTGAACTTCTGTGACTGTCCCTCCTAGACAACTAGCTTCAAACCAAGTTAAGATAAAGAGGATTTCCATTAGACAGATATACAGATTTATACATATTTTACTGTACATACATAGATATGTTAAATATTAAAGCTTTTTTTTATTTTTTTTTATTTTAATTTTTGAGAATAAGGGAGAGGAATTTGGAGGCTGCCACCAGGGTTGCTCTCCACGGAATAATCATGAGTAACCACGGTGGTTACTAATAATTAAAATGAGCTCTAATTGCTGCAGCTGAGCGACTAGATGTGGCGGGGTTAATTACCCAGAACGCCGCTCTCCGCTCAGCGTTTCAGAGGTGCAAGCATCCGAATGGACGCGTTGCAAGCCTCACTATGGAGCACTTCCGCATTAGGAAGCGCTCCATAGCGAGACTTGCAACGCGTCCATTTGGACACTTGCACCTCATTGAAACACTGAGCGGAGAGCGGCGTTCTGGGTAAGTGACCTTGCCACATCTAGCCGATCAGCTGCAGCAATTAGAGCTCATTCGAATCACAAGTAACCACCGTGGTTACTCATGATTATTCCGTGGAGAGCAACCCTGGCTGCCACATTAATTTCCTTCTAAGAAATTCCAGTTGCCTGGCAGCCATGCTGATCCTCTGCCTAATACTTTTAGGCGTAGACCCTCAACAAGCATGCAGCAGATCAGATGTTTCTGACATTTTAGTCAAATCTGACAAGATTAGCTGCATGCTTGTGTCTGGTGTGATTCAGACACTACAGCAGCCAAATAGATTAGCAAGGCTGCCAGGCAACTGGTATTGGTTAAAAGGAAATTAATATGTCAGCCGCCATATATGTCACTTTAGGAGAAAGTGATTTAAACAGATGTTTGACCACCTCATTCCATTGTTTTTGACACTCTCCACTATATGACATTATATATTAGTCAAATGATAGTAATCACAATGACCACGTCACAGGATGACAGTCCTGTATAGATCCACTCACAGGAATACTAACCATCTGTTACTATGGAATTATTCTTCTAATTCACCTAGACTTTTTTCTTTTCTGTTTAGAATGAAAGCGAAGACCTTTGCGACATAACGGGAGGCGCAAGCAAGTATGTGTTCCTTCGAAGCAAAATCGGATACTACTCAAAGTTTCAATCAGCTATATTCCAAGATAAATGTATCTGCACCATAGATAAGGATTCATCACCTTTGGCTTTGGCACGCTGCGATGACAATACAAAGATATCAGAGTTTGTAGAAGAAGAAGAACCACAAAAAGAAATTGAGGGTTCTTCCCTTTACACAAGGTCATTAGCCGGTGGTGCAGGGATCACCACAGAAGCCACTGTTCGGCCCTATGCTTCTTTGAGCCTGGTCCTGGAGGCAGAGAGGGTGAACGCGCCTACCGGAGCGAGATTGAGCGTATCTGCAATTGGTGCAAGAGTAACCAGCTTGTCCTAAATGCTGCAAAGACTGTTGAGCTGATTGTGGACTTCAGGAAGCGTCCTCCCCCTCTCAACCCAATCATCATTGAAGGCACTGAAGTTGCCAGAGTGTCTAGCATTCGGTTTTTGGGCACCACTGTCACCAATGACTTGAGATGGGGAGAAAACACCACCAAATGCCAAAAGAAAGCCCAGCAAAGGCTGTTCTTCCTGAGACAACTGAAGAAGTTTTGTGCAAAAAATGTGTCAGCACACCGGTTTTGAATAAGCTCACGCTCTTTTATTGAGCCATGCGTTACCAACAGGTATAAACCCGACAATTGTTTCGGGGGCCACACAGGGTCCCCCTTCCTCAAGGCGTATATACGCTATACGCCTTGAGGAAGGGGGACCCTGTGTGGCCCCCGAAACAATTGTCGGCTTTATACCTGTTGGTAACGCATGGCTCAATAAAAGAGCGTGAGCTTATTCAAAACCGGTGTGCTGACACATTTTTTGCACAGTTTCACTTGAGACATTGCCTATGTCTCAGTGTCAAGCACCCGACCACACTTTTTTGACGGTGTGCCCTCCGCAACCTCTTTTTTCTAACTGAAGAAGTTTGGTATGCCCCAGGAGTTGATGACAAGCTTCTACACGGCTACCATCGAATCTATCCTTTGCTCCTCTATCATCGTATGGTATACAGGGGCTACCGCAAGCGACAAGTACAAACTACAAAGAGTGATCAATGCTGCAGAAAGAATCATTGGGTCACCCCTACCACCACTGGACCTCCTTCATGCATCCAGGCTAAGAACCAGGGCAAACAGGATTGCACATGATCCCCGCCACCCCGGCAGTCGCTTCTTCAACCGCATGCGCTCAGGCCGCCGTTACAGAACTATTCCCACCAAAACTTCCAGGCACAGGAACTCCTTTTTCCCCCAAGCTGTGCTCCTTCTTAACTCAACAAGTCCTCCTAGCATGGCCTTATGGTCACCTTACATTACTGCTAAATGCCAAACAGCCCCCTATATCTACATGCTAGTTTTTACACTGTCTGTGTTTTATGTATCTTTGCACTATGACTATTTTATTTTCTTCACTGTCTGTAATCTGCTATGTCCAATGCCGATGTTTACCACAAATAATTCTGGGTGCGGCATCCGCCACACTTAGGGAAATAAATCTGATTCTGATTCTGAGAGGATTTCTTTTTCAATAAATTGTGAAGCTGTTTAATACCCTCCCCTTAACCTAAATCTCCCCTTTGTCCATGCACACCTTTTACCCCCCATAACTACATCTGTAAGCAGCAGGCAGGTGAGGTGGGGGAACTATTTTCCCACCTGTCTGCTGCCGGCACATGAATACCTTCCTGGCTGGCACTAATAATAAATCTGTAGTTCCGGCCAGGGAGGAGTGGCTGCTGCTAAAAAAAATGCAGTTGTGCCAAAGCTCTGACCACTTGCCCTGCGCTACTCACATTGCCACCCAGCTCTGTTTGTATTCTGGCTTGGTCCTGCCCACATACATTATTATTATTTATTGTATTTATAAAGCATCAACATATTACGCAGCGCTGGACAGCTACATCCCCTGCTCAATGTGAGGGAGGAGAGAGCTACTGAAGAGCCATGCTAGAGTAGGGGATGGGAGACCTCTGACAGGTAATTTTCTTTCTAGGTGCACCACTGCACCAGGGATATAAAGGCACTCCTGTTTTAGAGCGGACCAAGGGGACCCCTGTTTTATTGTGGTGGTGGTGGGATCTTTTCAGTACTTGGGAAAGAGGATAATACCAGGGAACTACTAGGGGCTATTGGAGAATCCCACAGCAGTGTCTCTGATTGCCTGGCTTTATGGTTCGCCCAACTACTGCATGACATGGTGCCTGTCTGCTCTCCAACTCTGTGTAGTATCACTATTAGACTAAGTTCCTGACACTGTCCGCTCCGTCTGCTTAAAGGACCACTATCAAGAAAATCATAAAATGTAGAACACATGTAAACATATACAAATAAGAAGTACATTTCTTCCAGAGTAAAATAAGCCATAAATTACTATAGGTAGTATAGTTGGGATCAGTGAATAATGGCGCACAGCGCCTATGCATAAGAATGGCGCCGCATTAAAAAGATACGCTTATCGCTATTTATCGTTAGTACTGCATGATAATGGCGCGCAGGGAAAAAAGAAGAAAAACGGCACACACTAACGTTATTTATCAATAGTGGCACACACTAACGTTATTTATCAATAGCGCCCTACATAAGCCAAACTGCAGACGTTATTTAACTGCAAAACGGTGAATGGATTTAATGTAACACTGTCAAGGTTAGGGTTAGGCACCACTGGGGGGGGGTCTTAGGGTTAGGCACTACCAAGGGGGTGGTTAGGGTTAGGTACAGGGAGGGTTCTGTGTGAGAGTAGGGTTAGGTATAGTTACAGTTAGTGTTGGGCGAACAGTGTTCGCCACTGTTCGGGTTCTGCAGAACATCACCCTGTTCGGGTGATGTTCGGGTTCGGCCGAACACCTGATGGTGTTCGGCCAAACTGTTCGGCCATATGGCCGAACTAAGAGCGCATGGCCGAACGTTACCCGAACGTTCGGCTAGCGCTGTGATTGGCCGAACGGGTCACGTGTAGTGTTGGGCGAACATCTAGATGTTCGGGTTCGGGCCGAACATGGCCGCGATGTTCGGGTGTTCGAGCCGAACTCCGAACATAATCGAAGTCAATGGGGACCCGAACTTTCGTGCTTTGTAAAGCCTCCTTATATGCTACATACCCCAAATTTACAGGGTATATGCACCTTGGGAGTGGGTACAAGAGGAAAAAAAATTAGCAAAAAGAGCTTATAGTTTTTGAGAAAATCGATTTTAAAGTTTCAAAGGGAAAACTGTCTTTTAAATGCGGGAAATGTCTGTTTTCTTTGCACAGGTAACATGCTTTTTGTCGGCATGCAGTCATAAATGTAATACATATAAGAGGTTCCAGGAAAAGGGACCGGTAACGCTAACCCAGCAGCAGCACACGTGATGGAACAGGAGGAGGGTGGCGCAGGAGGAGAAGGCCACGCTTTGAGACACAACAACCCAGGCCTTGCATGAGGACAAGAAGCGTGCGGATAGCAATTTGCGTTTTGTCGCCATGCAGTCATAAATTTAATACAGATGAGAGGTTCAATAAACAGGGACCGGAAACGCTAACCCATCACAGATGTTCATTGTTCATGTTACTTGGTTGGGGTCCGGGAGTGTTGCGTAGTCGTTTCCAATCCAGGATTGATTCATTTTAATTTGAGTCAGACGGTCTGCATTTTCTGTGGAGAGGCGGATACGCCGATCTGTGACAATGCCTCCGGCAGCACTGAAACAGCGTTCCGACATAACGCTGGCTGCCGGGCAAGCCAGCACCTCTATTATGTACATTGCCAGTTTGTGCCAGGTGTCTAGCTTCGATACCCAATAGTTGAAGGGTGCAGATGGATTGTTCAACACAGCTATGCCATCTGACATGTAGTCCTTGACCATCTTCTCCAGGCGATCTGTGTTGGAGGTGGATCTGCACGCTTGCTGTTCTGTGTGCTGCTGCATTGGTGTCAGAAAATTTTCCCACTCCAAGGACACTGCCGATACCATTCCCTTTTGGGCACTAGCTGCGGCTTGTGTTGTTTGCTGCCCTCCTGGTCGTCCTGGGTTTGCGGAAGTCAGTCTGTCGGCGAACAACTGGCTAGAGGAGGGGGAGGATGTCAATCTCCTCTTTAAAGTCTCCACAAGGGCCTGCTGGTATTCTTCCATTTTGACCTGTCGGACTCTTTCTTCAAGCAGTTTTGGAACATTGTGTTTGTACCGTGGATCCAGAAGGGTATAAACCCAGTAATTGGTGTTGTCCAGAATGCGCACAATGCGTGGGTCGCGTTCAATGCAGTCCTAGGCCGAAGAGGTCATAGCCTAGGGTCACAAAAACCTGTTTATTTGGGCTATTTCAATGGTAGTGATGGTGACGTACATAAATCTCAGCCATGGCCGTTAGCAACGTCTGAATTTCACGAAATGTTTCATGCAGGTAGAAGACATATTGTTAGACTTGGATTCCAAAGATGGGGTTCCTACATCTCTGCAAACCAGAGTTACAGGGGTCCAAAATTGGTAAAATCCCCCATAGGCTTTCATTGGGCCTCCTATTTACAGTTCCAAAATCTCACATCTTTTCAAAGGGCAATTGATCAGCAGTGGCAAATTTTCTAGCATTGTAGGGACCCTTAAGGGGGAACATGACTGGTGAGTTTCGGGCCCCTAGGCCAAAGAGGTCATAGCCTAGGGTCACAAAAACCTGTTTATTTGGGTTATTTCAATGGTAGTGATGGTGACGTACATAAATCTCAGCCATGGCCGTTAGCAACGTCTGAATTTCACGAAATGTCTCATGTAGGTAGAAGACATATTGTTAGACTTGGATTCCAAAGATGGGGTCCCTACATCTCTGCAAACCAGAGTTACAGGGTCCAAAATTGGTAAAATCCCCCATAGACTTTCATTGCCTCCCTATTTCACTTTCCAAAATCTCACATCTTTTCAAAGGGCAATGGCTCAGCAGTACCAAATTTTCTAGCATTGTAGGGACCCTTAGGGGGAACATGACTAGTTTCGGGCCCCTAGGCCAAAGAGGTCATAGCCTAGGGTCACAAAAACCTGTTTATTTGGGCTATTTCAATGGTGGTGATGGTGACGTACATAAATCTCAGCTATGGCCGTTAGCAACGTCTGAATTTCACGAAATGTCTCATGCAGGTAGAAGACATATTGTTAGACTTGGATTCCAAAGATGGGGTCCCTACATCTCTGCAAACCAGAGTTACAGGGGTCCAAAATTGGTAAAATCCCCCATAGACTTTCATTGCCTCCCTATTTCACTTTCCAAAATCTCACATCTTTTCAAAGGGCAATGGCTCAGCAGTACCAAATTTTCTAGCATTGTAGGGACCCTTAGGGGGAACATGACTGGTGAGTTTCGGGCCCCTAGGCCAAAGAGGTCATAGCCTAGGGTCACAAAAACCTGTTTATTTGGGCTATTTCAATGGTAGTGATGGTGACGTACATAAATCTCAGCTATGGCCGTTAGCAACGTCGGAATTTCACGAAATGTCTCATGCAGGTAGAAGACATATTGTTAGACTTGGATTCCAAAGATGGGGTCCCTACATCCCTGCAAACTAGAGTTACAGGGGTCCAAAATTGGTAAAATCCCCCATAGACTTTCATTGCCTCCCTATTTCACTTTCCAAAATCTCACATCTTTTCAAAGGGCAATGGCTCAGCAGTACCAAATTTTCTAGCATTGTAGGGACCCTTAGGGGGAACATGACTGGTGAGTTTCGGGCCCCTAGGCCAAAGAGGTCATAGCCTAGGGTCACAAAAACCTGTTTATTTGGGCTATTTCAATGGTAGTGATGGTGACGTACATAAATCTCAGCTATGGCCGTTAGCAACGTCTGAATTTCACGAAATGTCTCATGCAGGTAGAAGACATATTGTTAGACTTGGATTCCAAAGATGTAGTCCCTACATCTCTGGAAACCAGAGTTACAGGGGTCCAAAATTGGTAAAATCCCCCATAGACTTTCATTGCCTCCCTATTTCACTTTCCAAAATCTCACATCTTTTCAAAGGGCAATGGCTCAGCAGTACCAAATTTTCTAGCATTGTAGGGACCCTTAGGGGGATCATGACTGGTGAGTTTTGCCACTGCTGAGCCATTGCCCTTTGAAATGGTGTGAGATTTTGGAACGGTAAATAGTAGGCCCAATGAAAGCCTATGGGGGATTTTACCAATTTTGGACTCCTGTAACTCTGGTTTGCAGAGATGTAGGGACCCCATCTTTGGAATCCAAGTCTAACAATATGTCTTCTACCTGCATGAGATATTTTCGTGAAATTCAGACGTTGCTAACGGCCATAGCTGAGATTTATGTACGTCACCATCACTACCATTGAAATAGCCCAAATAAACAGGTTTTTGTGACCCTAGGCTATGACCTCTTTGGCCTAGGGGCCCGAAACTCACCAGTCATGTTCCCCCTAAGGGTTCCTACAATGCTAGAAAATTTGGTACTGCTGAGCCATTGCCCTTTGAAAAGATGTGAGATTTTGGAAAGTGAAATAGGGAGGCAATGAAAGTCTATGGGGGATTTTACCAATTTTGGACCCCTGTAACTCTGGTTTGCAGAGATGTAGGGACCCCATCTTTGGAATCCAAGTCTAACAATATGTCTTCTACCTGCATGAGACATTTCATGAAATTCAGACATTGCTAACGGCCATAGCTGAGATTTATGTACGTCACCATCACTACCATTGAAATAGCCCAAATAAACAGGTTTTTGTGACCCTAGGCTATGACCTCTTTGGCCTAGGGGCCCGAAACTCACCAGTCATGTTCCCCCCAAGGGTCCCTACAATGCTAGAAAATTTGGTACTGCTGAGCCATTGCCCTTTGAAAAGATGTGAGATTTTGGAAAGTGAAATAGGGAGGCAATGAAAGTCTATGGGGGATTTTACCAATTTTGGACCCCTGTAACTCTGGTTTGCAGAGATGTAGGGACCCCATCTTTGGAATCCAAGTCTAACAATATGTCTTCTACCTGCATGAGATATTTTCGTGAAATTCAGACGTTGCTAACGGCCATAGCTGAGATTTATGTACGTCACCATCACTACCATTGAAATAGCCCAAATAAACAGGTTTTTGTGACCCTAGGCTATGACCTCTTTGGCCTAGGGGCCCGAAACTCACCAGCCATGTTCCCCCTAAGGGTCCCTACAATGCTAGAAAATTTGGTACTGCTGAGCCATTGCCCTTTGAAAAGATGTGAGATTTTGGAAAGTGAAATAGGGAGGCAATGAAAGTCTATGGGGGATTTTACCAATTTTGGACCCCTGTAACTCTGGTTTGCAGAGATGTAGGGACCCTATCTTTGGAATCTAAGTCTAACAATATGTCTTCTACCTGCATGAGACATTTCGTGAAATTCAGACGTTGCTAACGGCCATAGCTGAGATTTATGTACGTCACCATCACTACCATTGAAATAACCCAAATAAACAGGTTTTTGTGACCCTAGGCTATGACCTCTTTGGCCTAGGGGCCCGAAACTCACCAGTCATGTTCCCCCTAAGGGTCCCTACAATGCTAGAAAATTTGGTACTGCTGAGCCATTGCCCTTTGAAAAGATGTGAGATTTTGGAAAGTGAAATAGGGAGGCAATGAAAGTCTATGGGGGATTTTACCAATTTTGGACCCCTGTAACTCTAGTTTGCAGAGATGTAGGGACCCCATCTTTGGAATCCAAGTCTAACAATATGTCTTCTACCTGCATGAGACATTTCGTGAAATTCAGACGTTGCTAACGGCCATAGCTGAGATTTATGTACGTCACCATCACTACCATTGAAATAGCCCAAATAAACAGGTTTTTGTGACCCTAGGCTATGACCTTTTTGGCCTAGGGGCCCGAAACTCACCAGTCATGTTCCCCCTAAGGGTCCCTACAATGCTAGAAAATTTGGTACTGCTGAGCCATTGCCCTTTGAAAAGATGTGAGATTTTGGAAAGTGAAATAGGGAGGCAATGAAAGTCTATGGGGGATTTTACCAATTTTGGACCCCTGTAACTCTAGTTTGCAGAGATGTAGGGACCCCATCTTTGGAATCCAAGTCTAACAATATGTCTTCTACCTGCATGAGACATTTCGTGAAATTCAGACGTTGCTAACGGCCATAGCTGAGATTTATGTACGTCACCATCACTACCATTGAAATAGCCCAAATAAACAGGTTTTTGTGACCCTAGGCTATGACCTCTTTGGCCTAGGGGCCCGAAACTCACCAGTCATGTTCCCCCTAAGGGTCCCTACAATGCTAGAAAATTTGGTACTGCTGAGCCATTGCCCTTTGAAAAGATGTGAGATTTTGGAAAGTGAAATAGGGAGGCAATGAAAGTCTATGGGGGATTTTACCAATTTTGGACCCCTGTAACTCTAGTTTGCAGAGATGTAGGGACCCCATCTTTGGAATCCAAGTCTAACAATATGTCTTCTACCTGCATGAGACATTTTGTGAAATTCAGACGTTGCTAACGGCCATAGCTGAGATTTATGTACGTCACCATCACTACCATTGAAATAGCCCAAATAAACAGGTTTTTGTGACCCTAGGCTATGACCTCTTTGGCCTAGGGGCCCGAAACTCACCAGTCATGTTCCCCCTAAGGGTCCCTACAATGCTAGAAAATTTGGTACTGCTGAGCCATTGCCCTTTGAAAAGATGTGAGATTTTGGAAAGTGAAATAGGGAGGCAATGAAAGTCTATGGGGGATTTTACCAATTTTGGACCCCTGTAACTCTAGTTTGCAGAGATGTAGGGACCCCATCTTTGGAATCCAAGTCTAACAATATGTCTTCTACCTGCATGAGACATTTCGTGAAATTCAGACGTTGCTAACGGCCATAGCTGAGATTTATGTACGTCACCATCACTACCATTGAAATAGCCCAAATAAAAAGGTTTTTGTGACCCTCGGCTATGACCTCTTTGGCCTAGGGGCCCGAAACTCACCAGTCATGTTCCCCCTAAGGGTCCCTACAATGCTAGAAAATTTGGTACTGCTGAGCCATTACCCTTTGAAAAGATGTGAGATTTTGGAAAGTGAAATAGGGAGGCAATGAAAGTCTATGGGGGATTTTACCAATTTTGGACCCCTGTAACTCTGGTTTGCAGAGATGTAGGGACCCCATCTTTGGAATCCAAGTCTAACAATATGTCTTCTACCTGCATGAGACATTTCGTGAAATTCAGACGTTGCTAACGGCCATGGCTGAGATTTATGTACGTCACCATCACTACCATTGAAATAGCCCAAATAAACAGGTTTTTGTGACCCTAGGCTATGACCTCTTCGGCCTAGGACTGCATTGAACGCAACCCAGGCATTGTGCGCATTCTGGACAACACCAATTACTGGGTTTATACCCTTCTGGATCCACGGTACAAACACAATGTTCCAAAACTGCTTGAAGAAAGAGTCCGACAGGTCAAAATGGAAGAATACCAGCAGGCCCTTGTGGAGACTTTAAAGAGGAGATTGACATCCTCCCCCTCCTCTAGCCAGTTGTACGCCGACAGACTGACTTCCGCAAACCCAGGATGACCAGGAGGGCAGCAAACAACACAAGCCGCAGCTAGTGCCCAAAAGGGAATGGTATCGGCAGTGTCCTTGGAGTGGGAAAATTTTCTGACACCCATGCAGCAGCACACAGAACAGCAAGCGTGCAGATCCACCTCCAACACAGATCGCCTGGAGAAGATGGTCAAGGACTACATGTCAGATGGCATAGCTGTGTTGAACAATCCATCTGCACCCTTCAACTATTGGGTATCGAAGCTAGACACCTGGCACAAACTGGCAATGTACGCAATAGAGGTGCTGGCTTGCCCGGCAGCCAGCATTATGTCGGAACGCTGTTTTAGTGCTGCCGGAGGCATCGTCACAGATCGGCGTATCCGCCTCTCCACAGAAAATGCAGACCGTCTGACTCAAATTAAAATGAATCAATCCTGGATTGGAAACGACTACGCAACACTCCCGGACCCCAACCAAGTAACATGAACAATGAACATCTGTGATGGGTTAGCGTTTCCGGTCCCTGTTTATTGAACCTCTCATCTGTATTAAATTTATGACTGCATGGCGACAAAACGCAAATTGCTATCCGCACGCTTCTTGTCCTCATGCAAGGCCTGGGTTGTTGTGTCTCAAAGCGTGGCCTTCTCCTCCTGCGCCACCCTCCTCCTGTTCCATCACGTGTGCTGCTGCTGGGTTAGCGTTACCGGTCCCTTTTCCTGGAACCTCTTATATGTATTACATTTATGACTGCATGCCGACAAAAAGCATGTTACCTGTGCAAAGAAAACAGACATTTCCCGCATTTAAAAGACAGTTTTCCCTTTGAAACTTTAAAATCGATTTTCTCAAAAACTATAAGCTCTTTTTGCTAAATTTTTTTTCCTCTTGTACCCACTCCCAAGGTGCACATACCCTGTAAATTTGGGGTATGTAGCATGTAAGGAGGCTTTACAAAGCACAAAAGTTCGGGTCCCCATTGACTTCCATTATGTTCGGAGTTTGGCTCGAACACCCGAACATCGCGGCCATGTTCGGCCTGTTCGGCCCGAACATCTAGATGTTCGCCCAACACTAAGTTACAGTACAATATACACCACCAGGGGGTCTTAGGGTTAGGAACCACCGGGGGGGGGGTCTTAGGGTTAGGCACCATCAGGGGGGTGGTTAGGGTTAGGCACCACCGAGGGGGTTTAGGGGTTAGGGATAGGTACAGAAAGGGTTCTGTGTGTTAAGGCTAAATAACGATAAGGCTTTAACGCTAAATAACAATAAGGCTTTAACGTTAAATAGCGATAAGCGGCAAACGAATTAGCGGCAACACTGTGCGCCATTATTCACAGGCGCCATTTTCAGATGGATGCAGTATAGTTGCCCCAGTATAGGTAGCTAGCATAGTAAGGTAGTATAGTTGCCTAAGTATAGGTAGCTATTATAGTTGCCCAGTATAGGTAGTATAGTTTCTCTAGTATAGGTAGTATAGTTACCCCAGTATAGGTAGCCAGGCATAGGTAATCAGTATAGGAAGCTAGGCAGGTTCCCCCAGTATAGACAGCCAGCGAGACTGTCTCCCTCCTGCAAGTGGTAGTGCGGTGCTGGGCAGAGCCAGTATAGCCAGTGAGCCTGTCTACCCCCTCCCTCCCTCCCCTGTCGCTGCTCGTTTACTTTCGCGTCGGCGGGCGACTCCTCCTCCATGTGGTTGTGCAGTGCTGAGCAGAGCAAGCAGGTCTCTCCCACGTGTTCAGCTGTTTTGAAAAGCTTGGAGTGACCCTGCCTGTCTGCAGACCGGCAGGGTCACTCCATGCTTTTCAAAACAGCTGATCATGTGAGAGAGACCCACTCACTCTGGCGGCTGGCCAACCACATAGAGGAGGAGCCGGCCGCCGACTCGAAAGTTAACAAGTAGCTAGGAGACTGTTAGAAGGCGAAATCACCATCTATTTACACTGTACAGCGCTGCGATCTAAGGCAGTACTGTACTGGGGATAGCCATATGACACGGCTGTCCCCCTAGGAGGCACAGAAAGCGATCGGCTCTCAAAGGCTGATGTCTGAGAGCCGATCTCTGTGATTGGCTGTCAGGGGGAGGGAGGGAGGATGGGAAACAATATAATAAAAAAAGCACAAATTTATTCAAAAATAAAACAAATAAATATTTATAAAAAAACAAACAAACACCCCAGCAGCAATCAGAGCCCACCAACAGAAAGCTCTGTT